>NW_027040717.1:0-341796 GCF_037179485.1 Ochlerotatus camptorhynchus
TCTTAAATTCAGACGATGTTTTTCAGCTGATGTCAGTCGGGAACTACCTAGGTATTAACCGATGCGCACCAACACCCGGAATGAATAAAGGCGACTCCGTCATCACACCTTAACCACTAAAAAAAAATCTGGCTTCACCCTTCGTTGTAGAGATTCTCATAGGAACCCATCAGCAAGCCCACTGCTGGCAAAAGAACCACTTGACATTGTCCCACAATCAAAGCCTCCAGCATCCTACAATTGTCAGTTACAAATTTTCCCGTTGATGGTGTCTCATGAAACAAATGACGTTTCAGTGCAGAAGAAAACATACATGCCTACTTCGATCAAAACATTCGATTTCGACGATTTACTCCCCCCACGCGCATCGACGTCCAGTCGCCACCATAGCAACACCATGTTAACAAAATTTTCACCCTCCAAAAGCCTATATAAGTGATGCCGCTCCTAACAACCGGTAAGAGGCTTCTGAGGTAGTTATTAGACGGACGTGTTTTCAAGAGTTCTTCAACCAAGCTTTCCAAACGCCACACAATCCAGAATGTTTGCTAGGAATGTTAAAAATGGTCGTGATGTCCGGACCGGCCGGAGTGCTAAACCGGTTAAATTACCGGGATTCATGCGGTCCGACCCTGATAGCGAGCTTGCGGTCATGTACCGGCACATTAAGACGGCTTCGTCAAAGCCAAAGCTCTCAGGGCGGGACCGTCGTGAACGGGCCAAAACACAACCGGTTACCGACGAATATGCACAGGTAAGGTCACCGGTTGCTGACTATATCCGACAGCCATTTATTAAGACAGCTAGCAAACAGATGGGTGGTGAGAGTTTTTGGAGGCATGTTCCACCGGTGCCAAAACCCAGCTATGAAACTACCCAGCAAGCCTCAACCGTGGAGTATGATAAGGTAAATTTAAATGTTGATTTTATTGAAGTAGATAGCAATAATAATGAGGAATTAGAAAATAGTGTAGATTTTGAAGGGGAATTACCAAATTTTTGTAATGGATTTAGGTGCAGTAAAGCCGAATTAGATTCGGTTTTCACAGCAGGAATCGCCGAGGTACAACGCTGTAAAACAACGTCAGAAGTTTTCACAACGTACGCCAAAACATTCCATGACATTTTGGAACGATCGACGTATGCAGTGAATACTTCTGACGCTTGCACACAGACTGCAACTCCCAAATTGCAGCGTACGCAGACAAATCTAGTGTATGCTGGATTTTGGGAGAGGTGTACCCATCGTCAACATTCTAGTATTCAAACCGAGGAACAAAATTTGACGTTTTTGAAGCAGCCTACTGCGATGCTTCTTCAAAATTCCAGTGACCCAACACCAAATTGGGCAAATAAGTTATTTGGCTGGAAATCATTAATTTCGACCTTTTTGGCATCGGCCGTGTTCCTCGGTATGATGGAAATTCTAAATCTGTTCTAACTAACTGTTTGGCATTGATTTTTTGATGTTATTGGATCGAGCTCACTGGTGGTCCAACGAATTTTATCGAAACTATTTAGCTTCTCCGAGGTATTCTAAAGAGCATAGATGTTGTAGCCGAGTACGAGCGAATACTTTGTGCTACCATCTTTGCTCCGACGATTTCCTCGGAACCCATTGACACCGAATAGGGACCTTTTGGTAAACAAAATTCGTTTAGGGACCGTGCTTGGATGGCCCTTTCCAATTCTACCTTATTGGGAGTGCCTTCTGAGCAAACCAATCGATATGGCAGAATGCTTGCATCGAAGATCTTGTTTGCTTATGGAGTTCGAAGGACCACTACTGTGAGCTCGATCGTCGCATTTCGGAACAGAGTTGTTAGGAGTTGAGATATAGAATATAAGATAGATAGGATAGAGTTTACAGGTTCCAGTTAAATAGTTAGCCAGAAAAAAAAAAATCAGTTAGATTGATAGGAGCTAGGACAGGAACACATATGTGATTGGCAGGGAATGTGGTGGGAGTTTAAAGGTACTGAAAAGTCACCCCTTTTAATGATTTCGATCGAAACTGAAAATTGCTTTTGATCGAAATCAGAAATAGAGGTGACTTTTCAGCACATTTAACGGGGCTTATCACATATGTGCTCCTATCATCTGGTTAGTTAGTAACCTCCAAATTTGCTGTTCTTCAATATTAGCCAGTTAGTAAGAAGGTTGATATCACATTTTCCGGATATTAATTTCAGAATGGGCCATTTATCAGCATAACATTTTCCGCAATAGTTTCAGTCTCGTATATTTTACAAATCAAACATAAATTTTTTTAGTGAAATGGGAGTATTTCCTTCTTTGAGTGTTTATTACGTTGTTTTATTATTAATATTTTTATAATTTGTTTATGTTTGCTTACTGTTGTTTTCTATTTAAATAAAGAAGGCAATATTCCCATTGGCAATTTTTTTACATTGAATGAAATATTTCCGAATTGAATGCATATGATTTTATACATACAGGTAAATGGGCCATTTTGAAAAGTGAAACTCTGGGAAATGTGATATCACCGTTAGAAGCTTTTCAATCAGTTAGGAGCTAGGACAGGAACACATATGTGATTGGCAGGGAATGTGGTGGGAGTTTAAAGGTACTGAAAAGTCACCCCTTTTAATGATTTCGATCGAAACTGAAAATTGCTTTTGATCGAAATCAGAAATAGAGGTGACTTTTCAGCACATTTAACGGGGCTTATCACATATGTGCTCCTATCATCTGGTTAGTTAGTAACCTCCAAATTTGCTGTTCTTCAATATTAGCCAGTTAGTAAGAAGGTTGATATCACATTTTCCGGATATTAATTTCAGAATGGGCCATTTATCAGCATTACATTTTCCGCAATAGTTTCAGTCTCGAATATTTTAGAAAAGAAACTTTAAAATTTTGATTGAAATTGGAGTATTTCTTTCTTTGAGTGTTTATTGCGTTGTTTTAATATTAATATTTTTATCTTTTGTTCATTTTTGCTTATTTTTTTTTGTTTAATATTTAAATAAAGAAGGCAATATTTCCATTGGCAAATTTTTTAAATTGAATGAAATCTTTCTGTTTTGAATGCATATGATTTTATACATTCAGGTAAATGGCCCATTTTGGGAAGTGAAACTCTGGGGAATGTGATACCATCGTTAGAAGCGTTTTTAATCAGTTAGGAGCTAGGACAGGAGCATATATGTGATTGGCAGGGAATGTGGCGGGAGTTTAAAAGTACTGGCTTCTTTGTTCAGTACTTTTAACGGGGCTTATCACATATGTGTTCTTGAAACACAGGATAGAGTCGAATTCAGGTTAGGCAAAGCTGGTAATTTGAGTGAAACATAATTTAATAGGAAAGATATATAGCATATTAGGGAAACATTTCCAATTAAAAAAACAGAGCGCTTACCCCAACAATTTAGTGGTGTTGGTTAATTTAGTCTTTTTTGAATCATGTGTATAAGGCTTCAAAAGATCCTATTGACCAATGATTAGTTCTAATAGTATTGCGTAACTAAAGCTAACCAAGACATCATTGTGGAATGCTCTTCGGCAGGGGAACTATGCCATTAGCGCGAAGCATTTTTAAACCACTGATGCTGGCGCCAACTAGTATTGTTTTTACTATTGCGTCATCACTTGATTCAATAAGATCCGATCCGCCATTAACACAAGATGGGTATGTGTGTCAGTTTTTGGTCATAGTCGTTTTCTATGTGACCCTGTCTTGTTGAGATGGCTATTCATGTTATATTGGCATCGTCATTTTCACCTCGGTTTGCTATACTAGTGATTTGGTATGACGCACTGTTTGCATTAATTTTAGCCTGAACCATTGGTCCGGAATTCCTACCGGAGAACCCAAAATGGATCGTGAAGCAGTGGAAGAGACATTTGCGGCTATAAGCTTTACCAAAACGAACTAAATGATCGCCGGTAGGTGACGTGATAGACATATTGGTATTGGTAGGCCTAGAAGCTTTATAAATCAAAACTGATGCTGGAAGAAACTACGGCGGTTCGAAATTCGATAAATTTGCGTTACCCGATGGCGATTAATCGACTACAGCGTCGAGCAGAACGTCGTGCGGCAGATAGAGGGTAATATTAACAAGGTAGTAATTTAAAAGAAGGAATTAAAAAGAAGCTGATCCTCGTCGTGCATGGTACATCCATTAAGGAGCGGTGATCAACCCGAACGAGCCAGAGAAGGTCAGTCCACGAAGGTAGATGGCATCTCCTTGAATTCATAACTGTTTAAAGGTTCGGACATAGTAACAACGGAAGCAAGTATGTCACGCTCTAAGGGGGAGTTGCAGTCCTACGTGCTGGAGGCGCGCCAAGAAAAATAAACTATCAACGACCATTGCTATATTCAATCATCCAATCGTTCCAGTCCAACGAGTCGAACGTAGAGAGGGTTTATGATAAGATTGGAGCGGATTCAAACCAAACTGTCTTGGCCACATATGCTTATGTGGTTTCTTGCACCACTGCTAATGTGCCAATGCATTCAAAACTAATTCATAATTGTTTATAAGAAAGTTTGAACATACTGAGAAGTAAGCACATATCAAGACCAACAATTGAAATGGCCTTAACTCCATTTTGTAAACAAACCTTGTAAGGCCATTTTCTCGCGAACCGAAACCTTCATTCGCAAACCTAAACCACAATCGGGTAGAGGAGAATTTCCCCTACCTGTTCATTATGTTGGTTTGCCTTTGCGGACTTCGGTTCGCGAGAAAATAGCCTTACAAGGTTTGTTTACAAAATGGAGTTAAGGCCATTTCAATTGTTGGTCTTGAATATCATCGGTAAGAGACGTGTGTGTGTGTGAGAAAATTTGCGAAAAAATCTAAGGGCACCGGTGAGATTTTTTTCGCAAATTTTCTCACACACACGTCTTTTACCGATGATATGTGCTTACCTCTCAGTATGTTCAAACTTTCTTATAAACAATTAAATTGACTGCAAAGTCACTAAACCGTAAATCAAACTAATCCCCAATAAAAAAAAAGTAATCGTAAGAAAGAGCTTACTACGTGTTCGGGGTATCATCAAAACCATTTGTGGGATAGTTCTACCATCCGGGTTACCGTTCGATTATGATATTTGTTTATTAGGGGAGTCCTCTAAGTAAAAATGTGGACGTCTGTCAAATGTTGCTCCAATCGAATCGTCAACATGTACTGCTTTTCTCTAATGGAACAGCTTGTTTCAGGTTTGTGGTGTAAGTCGTCCATATTTTTACTAGAGGTCTTTGAATTAAAGTCCTCTAAGTAAAAGTGTGCACGTCCGTCAAAAGTTGTTCCAATCGAATCGCTTCAGTTTTGTGATGACAGTCGTTCATACTTTTACTAGAAGGCTTTACTCAAGATATGCACAGGTCAATTTTCTCTGGCTTTAACAGTTAGTTGGGCTCAAAGTCAGCCTGTCCACACCTCTATTTTCTTAAATCCTCTCTAGACTAACGGGTTTCCTACTCTCTTTTGCAACACTCTTTATGAAATTCGTTTGCGTTAAAAACGGGAATAGGGCTAGTTTCACGTGTTAGTTCTCTGAACTTTGCTCATATTACTTTCCAAACTATAGTCATTAGGGGCTGTTCATTAATTACGTTGAGTTTTTTTTGGATTCTTACCCCTCCTCCCCCTCCCCCTGCGTAGACAATAGTCCAAACACAATTTTTTTTAAATTTGTATGGGCCGTGTAGATAATTGCCAATGCCCTCCCTCCCTAAACTGTCTACGTAGTTAATGAACAACCCCTTAACACTGTAGTAAAAATAGAAAAAAAAGCAAACACTTACTGGCATGTCTGGACATTTCAAATGGACAACCGGAGCAAACCACGCCAACGGGAAGTTGATTTGTAGGGATGGCACCAACTTGGACTGGAACTCGTTCTTGTCCACATTCAGCGCTCCTCCAAATCGTAGCAATTCCGTTCAGTCTGAAAAATGGAAATGAAGAGTTAGGTCAATTTAGCCGATTGAAACATTTTACTAGAGGGCTTTAATTAAACCTGGTTAAGGAAACTTACTTTGGCTGACATTCATGGTTTCGTTGATCAGCTGCTTGGCTATATGGAAATATCCCCGTACGAAGACGCTGCCTTTGCCACTGATGAGGTTGCCGGGTGGAATCTCGGAAAGGTCCAGTCCTTATCCGGTCCACAAAGGTAGGTTCCGTATCGACTGCGTTCAGCTAAACTTGAATTCTCTCCTACGTCTGCTTCACTGAAGAATTTTGAATGAATGACAGAAATCCTGCCTGTTTTTCAGTGATTGCTGTGATTTTTTTGCTGTTTTTCAGTGATTTGTGATTGCTGCGATTTTTTTTTTCTCATACACCGATCTGAACACGTGGCGCGTGATTGAGTGTTTGGCGCGCATCTCATCTCTCGTTCGAAGCACTAGCAATTCCAGTTACGCGTACTGCCAATGAGTCGATTACCGAGGAAGACTAATACCTCGTTCTCATAACGCTCTTTATCACGTGATATAACGCGATGATATTGTTTTAGGATTAATTAAATATTTGTATGATAAATCATATTTCAAACCTCCTTCTCCCTTTCCCCATCCAAAAAATTGTAAATCTCCACTAACCTCGAGACGACCGCGAGCAATCGGTTCAATTCCTTTAACTCTAGATTTAAGACATTATTCATGTATAATGCAAATGATAACTCGGCTCTGTAAAGTTTATTCGATTGAGCCTGTACAAATAAATTAATATATATAAAAAAAAAAAAAAAACGCGATGATATCGATATCAAGTTGAGGTGTTCACATTACGGTGACTTGATATAGTTTGTCATTATGACAGTGAGAAAAAAGAACCACTTTGTTATTGTTTGCATGTGCAATTTCCAACGAGGCATCCAGCGCAAACTTAAGCTACACCCGAAATCCTTTTGGAACTACGTGAACGAGCAACGCAGGGAATCCGGCCTCCCATCGTCTATGGAATTCAACGGAGAAGTTGCTGCCACTGTTCAGGATATATGCCACCTTTTTTCCGAAAAGTTTTCCAGTGTATTCACTAATGAGACACTAACTGACGACCATATTAACCTGGCTGCCAGGAACGTTCCAGTAAACGATCAAACGCTGGGTGCAATTGATGTTAATGCAGAAATGATTTCTAAGGCCGCGACTCTGCTCAAGTCATCCTTCAATCCTGGACCTGATGGAGTTCCATCTGTATTTTTGAAGAGACATATTGCTAGCTTGTTAATTCCGCTTCTTCGCCTGTTCCGAATGTCTCTCTCAGGTGGCATATTTCCATCTTGCTGGAAATTTGCGCACATGTTTCCCGTCCACAAAAAAGGAAGGAAACGAGCTGTGGATAACTATCGAGGAATTACATCGTTAAGTGCCGTTTCGAAGCTATTCGAGCTAGTGATTATGGAACCGTTGCTGTCCCATTGCAAGCAGTTTTTGAGTGCTGATCAACATGGGTTTACTGTCGGCCGCTCTACAACTACCAATCTGCTGTGTCTCACATCGTATATAACCGAAAGCATGTCGGATCGGGTTCAAACGGACGTTATTTATTCAGACCTATCCGCAGCATTCGACAAGTTGAACCATGCTATTGCGATTGCTAAACTCGGCAGGCTCGGTGTATGCGGTAATCTTCTGAGTTGGTTTCGATCATATCTTACCGGTCGGCAACTAAAAGTTGCCATAGGAGATTGCAGATCAGCTAGCTTTTTCGCCACATCAGGTATACCTCAGGGAAGCCACATGGGACCGTTAATTTTTATACTGTACTTCAACGATGTGCATCTGGTCATCGAAGCTCCTCGGTTATCATATGCAGATGACCTCAAAATCTTCCTACGAATCTGCTCCATTGCTGACTGTCACTTTCTTCAACGTCAACTGAATGTATTCGCTAGTTGGTGCAGGTTAAACAGAATGGTAGTGAACCCAGCCAAATGCTCCGCTATTACGTTCTCACGAAAACAACAACCGATAATATTTAGCTATGACCTGCTTGGCTCGACAATCGAACGCGTGAATCAGGTGAAAGACTTGGGTGTGATCTTGGATTCGCAGCTTTCTTTCAAGCAACACATTGCATATGTTGTTGATAAGGCGTTAAGAACTTTAGGGTTCATTTTTAGGATAGCTAAAAACTTCACTGATATCTACTGTCTAAAATCTCTCTATTGTTCGCTTGTTCGATCGACGCTTGAGTATTGTTCAGCGGTTTGGAACCCAAACTACAACAACGGTGCCGAGAGAATTGAATCTGTTCAACGTCGCTTTCTTCGTTTTGCGTTGCGTAGATTGCCTTGGAACGATCCGTTTCGATTACCAAGCTACGAAAGCCGTTGTCAACTTATCGACCTAGAACTTCTCCGGACTAGAAGAGACACAAACAGAGCCCTTACCGTGGCCGATATCCTACAAGGAAGGACAGATTGTGAGGCTATCCTGAGGCAAATTGACCTGAATGTTCAACCCCGACCGCTTCGTAATAACCTTATGCTAAGACTGCCTCTACGTCGCACAAATTATGGAGCGTACGGTGCGATTTGCGGACTGCAGAGAACATTCAACAGAGTTGCATCTGTTTTCGACTTTCATCTCTCCCGTGATGCGCTTCGTCGAAAGTTTTCTTCTGTTTTTCGCCGGCAGGAGTTAAGATATTGACTATAAGATATACGTTTTTTAATGTTTTTTATGTTATGACCATGCTTGAATGTATTTTTTTTTACCATAGTTGATAAGGTTTAAATCATTGGGGCTGTTGATGTAATTAAATAAATAAATAAATAAATAAATCAGGGATTTGAGTTTACTGTGGAAACGGGAAACCTATCCTGACGGCGGTATCTGGTGGAAGCTTGCAGAGTGTATGAAGCCATGAGATGAGATCCGGATACTTTTGACCAATGATTATCGGAAAATTTGCTGCAGCCTGATCAGTTTCAAATTATACAAATGGAAAGCTGTTCAACGCTGCAGTTTCACTTTCAAAACGATGGCTTCCTGGATCAGGACAATGCGTCGATTTTGCAGACTACACATGACAGCCAGAGCAAGGTAAAGAAAGCCCACATGGACATTCGTTAAATGCGGATCTTTTTAGTATCATCGATGCGGCCAAAACAACATGCGCAGCGCTCAGCACCATTGATTACAGTTGGATCACGCTCGCGAGAAATCTCTTATTCACCAACTTTCACCTTGATGTTAATGACTTCCCATTGGAAGAGCTTGTTGATTTAATTCCTCCTATGGTTCCTGGGCAGCCGACACAAACGGCGGGACGTTTTGGTTGGGTACCGGAGAAAATCTTTGATTTGCAACATCCGACTCGCCACTCCGAAGTAGACCTGTGCGCCGCCGCGCCACGCCGCCGCCGCCGACGATTTTCATACGCCGCCGCCGCCGATGAAATTGAGCCGGCGCGCCGCCGCAGTAAAATCTTTCACGCCGCCGAATAAATTTATGTCACGCCGATGAAAAATACGTAGCACCTTTTCGGCAAAATGCATCTTGAACGCGTTGAAATTAGAACTTGTGGGTGGTGCAGCGATTGTCATTTAGTTTTTGACGTTTGTTCGCACTTTCTCGATCTAGCACATAGGAATGAATCATTCGGATTGGATTTACATAAATGTGAATAAGAGACTTTTATTAACAACACGTTGATATTTGAGCTTTTTTTTTAATCTCTTACAGGTTCAAGTTGTGCGGGATTCAACGTATATCCGAAATACATCATCTTCAAATACATAAACAAAAAGTTATATAACTACAATGCGTGTACATTCAAATATGTATCAGAGTAATACAAGCATATCATTTATCGCTATCAACATATTAATAACGAGTAATGCTCAATAAATGAAGGATGTGAAGGAATTCCTAGGACCCATTCAAATGTTACGTATGCAACAGATTGCTTTTTAATGTGGGGGTGGATAACGCACCTTTCTTATGCTTAATAAAAGGGTTATAACACTTTGCCAAACGACTTCACCAACAAGCACTAGACATATTTTTCTAATCAAATTCCGCTTGCACCGCCAATGAGAACGGCTCAAAATTGAGTAAGAGTTACTCAAATTCGCGAAAACATAGGTTACACATAGCATGAGTAAACTTTCCGACGCTTTTCCGAGGAAAACTTTTCGAATATGAGAAAAACTGATAGTGGTTTTAGTCTGTCTACTAGTACACTTCTAACCTGTGTAAAATTTTCTTAATTTTTCCCCATATTCGATTTTTTTATTTTATTTTAATATTGCGGGGTTGTCAACAAACTGCTTTAGTTTTATTACCTGAAACTCATATTGTAGAAACTGAAACTTTTGATCAGTATAGTATTCCGGAATATATTGTTGCTGCTTGTTTATCACATTCTAGACACACTGACGGTGTTGCTATTTATGTCAAAGAATCAATTCAATTCAACCTTCGTACGAACGAAGTTATTGATGGTAACTGGTTCTTGGGCATTACAGTTGTACGTGGCATGAAGATGGGTAATTATGATGTTTTGTATCATTCTCCCAGTTCTAGTGACCAGCGTTTTGTTGAAGTTTTAAAGAACTGGCTCGAGACATTCCTTGATTCTAGTAAATTAAATATATTAGCTAGTGATTTTAATATTAATTGGCGTGACAACCATAATTCGAATCATTTGAAGCGTTTAGCTGAGTTTTTCAATTTAAAGCTAACGGTAAATGAGTATGCGCGTATTTTCAGGCACAGTAGAACTTTAATTGACCACGTTTACTCCAATTTTGATTCTGTTTGTTCAGTTACGGATACTGGTTTGAAAATAACCGATCATGAGACCTTAGTGATTAATGTCTTAGACCATGCTAACGATAACGATATTTTTGTAAAATTGAAGTGCTGGAGGAAATATTCGAAATAGGCTGTTTCGGATCTTGTTGAGAGGAGCGTGGATTTTCCATTTGCGGCCGGTAACTTAGATGAATCTACAGCTGTTCTTAATAACGCTTTGAAAACGTGTACCAATCAACTAGTCGAGCAAAAGTTTGTTTCTTTGAAAAACTCAAACAGCTGGTACAATTTGGATCTTTTGCGTCTTAAACAGAAAGGGGCTAATGATACAAAAAATTTTGTAGATCAAATAATGACAATCATTGTAATAGGTACACAATCGCGCGTAATAAGTATTCACAATCGATAAAGAAAACTCGTTGTGAATATGTTCAAAGGAAGATTGATCAGCATCAAAACTACGGCAAAGAGCTATGTAAATTTTTTAAATCTTTATTAAAACCTTGTAATTTCAAACCGAGGTGCATAACTTTTAATGGCATATTAGAACAGTCAGAACAAGTAATTGCATCTAAATTTAATGATTATTTTGTCGACCGTGCTTCATTGATTAATCAATCCATTGAATTGGTCGATGAGCCTGACGAAATAAAATTTCAAGTTACTAGTAGTTGTAGATTTGAAGGTTTTTACCCAATTACATGTGATGAACTTAGAGTTATTTGTTTTTCATTAGGAAAATCGGCCGGAGTAGACAATGTAAATGCTAGATTGCTTTCATATCATTGGCTTCATCTTGCTGGACCTTATTAATGAATCATTGCAAACTGGACATGTGCCACACATTTGGAAGGAATCCTTAGTGGTTCCTATTCAAAAAGATGCTGGAACGATTAAAGCCGAAGAGTTTCGTCCAATCAACACGTTGCACACATAAGAGAAAATTTTAGAACTTGTTGTTGAAGGCCAGCTGTTGGATTTTTTTTTTCTTTATTAGAGAGATTTTTAGCCATAGGCTAGTTCATCTCTTACCAGCTGTTGGAGTATTTAAATAGTAATAGTTTTTTTTATACCAGAACAATCGGGATATCGGGAAGGTCATTTTTGTGAAACCACGTTGAATAAGGTATTAATGAAGTGGAAAAATAGCTTGGAGTGTAGAGATACATTTTTTGTTGTTTATTTTTTTTTTTTTTATCTAAAACGTGCTTTTGAAACAATTTCTAGGCCCTTATTGTTAAGATCATTCAAGCGCTTTGGAATTACGAGCACTGAATATAAATGTTTTGAAAGCTATTTGTCTGACAGAACTCAACGGACTGTTTTTAATTATTCTTTTTCCAATCGCGTAGAGGAATAACCTTGGAGTGCCCCAGGGAAGTGTATTAAGGCCCCTATTATTTATTATGTATATTAATGACTTGCGACGTGTTTTACGATTTTGTGACATTAATCTTTTTGCAGACGATACCGAGGATGATACTGTGTTATTCTTTGCAGCTCTAGTTGGAGCTGAGGATTAAGATGATGCCGTTTTACTCTCGAGTGAAGATTTGCGTTCTCTTATTTTATGGTAATTTCGCGGAATCGAGTAAATGAGAACGTCTCTGTTGTAATTGATGATGAGAATGTTGATCCCGTTCGGGAGATTAAATATCTTGGCGTCATTATTGATGACACACTTAAGTTCAACTCTCACATTGACAATGTCATCAAGAAAATTGCCAAGAAGTATGGAATTCTATGTCAACTGAAAAACGATTTAGCTATTGCCAGTAAAATACAACCATAGAGGTAACTCTAAGACGACAAGGTCCCGAAGAAACGAGCTCAACTTTTTGGCTCAGCTCTGGTACTATCTTCGGTCTCAAGCTAATCGATGCACCCCTCAAAACATTGGAAAATCCACGAACCCCTCATTTAATCTGTCAAACTTTCATAGCGAATCAAAACAAACATAGTGTAGTACTGGAATTTACACTGGAATGGGCTACGTTAGTCGATTTGCTTGGGACCAATAGGCTAGTCAAGTGGTGAGCCAATTTACAATCGATTGTTGATACAACTATATAAATCAATCATCTCCTCATCTAGACTTTTGCCCTTCCATTTTATTTCTGGCCAATTAAACACAAATATCGATATTACAGCGCTTGCAGAATAATATAATGCGCTGGATATTGAGATGTAATAGATTCACTTCCTCAACTTTGATGTAAATTTGACTATGGTGTTCATTTTTAAAGTAGTTAACGGTTTGCTGTCTCGATATTTGTGTGATCGAATTGAAAGACGAAGTGACTTTCATAGATGTAATACTAGAAACGTGGTTGAAATAAGAACACCTCATTTCTTAACTTGTGCTTCACAAAATTCATTGTTTTTAAAGGAATAAATGTTCTCAATTCGATTCCTAGACGTTCAGCAACACTTACAGAATTTAAAAGACACTGTATTTCACACGTTAAATCTGTCGTTTGAACAGTTATCCAGTGATTTTTTTATAAATTGACATATTATGTATCTTAACGAACTTATCTCTAACGGATTATTTTGTATGGATAGCTTTCATAATGACTTTTAATAATTATTTTAGCACTGCAAAAACTTTTTTTGTTTGCCTTGATGGTGATGAGGGATTATTAATATTTGATTTAATATTAATAGTTTAAAAAAAAAGTAGTCTACAAAGGTTTGAGCCTCAGCCTTCAATGCAATTTTGAAGCTTAGTTACCTTGAGTTAGTAGTAAGTTTTCTGGCAAATGTTGGGGGTTCCAGAGCATTCCTGACATTGCTGAAAATTATGATAGCATCAGATTGCGGGGTTGCTAGTGTAATAGGATGCTTTGTTGATTGTTCATTATTATTTTTTCCTCTGTTCGGGACCTAACACTACTGCGACCAGTAAATTGATCAATTGTAGTATATCCCGTGTCCTTAGTTTAGTGCATGTCGTATTACTCCATCACTATTGAGAAATGATGAAGTATTCGATTTTTTTACAGTTGCCACTCTTGCATTTATTGCAAGGATCCGACTCTAATTGAAAGGTCCCGCTATTTATACCTTTCGGAGTGTTGAAACACCCTCCAAAGGCGTGCCCCTTTGTCAGTCAAAATTGGATTCCTTAGCAACAAAATTAAGGTATGACACCGATAATGACCATGCATCAGAACCCTAGTCTCAACCACTTCAAACTAGGGAACAACGAATAGAAGATAAGGAATCACATAGATGAAGACTAACTAACTCATTTTTTCCTTGTTTCAAGATCATCCTCGGTAGACAAAGCCGAGTCTTGTCACTATCAACAAGGCATAAAAAGTAACAAGGACTAAGATGTGTTCCTTGGATTACTGAAAAATCCTGTATCCCTAGTTTGAAGTAGTCAGGACTAGGAATCGGTGGTAGATCTTACATCCCGTAACGTACCACGAAAAGGTGATCTACCCACGTTACGGGGCATTGTTCATTTACTCATGATTGCTTGTAATACTTATGAATATTTTAGGAGGACAAAAAGGTGAACTAAGAGGTGGACGCCTGAGCTTTTCAACATTTATATCGCTGTGAAGCAACTGTAAACTCTAGAGGGAATTTATATCAGTAACTATAACCAGTTAAATTTTGTTTGCTAACCTGCTTAAAATGCCATATTTAATTATCTTAGAGATAAATCGTCCAGCTCAAACCTTTGTAGGGGTAAGAGGTGGGACCATTATCATCATCAGAAGTTTTCCCCGGGAAAGTGTCAGAAAATTTGCTCAAACTATGAGTGACCTACGTTTTAGCGATTTTTAGTAATATGAACTCAACTCTGGGTAACATTTTTTGTCCATGTGCGAATGGTTTGGAATGTATTTTTTTTTCTAAATCATTAAAAATAAACTCACGCCGACCAACGCCGCCACGCCGCCGCCGCCGAAAGCAAACGGCGTGACGCCGCCACGCCGCCGCCGCCGGCAGAAAATAACATATCACGCCGCCGCCGAAAATATTTTGATCGGCGCACAGGTCTACTCCGAAGGCGATCACCACCGTAAAACCTTCCATTAGTTGGCGACAGTTGAATGGAGCCAATCCGATGGTATTGATTGCGAAAGAACTTCGTCTCGGGTAGGTCGGTCAGTATATTTAGAATGGTTGCATGAAGCTGCCAGTTCGGATTTTTTAAATGTTTTGATTGACTCGACGGAAAAGTGACATTTGAAGCCAAAAAATAGCGACCAGCTGTATCGTCGCCTGGTTGCCAGTCACTGCTTTTCAGGATTTTATCAAGTACACAATATGATATAAGCTATATCAAGAACTATTCATGATATAGACAGGGAATCAAAATGAACGATTCAGATAAAGATAATGGCATTCTCATTTTGGTTACACTCATGATTAGTACAAATCCATAAATCACAATGGACAGTTCTGGAAACGATAATGCGATTATCATTGGTGTAACAGATCATGATCATATGAAATAGCGATAATCTCAGATCGTCATCATCAGCTCTCGTCACTGAAAATTCCCCATTTAAGACAAGGCTAATCAAATACCCTATAATATGTGAATTTTCGAAATGAGGATGACTATAGAGATCGAAAATCGATGTTTGCCGCCATTATGAAATCCAAGATGGTGGCCATCGATTTAAGAAAAACTGTCGAAAATTGATGTCCGCCATCATTTGGAAATGCAAGATTACCCTGCAATGTGGGTATTTTCGGAACAGGAATAGCATGCAGATGTAGAAAATTAATATCAGTCGCTATTTGGGAATCCAAGATGGCGGCTATTGATTTAAGAAACAACTTTTCCCTACAATGTGCGCATTTTTTAAACCGGGATGACGTGTAGATGTCTAAAATTGATGTCGGCCGCCATGTTGACTAGTGTTTTTGTCAGTTCTATTTAAAACCAAAGACCGCCAAATTGGATTCCAAAATGGCGGTTGACATCGATTTTCAACATCTACACATTATTCCAGTTCCAGAAATACCCATATTGTAGGGTATTTAACGGTTTTTTTTTTTCCGAAACCAACGGCCTAGATGACAGATTTCAAAATGGCGACCTACATTGATTTTCAAAATATATGTGTCATCCCGATTCCAAAAATATTTGTATTGTAGGGTATTTGACCTCTAGAACAACTTTTCCGAAGACAGCAAGTTCCTAGATTTTGAGATACATTACAAAGTGATTGTTATCATATCAGTAGATTATCGTTTTTGTTGCTGATCATGATGTGTAACACAAATGATAATCCATGATCTTACTGTACACTGATCATGATTCCGATAACTAGTATTTTTATCGTCGGTAAGCATCGGAAGATAGCATTTTCTTGATTCCCTGGATATAGATTGACAGATCGCTTGTATGGGATATCACGTTATATAGAACATGATATAGCTGCTATATCACGAATAACTCTATATCACTTGATATAGAGCATAATGAGAACAGGGTATAAAGTCCTCTAAGTAAAAGTATGGACGTCTGTCAAAAGTTGACCCAATTCAATACTTTTACTAGAGGGCTTTAAGGAAGATCAATAGGGTTAAATGCCAGGTTAATTGGGTGAGCGACACCACGGTACATGCGGCATCACAACCTCATACGCATGGCTCCGTATGCTGCCCGTGCAAATGGCTACGTCACTATTAGGGTTTTCGTTAGTGTTGGGCTACTAATCCAAGTACATTTGATGATATATTGAACCTGCTGTGCGCGAACGAAAGACTTCTTTCTTACATAGACTCTCAAACCAGTGAAACCTCCGAGAGACGTAAAATACAGCATAGAAACGGGAAGTTCTAGTTGTGGAAGTTGGGGGGAAGTTGTGTTTATTTCTGTGGGTTGTCATGTTTTCTTCTTATGGGTTATAGATTTTTTTTGCGTTTAATAAGAAGCTCCTATGTTTAAAAAACGATAAAAAGAAGAAATGTCACATTGGGTTCACTTCGCGGTGATGGGAAGTGTTGCCAGTTGCTATAGATGATTAAATTGAAGCATTATTGGTGTAAAGTGGGACCCTCAATACTGCATCGCCGTATACGTTGACGAAGGGGTTTGTCCGTCAAATGACAGGTGTAACGCATGTCAAGTTGCTTTTCTAACATCACTACTTGGCGACTTTACATCGACGCTGCGTTAGTCCGTCTCTAAATAGATGATAACACAATTTGGGTGAGACAAAATTTAACCTCTGAGTCTATTGGTGCGCCTCTGAGTAGACACTGCATCTAGTTTGGTTGAACAATAACGTATGAGTGGGTTAGAGCGTCTATGTGCAAATTCATTATTGGTAAAGAGTTAAGAGAAAAAGATGATTTTCCTGAATACTTGTTGTTGTATTCAAAGTGATCTTTAGAAGAGGGTAGGTGGATAGTTCCGTTAGAGTACGGCAGTATGAAAATTGAATAGAAGTTGAAAATGACCGAAGGGCCATTAATGCGACAGTTTTTAAAGTCAGACGCACATCTTTCGCATAACCCGTACGATGTACTTGGGGACTTGAAGTATGTCTTCAAGTCTACAGGCTTCAAGTCAAGTCAAGTCCGAGGATAATTCCTAGATTTTTTTTTAAATAAATGCTGAGGAAAATAAATTTTAAGGGAACAGTTCCAAAGCTTTTCTGATAAGAGCATAATTCCGAGAAAAGTTTCAACGGAATTTTCAATAAATTTCATGCGAATATAGAAGTAAGCAGTTAGTAAAACTTAAGAAGATTTCAGAGAAGATAATTCTGAGCAGAGGTACAAATCATTTATGAGGTGAATTTCAATGGAATTCTAGGAAGACAACCGAGAAAATCAATAAAATTGCGGGAAATCGCTAATCAGCATGCGTCTTAAACTTATGAATTTTGAAAACGGCGGATTTATTTTCACAAAATGAACTGGACAATCAGGTTTATAAGGAAGTTTGATTTTCGTAATTGAGAAGACACCCCATTGAAAAATATCGAATACGCCATTTTGAAAAATTTGTTGGTTGGCAGAATTCCAGCACAAACTTGGTTAATTGCTCCTAGTGAACATTTATGTGAATCTTCATGCAAGTCGGAGAGGTAAACCAAAATCGATTCGTCAGTTGGAGTGGATTTGATCAATTCAATCAAATCATCGTCAATGGTTTACGCTCTGAAGGGACAACGAAACCGCACCCCAAGCTCCTCCCTTGATCATATCCTTCGGCAATGTACCCCTCTAACCTCGGGCAAGCCGCGAGTATTCGGCCCAACTCCTACTAGGCATAGACATAAGTGATTTTTTTTTCAAACAATGAACAATGAATTATCGGCTAACGGGCTTTACGGGTTAACACGAGTGAGCCTTCCAAATAAACGAACTAGATGTAACAAATCTTCAATGGCCACTTGTTCCAAAATTTCCATATGATTTATCGTGCAATTCTACAAAAAGTGTCTAACATGTTATGATATAGTTCAAAATTCTAAAAATGTGATTTGTCAGAATAAATCACTATTAAAATTGAGTTTTTCATCTTTCAATGAGTACAGTATTGCATAATTTGTTTATAGAGGGTGCAAAAAATAATTACAGAGTTCAATATGTCGTAAAGGAATACTTTCTTGTTCCTCCCAGTCAACCATCCCGCCAGATTGGGAAATATTTAAAAGTGTTGAGACTCAAAACAGCTCACAAGAGCTCAGTCCTCAGACAGTTAGTTATTTTTAAACCTGAATAATCGAAAAAAAAATGATGATTCAAAATCTTCAAAAATTTTGGAAAAGGTTCGAATTAAATTAGTTATGGTTGTGGATTGGAGGCTGTGTTCCATTTGGTGAATTTCCACTTAAATTTGACAATTCGATAATAAATTATAATGTTTGAAAATCCCTCTATTTTTGATGGTATGATTTTCGAGAGGTGTTTGTCAAAATTGATTCCTGATCTGTCAGAATAAGTCTGGTAAAACAGCAGGTTTATTTGGAAAATTTATATCTGTCAAATTTAAGTCAAAATTCACTAAATGGAACACAGCCTGAATAAAGCAAAGGTTTTTTTTTTAATGACGCTAGAATTAAAAGGGTGTTTCAGAAAGTGTTAATGCAGTTTGATATTTAAATTGAAACATTTAGCGATCGATTGGGGATGACCATTCTGATGAAGTGACCTCAATCAGAATAAATTACATTTTTTTCTGGCTGGAACTTGATTTAGTATTCAACCAACTTATTCATCTTTGCATATTTATTAATAGCATTTTTAAACTATGCACACAGGATTTCAATTTATCAAAAACTTGAAATTAATTCTAGAAATATCTCGCATTAAGATAAATTTGATTAGTTTTCAACCATATCGCATCACAGTCGGTCGGTAACAACCGTCCGACAGTAATTACATTGCTGCTGATTTGGAGTGTAGATCAATGGTAAACTTTTAAACGTCGTTAAGTGTATTCAATTTCACGGAATATAATTAAAAGTTTGTACTTTCGCGCGTTCCCGAGTCAAGCCCTCCATTGGGTGCTGGTTATTTTTCCTCCTCGTGGTTTTCTGATACTTGTAGGTACCTAGAAACATTTTCCCTGCCGTCGTAATACACGGATGAGCAGATACCGCGTGCAAGCTGGTAACTGACAGAAGGGATGGAAGAGCGAAAGCATGGAAGGGAGGCGGTGGGGCTGTTGTTCATTTGCATTTACAGTCAAGTGGTTTTGTTCAAAGAGCACTCAACTTTGTCATTTGATATTTTGCTCCCTGTGAACAGTTTTGAAACAGTTTAGCATATCGGAGAACATCATCGTGTCAGGGGCACTCGCGACGTGAAGATTGCCATATTTTATCACACTTTGGATTCTTGTAGCCACTTATACTTACTTGATGCTGGTCTCATGGATGTTTGAGCACGGTATACGGCGCGAAGGATAAGGGATTACTAGTGGTTGTCCTTGAAACTTCATCCTATTAGCGACGAGATGATTCAACTAAAAATAGACTTGTTTGCTAAGTTGAAATCACAACATCTTAACTTATCGATCCTTGTCGGTTGTTGTACTACCTAATCACTGATTATCTTAAAACGACTAGTGCGACGAGGGTACCAGGAAACGCACAGAGATGCTAATTTTGGTTTCTTCTCCATTGTTGCTTCCAGGGCTCAGCGTTGCTCAACGACAGGACCAGGAAGATCCGTGCAAAACCAAATCGAAGGTGGTGGGTGATGTGTCATATTGCGACCGGTACTGGGAGTGTGTCAACAATCAACCGGAGCTGTACGACTGTCCCAATGGGCTTGTCTTTGCCGGGAAGCATCGTGGCGTGACGGAAGGATGTGACTACCCATGGCGATCAGATTACTGCGAGGGCAAGCAGTTGGCAAGTGAGTGAAATGTGGATATTGACGGTGAAGCTTGTTTGTGTTTAACTTTCAGATAATGTTCGACGACGTGTGGGAGGGTAAATGCTGTAACCAGAAGTGTTGCTGTTGTCAGTAATTAGTTGGAATTAATGTGTTAGAATGTCTTCAGTTCAATGATGCATAAATTGGCCCTAATAAGCACATTAAAAGCAGACTCCAGTTATGTTGGGATTTGAATGATACCTATATTAATTTGTTGTACTTTGAAGAATGACATTTGGCATTGATATTGCTCTATAAACGGATCACCATCTCTGTGTTTTCACAACAGATTAACACTCCGAACACGATGCCTCCGATGAATTGTGTAACGGCAAATTGGTAATGTTTGAAAAATAATTGGTCAGCAATTTATCATATATTTTAAAAAATCTTTAAAGTATTTAGTTTCAAATGGCGCCAGTTGATTTGAAATTCGTCAATAAATTGCTGAGATATATTTTTTTCAAAAATTAAATATTTGCAGTTACACATTTTACCGGAGGCATCGTGTTCGGAGTGTTAATTTTATTTTTATTTTATATACCCCCCTTTAAAAAATACAAAACATTGAAGGGGCAAAATAAAAAAGTTGTATCAGAAGAATGCGGCCAATAATGATTTCCTATTAAAATGGCACAACATGCGATTAAAGCTAGAATATTAGTCTTAATCAGGGATGCTTCCACTTACTTCGCTATTAAAAACGTTTTTCAGAATTATGAAATCATTGGAAGTTATGTTGTACTTGTAAGTTACAAGAAGAGGTTGTGAAGCTTAATAAAATAGATGGATGTGACTCTTTGAAAGCGAAATTGAAAGGTTTTATTCATTAAACAAAACCACTTATTGTTGCTTAGACATTCTAAATATCACGAATACATCTAATGATTTCATAATTCCGAAAAACATTTTTTATTGTGAAGTGAGTGTTAGCAACCCTGGTCTTAATAACGGCGCCGGTGGTGTAGTGGTAAGTGTGATTACCTCTCACCCCAGCAGGCCTGGGTTCAATCCCAGTCGGCGCCGCCGGGATGTTCTGAGGCATAACATCTCTGATCACGCCTTCCTTCGGATGGGAAGTAAAGCCGTTGGTCCTCGGTTCATGAGTTGATGGGTCGATAGGTAGGGTCCAGGTGTGGGAGCTGCCTTCCTGGCACGTCGGTAGCATTGGTGCTCAGCACGGAAAACAAGATCGACGGAAAAAACAAACCAAAGGAAAAAAAAAACCCTGGTCTTAATATTTTTTAAATGAATTGTCTAGATATTTCAAGAGATATAATTTTTTCCCTTGTGATCCACCCTCTCCTATTCGAACTTTTGGAGTGATGTCAGACATAAAATAAAAAATAAAAAATATTTGCATCGGCCTTCTTCAGTTTCAATAGTATTGCATGACTTATCAGATTTTCAAATTATCACACTTCCGGTTATACGATCCAGCGTCCACAAACCATCGGCAGAATGGCTTACTTGCACTGTCACTTCTAATTTTCTAGGGAGTAAATCTCGCACTCTATTGCAATTTCAGACATGAAATTTGCTTCTCCTTTCTATGGGGAAGCCTTTGCTCCTCGTCACGCACTTTTCCTATACCTAATACATGGCGTTTAACACATTGTCATATTATCCTCATCCCTTGTGTTACGTAATATTTGAATGGGCCCTGATGTCACATCGCATTTTTCGGAGTATAATTATCAGCTACCGGAAAACATACAATAACAAAACTGCTTCCCCATGTTTTGTATGGAGAAACATATTTCTAGCGACACTTTTCAAAAGGTCCTAAGTAAAAATGTAAACAAATCGAGTTAAGCGATACAAACTATTGCTCTTCTATCATTGTATCAAGAACAACATGTGAAAAGGGACAACAAGCTTTTTGTAAGCAAACATTCTTATGCCCTTTTCTCGCCACCCATATGACACCAACACAAACCATCAACATCACCGGATAGGGGAAGGTTTCCCCTTTCCGATGATGTTGTTAGTTTGCGTGGGTGACCCTCGGTTGGCGAGAAAAGGGCCTAAAAAAGTTTGTTTTCAAAAAGCTTGTATGCCCTTTTCACATGTGGCTCTTGGTATGTGATACAAAAAACATCCATCCAAATTTACTTTCATTTATTTAAGAAAATCATAGGTCAAAAATTGTCCAATGTACAGTTTGAAATGATTGGTACATGATTGTTAATTCGATCATTCGGTGTTCATTTTACAAAAGCGGGGTCAATCTAAAGTTAGGTACTCTACTCTGAAATCTGTGAAAGAGAATCTAGTATGATGTAGACAAAACGTCCAATGTAACACTCATTGATCATGTCATTGAGAAAAATCGTCCAATGTAACATGTCGGATGTACAACTTGACTTGTCAAAACGTCCTATGTGTTTTTTTTCCTATATTGTAGCATGAAATTCAAAGTAAAATTGTGATTTTACCATTTTTACTAAATTTTCAACGTTATTATTCACTGACTACATTAAAAATAGTATTGCAAAATGTATTGTTTCTGAACAGTTTAAATAATAATCTGTCGAACTTCTACTTTGATTTTCTCAAAATGGTGAATATGGTACATTGGTCTATTTGAAAAGTGACGCGAGATTTCATGCCTGAAATCGCAATAGTATGCGAGATTCACTCCCTAGAAAATTTAAAGCGACAGTGCAAGATGATTTTAGGAAACTGGATCAATTTACACCATCTCACTTAACTTTCTCACCACCAAGAAAATCGAGGGGGACGACGCTATCTACGATGTAGGAAATATTGTGTGTGTTGACGTACACTCCGACGTTTTGTGTTGTTGGCTGCACCTAGAGCATCTATCACAATTTTTGCAATCCATGCTCTTGTGTCCAAATTCTCCACATTTGAAGCATCTCAACACATTAATCGCGGGAACTATCGAGCACCGATCAAACCCTACATTTACTTTTTTCGCACATAACAAACATTTATAAGTTTCGACATCGACTTTAATTACAACACTAAACTTGTTATAAGTGAAGCGTGGATTTTCAAACATGTTTACTACTTTTACATCATTAATAGCGATGTCTTCATTTTGACTTTTTAAGTAGTCAATAAAGACATCGGAGGAAAACTGATCGCTCATGCCCACTATTTTTAATCTTGGCACCGAAGTGGGAACAACAGCACTATATTTTTCACCCAGATTGCTTTCAATACCATTTTTTACATCACTTACGTTTGCTCCTGTTGCACACTCAACAATAATGGAGCCATCTTTACCATTCCTAAAATTACTGATTTTGTGTGTTTTTGGATCCAACTGAGTTTTCAAAAACTTACGAGTATCTTCGCAAGGTTGTTTGGACTCTTTCGGTTTAATCACAATGACCGGATGAGTCTTACGATTATCTGGTTTGTTACTTTTACTATTACTGTTACTATTAGTTTTACTTTGACTAGCACGACTATGTCTTTTTACAACATCCGCAAAACTCGCATTTTCTTGAAAAACAACATCATCATCATGATCACTATTACTAATTACTAATTTACGTTTTTTGCGTCTGGTATTTTGGTTCGATTCTGACTGAATCGTCCTAGATGAACTGCGATGATCATTCTTTACAGCTAATTGGTTTTCCGCATCAATTTTTAAAAATGAACTTTTCATATTATCCAATTTCTCACAAATTAAATTTTCAAGACCATTTACATTTATTCTAATGTCTGCCATCCCGCTTTTAACCGCGATGTCCACCCACATCTATGACACAAACGTCATTCTTATATACTTTGTGTGAAGCCGAAAAATCCTGGTTCTCTGGTTCGATTTTACGTCAACATTTGACAGCTGCTGCAAATATTCGCAAGCAAGCTCTGTTCATGCGTGATACGTTGTTAGGAAAGTTTGTCGCGAGCAGGGGGGAAGATTTTTTTTTACTCTTGTGCCGTAGGCGCTGTTTACTGTGTTCAACAAGAATTATCGTTGCCTAAAAAAGAAGTGCATTATAATTGGATGTGATAGCAGCATTACTACATTAGTAAAAAACTTTTAAAGCGATATAACCATGCGGTACACATGAATGTAGCTTAAAAACGTGTTATCAACACTAACACCACCACCATCGGTGGCAGCTTCAGCGAGTACTAGTCTTGCCAGGGATGTGTGTCCACCTGAGCAGCAATGTGATCTCGCATGTCAGTGATCGAGTCCGAGAGTTGAAAAACCTTTTTCATCTCTTCCTCTATCCTTTTGACGCGCGAGATCAGATCATTCTGCTCGTCACAACTCTGATCTGATAGACAACTATCACACTTGAACAGAACATTTGCATTATCTGCTATAAGCCTCGCCGCAGTCTTAGTGAGTGCCGCACAAGTGAAATGGAACGTTCCATTGCACGGACCTACACATGTAACTGGGAGCCCACTCATAGCAATAGACTGCTCGCATACATTACACACATCCATTTTACCAAATTAAACGCTAACACTGTTAGCAGCAGACATATACAGGGGAGGAGAGCACAAAATAAAATTTTACCGCCACAGCTCACTACACAAAAGCAATAGCGCGCCGGGGGGGGGGGGGGGGGGAATACAAAATTAAACAAAAACTAGTTGCTAGGCAACCTTTCCTCTACTTATCCTGTTAGAAAAATACCACGGGCACGCGTTGGAATAATCCTTTCGCGGCCAGTGATGGAATTCTCACCAAAATATCATTTTCGCTTGCGATACGTTTTCTCTTGGGAACTTTCCCTCACTAGTTTCACACTCCAATATTTCCTGAGCGAACTTTCTGGGATGAGAGAATGAGATATCGCGAACTTTTTTAACTCGAATCACCAACGTGAGGATACTAAAAATATCAGATCATTTTCTCTCTCTATCTCTTTACACCACATTCGTTCTTGAAAATTGCACTGCACATTTCACAAGGGAAAGATTATAGACAGAAAGCTATCCCGAGTAAATCAATACAATCTCTAAAGACTGATAAGTCTGGTACCTGGCTGTCTACTGGCGCCTGTTGTTTAAAGTAGCCGTTATCAGGATGATGTGAACAGTTTTGTGCAACTGATTGATTGGTGCATTGGTTTCTGGCAAAAAAAAATGAATGAATCAGCACAAGTGTCAACGCGGCATTAACGAGGAACGGGGAGGGTAGTGTAAGATTTTGTGACTAGCAATTTTTATATTAAAACCGTTCCTCAGGATAGGGGGTTGCGGAAGGAGGAGCGCCTAATGTATCCTCATTTTCACGAAATACAGTTAATGCATGGCTCCTCTCATCACTAGTGTTCGTAATATCGTTCCTGTAAGCTCTTATGCAATAATTATATGCAGGGGGATGGTTGGGAATATAGGTGGTGGTGAACTTTTTCACTGTGCTATTACCAGTGCTGTAAATTCTCAAAATCATTTGAACATTTTTGATGAAAATGAGAAAAGTAGCTATTCGCTATCAAAGGGGACCTCCTCCGAATGGGTGATATCAGTTGCTTAGTCATTTGACGAAGGCATGGATCATTCTCATTTGAGAAACGCTATATATCATTCGATTGAGTGTAACCTACACACAAACGGAGCTCTGGTCGACATTCCGGCGAAAAAGCTAAGCCAACCCGACACCAACCTGACTTCTATCAAACCCCAACCCGATGTTGACCCGACATTGACCCGACATAAACCCAAAATTGACCCGACATTAACACGACATTGGGTCGACATCGACCTTAAATTAGCCTTACATTGATCCGACATCGGGTCGACTTGTCTGTTCGGGACCATTTTCCTGGATTTCTTCCATACTTCACTGTCGTATATCAAATGATACTGAGTGACTCAATTGACAGTGACAATGAGCTTCGAATGAGAAAGGGGCTCTTCAAATTATGGTCATGTGAGAATTCGTTTACACAATTCTGTGAATGGTTGTAGTGGTTCATCTTCAATCGAATGATATGAAAATTTTCAGCACTGGTTACAAGTATCTACTTTTAGCTGGTTGCATTGAGAACTAAAACTATAAATAAATCCGGAAAACTTTGAGATTAGGGCGTAATTTCTTTTGTAAACACACACTTAATTCGCCGATTCCTCGTGAATTAAAGTTCAATCTAAAAAACTAACAACACAGACAGGTAGAGGAATGATTCATTTGGTATAGTATAGTTCGCTAGATTGTGCTTTGATTCGTGAGAAATCGCTGAATGACGTGTTTGTTTACAAAAGCAATTACGCCCAAATCTCAAAGTTCTCTGGAAATGGTATTTAATGTGAAGGATGCGAAAAATATCGGAGAACGAGAAGAAAACAAACAGACACTCTCGCATGATCATCGCCTACCTTTACTCGCTGGAAAAAAAAAGAACAAAGCTGAGGGGATATTTGGTTGGTTCGAATCACGAGTACGTGTGAAATGATGTGAGATGGAGAGACGAAAGATCTTTCGCGATACGAAATGAAAATTTCTCTCGCTCTACGCTTTCATGAACTTTTTATCATCTCTCGTTCGCGAACTTTTTGTGAGAAGTTCCTTTGGGATTTATCTCTGCAATGAGCTGTGATAGAACTTTTTTTGAAAATGATTTTTCCAACACTGCGCGGCACACGCCACTATTTCACACGAAATTATTAATTTATTTTCACAGCACAACTCAACAAAAACACTACTTTGTACGCCATATTACACACTGATGCGCGATGCAAGTAGATGCGAGAAATGAAAGAAGATTTTTCGAAGATTTATTCGCTAGTTTGAGATTTTTTGAGCATCTAGAATTGAGATTTAGATGTGTCGCCCCCCTCGAGGAAAATACATAAATTTAATTGCAACATAAATGAAATATTATTTCCAAAAAATTGGTGGGGTTGTGTACAAGACGTTGACTACGTTAAGCTGTTTAGTGAACTTCTCGTGCATTTTTCTTGATATTGTTTGAAAGTAACTTATTATACGGTCCTTTGTACATATTTTGGATTTAAACTAGTAAACCAAGGCCAAATTCAAGACCTTATAAAAATGCGAATACATAGTCTATTGCCTTTGGTTCCTAAATTGCAATTAGATATAATTATTTAAATATGAATATATGACGAAATCTAAACAAGTTTCCCACACTAAATTTTGTTTTCTGGAGGGTTGTGAACCTGAAACTGTAAACCTTTCCGCCATGAATGTTGTGAGATAAAACAATTGTCAAAAAGTATTATAATTGAATTTCTGCGTTTCAACTAGTTTAAAGAATACCCCTTGAGGGGTGTGGTTTTATTGAATTAAAAACAAATTGATAAAGCCCGATTCAAAGTAAATTTGGACGCATTCATCATAACTCAAGAATTAAACAACATACACGGTTGATCAAAACGTCAAACAAAAGGGTATTTATTCAGCTTTCAAACGATATATAACAAGTTATTACACTTCACCGTTTCGAACGAACTGTCGCACTTTACGTGTGATCGATGCCATCATGATCTGCACAGTCGCTGGTGACACTGTACCGTCGAACTTATTCCACTTTAAACGCATTTGTTGTGCATTTGTCACTTCTTCACTGCATCCTCGAGGTTTTTGCTTGACAATTGCCCAATATTTTTCGATCGGTCTGAACTCAGGGCAATTCGGAGGATTAATCTCTTTGGCGACGAAATTAACATTATTTGCAGCATACCATTCTAGTACCTCCTTAGAGTAGTGGCAGTTGGCTAGATCCGGCCAAAACATAACGTTGGTCTTGTGTTGCCGAATGAAGGATAAAATCCGCTTTTTCAGACACTCTATAATGTAAACCTTCGACGTCATTGTATGAGATGTGATGAAAACGTTGGTTTAAAGGCCACAACTGCAGATTCCTTGTCAAATCATTAGTTTTCGAGCAAACTTATCAGCAAAAACAAGTTTATACCTGGAAGGGACATCCCCACGACCAGTTGCCAGGTAACATTTTCGTCCGGGGATATGTTTATA
The DNA here is from genome assembly GCF_037179485.1 of Ochlerotatus camptorhynchus. Lineage (NCBI taxonomy): Eukaryota > Metazoa > Arthropoda > Insecta > Diptera > Culicidae > Ochlerotatus > Ochlerotatus camptorhynchus. The sequence goes on from NW_027040717.1 coordinate 28,077, forward strand.
ATCCATTTTGACATATGTTTCGTCATCCATTAAAATACAGCCATCACATTTCGTTAAAACTCGTTCGTATAGTAATCGTGCTCGCTTTTTGGCCTCTAAATATTGTTTCAGGGAGCAATTCGGGTGTTTACTGGCACAAAAAGACTTATATCCTTCTCTTGAATGGATGTCACGCACGGTGGAAAAGTTGGAATCGTATTTCTTTGCCAAATCACGTATGGAGACACCTGGGTTGCTTTTCACGTACCTTTCTCCTCAGCTCTTTGTCCCTAGTGCCACTTTTATGATAGATGCGCTGTGCTCTATCCACACTCAGAGTATCCTTGTAACGTTTGATTACAAGACTCACCGTTGACTTTAGGAATTTTAACACTTTTGCTATTTTTGAGGCAGACCACGAAGGGTTCCCTAGATGTTTGTGCACAATTAAATTTCTTCTCTCAAGTTCCATGATCCGTAATTTCGGGATGCGTCGATCAATCGAGCAAAACTTTCCACCAATTTCTTCGTCAATCAAACATCAACAAATGCCTGTCAAACGTTTTTTGTTCCAACCACCAGGGGCACGGTGGTGTATTAAACCGTGCGTCCAGATTTACTTTGAATCGAGCTTTAACCTACCTAACTACGAGTATAACTTAACCTAAAGTGCTAGATCACGTATGATCTGATGATCTGATCCCAGAAACGTGTCTCTGAACCTTTGCAAAACGACCGTTCTTCGCTCTTCTAAAGTCTGAAGACCAGCCAGGCGGTGGACCTTAGAATTTCGCGTCCGTGGAAGACTGTTTAAAACCACCCTAAGGATCTTGTTCTGGATCCTTTGGAGGTTAAGGTGATGGCATTTGGCGCAACTCTTCCAAATTGGCATACCGTACTCGATTACGGATGATTTGCTTGTAGACAGCAAGCTTATTCTTCAGGGAAAGAGTGGATCTCCTGTTGATGAGCGGGTACAGGGATCTCCCCAACAAACAATTTGAGTTGATCAACAGCTGAATAAGCCATTTTTTAGCTGAAGAAGCTTATTTTTGCCTGAATAAGCTCTTATTCAACATTCAATGTTTGTTGGGTCATCAGGATGTTGCATTTTGTTTCCGTTTTGTCAACGTGTTCCCTGGAAAGCAGTTTTCTGTCCAGTGTAAGGCTGCCGTAGACTACCTTGTTGCAACATTCCACCACTATATCGTTTAAGTTCATCTTATTATTCTCAGACGGAACAAGTCTGGGAGATTTCGAATGAGGAAATATGATGACCAGGGTATTCACCACGTTTATACTGATCTTCCAGTTGTTGAAATAATCAGACTGGACATCCAGTCCTCTCTGAAGTTTGGCGGTCAGAGCTCCGATGACCCTACGATTATAGACGATGTATGTGTCATCTGCGAACAGAGACAACGATCCACCATCAGGGCATATCGGCGGTGAACAGGTTGAACAAGATGGGCCCAAGGATACTTCCTTGTGGAACACCCGCACCGATGTTGAAGGCATCCGAAATGATGTCATTTCAGAGAGACTCGGAATGTCCTGTCAGGGAGATAGTTTTTTTTTTTCTATGATCTTCACAAGGAAGATTGGGTGCCAGACATTAGCAACAATGTCATAGCAGATGTTTTGGATATAGACTTGTTCCGTCTGAGAATGTTTTGTCACCCGAGTCAGCTGGTGAACAGTCGAGTGACCTTTATGGAAGCCAAACTGTTATTCGAGCAACAAGTTGTTTTCATCGGAAGATGCTAGGAGCTGGTGGTAGACTGCCCTTTCGAACAGCTTAGATAACCCCGAGAGAAGGCTGATGGGTCGGTAACTTGAAGGAGAGTACAGATATTTCCCAGGTATTAAGATGGGGATGACTTTAGCTGACCTCCAGCACCAGAGGAAGTAGCCAAGTCTAAGGTTGGTTGAAGAATCTGGAACTCAAGTGTTTGAGTTCAGATTCAGAATTTGGTCGAAGCCTGGGGCCTTCATGTTTTTAGATGATTTGATACAGGCCAACAGTTCATCAGCCGTAATCTTGGATTATAATATAGCTCATGCAGCACAACAAGTCGGCGTGCTGTTTTTGTTCTTCTCTTTTCAGAAAAACAACAAATACTCCATCGCTCTTCTCTATTCTTTTATTCTCTTACTATGCCCTACAAATCTGAAGCTAGTGGGACTGCCTACGCGAGCAGCAACAGGCCTGCTGGTGCAAGAAAGTCGTTATGCTATACGGTCTAGCATAGGCCACGACCAAAATTTCCGTAGGTAGTTTAAGTACAGATGGGCGGGCGATAGTCGGCCAGGGTGTGAGCTGAGCAATAATAACAATAACCATAACCACATATATACATAAAAAGAGTTTACTTTACTTTCCCGTGCTTTTCTTACGGGAAAAGTAAAGTAAACGCTTTTATTCATACGACCTATTAGGTGAGAAAACGACTCTCTGAAAATTTCAGCTCATTCGGATGTAACACGAGCTGGCCCTAGGTCGTGGGGCAATACCAGCCGGGATTCATGGGTGACCACGCTACCACGGATCAAATTTTCGCGATTCGGCACGTTCTGCAGAAATGACGCAAATACATCGTGCCCACACATCATTTGTTCATCGATTTCAAATCCGCATACGACACAATCGATCGAGATCAGCTATGGCAGATTATGCATGATTATGTGATGGACTTTCGTGTCTGCTATTCAACATCGCGATAGAAGGTGTGATCAGAAGAGCAGGGATAAACACGAGTGGAACGATCTTCAGGAAGTCCATCCAGCTTCTTGGCTTCGCCGATGACACCGAAATCATGGCACGGAACTTTGAGACGATGGCGGAAACGTACATCAGACTGAAGGCTGATGCTAGGCGGATTGGACTTGCCATCAACGCATCAAAGACAAAATATATGAAAGGAAGAGGTTCTAGGGAAGACAATGTTAGCCTCCCACCCCGAGTTCAGATTGACGGTGACGAAATCGAGGTGGTCGATGAGTTCGTGTATTTGGGCTCATTGGTGACCGCCGAAAATGATACCAGCAGAGAAATTCAAAGACACATTATGGAAGACAGAACAGGAAATCGTGTCTACTTTGGACTCTGGAGGACACTCCGGTCGAATAAAATTCGCCGCCGCTCGAAGTTGTCTGTCTACAAGACGCTGATTAGACCGGTGGTCCTCTACGGCCACGAGACCTGGACTATGCTGGTTTTGCGTACCATCTACGGTGGAGTGCATATGGATGACGGAACGTGGAGGAGGCGAATGAACCACGAATTGGCGCTTTTGATTTAAAATTTATATGGGGATATTGGTAGAACCATGTATGGAGAAATAACATTCCTTCACTCTTGCGTGCATAGATCTGGTTCAGCAAACTCTATTAAGCTCAGAATTTCAGCACACGTAGCTTAATTTATAAGGAACAACTTTGCTCAAGACAGCAGCACGATTCAAGTTGGTATTTTGGAGATATTAATTAATTATGTGAATTTTGCTCCTATATGGCATCAAAACACAGGCAGCATATGCAACGGATCAACTTGATTACCACTAAAAATAAAAGTTCATGTTTTCCACAGGGCAACATCTGAACTCATGGTTAGATAACCACTCTCAGAATGTTTCAGCTGTTTTTGACGTACCACGGATTGGTGCTTTTGGTTTAATGTTTATATAGGGGTGTTTGTGCAACGTCATCTACATGTACAACTACCCTACCCACTGTAGCTACTAAAGGGCGAATACGAAATTATTGCGACACCGAAAATGTCATGCCAATTTTCTTATAATGTTTAGAATCAAACCAAAATTTTAGGGTAGTTTTATACATATATTTACTTCAAAAATCAAAAGAAAAGTTAATCGATGGAGCCTTGAGTGTAAAATTGAACGCATTTTCGCTTGATGCCCTCCATCAAAGTCTTTACAGTGTCATCCGGTACCAGTTTCTCAGTTTTTTTTTTCCATTTTCTTAACATGTCCTTCTCGTCTTTGACTGTCTTCTTGCTCTTCCGAAGTTCCCGCTTCATTATTGCCCAGTACTACTCCACCGGGCGCAGCTCCGGACAGTTTGACGGATTCATGTCCTTTGGAACAAAATGGACAGAATTGGCCTCATACCACTCCAGGACACTTTTAGAATAGTGGCATGATGCCAAATCTGGCCAAAGTAGCGGAGCTTCGTCGTGCTGCTGTAAGAACGGCAAAAGGCGCTTCTCGAGGCACTCAGATTTGTAGATCTCGCCATTTACTGTGCCCTTTGTCACGAAAGGCTCACTCCTCAGTCCGCAAGAGCAGATGGCCTGCCAAATGAGATATTTGGAGGTGAACTTCGACATTTTCTTCTTCTTAAAATTGTCGTCCACATCGAACTTGCTCTTGCCGGTGAAAAACTCCAACCCCAGAATTTGCTTAAAATCGGCTTTTATATACGTTTCGTCGTCCATCACACAGCAGCCATATTTTGTCAGCATCTTCTCGTAGAGCTTCCGTGCCCGAGTTTTAGCCGTCGATTGTTGCCGCTCATCGCGGTTTGGGAAGTTCTGTACCTTGTATGTATGTAGTCCAGCTCTCTTCTTTGCATTTTGGACGTAGCTCTGCGACATGCCGATCTTTTTAGCCAAATCACGGCTTGAGACGTTGGGATTTGCTTTAATCATCCGCTTCACCTTTTCCTCCGTCTTTTTGTTCTCCGGTCCCGGTTTTCTTCCAGCTCCTTTGCCGTGGTCCAACGTCAACCGCTCCTGGAACCGCTTCAACACTCTGGAGACGGTTGAATGGTAAATGTTCAACATTTTTCCCAACTGCCGGTGCGACAGGTCAGGAAATTCCAGGTGTTTGGAAAGAATTTGTTCTCTCAACTCGCGTTGGTTCACCTCCATTTTCGTTGAATCGAAAAACACGACTTCGAGTTTGACAGCATGTACACAATACACATCAATGAGAAAGTGTGCAAAATTTGGTTGATTTTTACCCAATGGTAAAAAAGTTATGCCCTGTTGAATGTGTCGCAATAATTTCGTGTTCACCCTTTATACAAGCAAATACAAATAAACAATAGACCAGTAGTTCGTATGCCTCCGCCATGGCAGGACGGCCAAGAACATCGGTGTGTTTCATTTCATTTATCCGTACTTATCCGTATCAAAACACAACGTAGGGATCCCACCCGTGCGCGATCAAGGGGATTTTCACATAAAAATGCTCATATACATTCAAAAGCGAATATATCAATAAAACTAACTAGATTCATGATGCAATCTTCAGCAAAGTTGTTACTCATTAATTGAACTGCAAGTTTTGAAAATCTGAATCAAATCGAGAATAAAGAAACTTTTTTATAGTCGATTGACTGTAGTAATGTCATTTTTTCATGTATTTTATCAATATTCCCCATACAAAATTCAAACTAAAAGCGCTAGCTCATCTTAGAACCAAATGAGCTGAAACTTCCAGAGAATGGTTTGCTCACCTAAAGGCACAAATCTGGGGGTTGACCTGTGGAAAATTAGTACTTTTATTTTTGTGGGCCAGTCTAATGAGCATTCACAAAACGCACGAAATCTTTAAATAAAGCAATATTTAGTGACATTTTTTTACTCTATCGGTAGCGTTTCGAAGAAAGCCCTACCTTAACTACCTTGAACATTTACTCAAAACCCTTTGCAGGGATTTTATTAGAATATTTTCAAGCATAACCATTTACCTTCATGAGAAATGCACTAACCTAAGGCTAAAAATCTCAAAAATAAAGATTATAAAAAAAAAATCCCTTCATAAAAAAATAAGTTTGAGATTATCTCTGGGAATCCTTACAAATATATTTATAACAGTCTAGAAATTCGTTGCCGATCAATAAAAATAGCATAAAATATATCCTTTGATTTTTTTCGAAGCTCACTTCCATAATTCTATTTAAAATTCACTTGAATTCTCTTTACAATTCTCGAGCAATTCACTTCGGAATTGTCTTAAAATTTTGTTCGGAATTATCTTGGAGTTTTCCCCTAAATTCTTCCAAAATTTTGCTTAAAGTTCTATAGCAATTCCTTTCGTTATGTACTTGGAATTCTCTTAAAATTATGTTCAGAATTCCTTTGAAATTTTACCCTCAAAATTAGATTTCCTTGGTATTTTTCACGGATCCTGGGATAATCACAATTGACCCGGAATTTTCTTAGAAATTCTACTCTAATACTGAACTCACGCAAGTAGCTTGCAGTGAAAGTCTAAAATCTCTAAAAGTTCTTTCTCATTACTCCCGTTGGTTTACTCTGAAATACCTTGGTGTTATCCCTGAAATTCATTCTTAAATCTATAATATTCTGAAAATTCCTTCGAAACCCAAAGTCTAGTCTGGTCCAAGAATTTTAATTTTTTCCAAGGGCACGGGCGCTTGCTAATTTTTTCACATGGCGCTTATAAATTCAATTGTTTAAGCAGAATGATGGGCAAATAAGTGGTGCTCGATTATGCTGCCTAGTTTAAGGAAAACGTTTTTTTTTTTTTTAAATACAGGGATAAGAATTCGAAATGAATTTATTTCAGCAGATTTGTAGAGCTATCTTCTATCGGTTGGTGTATTTTGATTTCAATTTCATCCATAGATGACTAAGTTACAAGGGTTCGAAACCTAACACCTTTTGTTACACACCACATTTTGAAACCGAGCTCCAGCAAAATAATTTGCTGGCTGGTTTTCTGCAAAAGAAAATTTTTCTGTACTTTCAGCAAACATGCTCATTTTGCTGGAAGCTCAGTGAATTTCATGAACTGTCAAATTGTTTATCGATTTTCTTTTCAAGCTCCATTTTGTACATGCTGCAAGGTGTTTTTCTTGCCAATCCTCTGATGAAATCTAAAAAAAAATACAGGTTAATATTTATTAAACCATTGAATAAATATAAAAATCTTTGTCTTTCGTGAAAAATAACAAGTGCCTATTCTTTACAGCATCTACGATTCAAGATCAATCAGCTTGTAGTTATATTCTGTCCTCGATCCTGTCTGCCTTTCATAAATGACCGTATTTAATTTTATCAACATAACGGTGTAATCAATTAATGGTATCAAGTGTATGCAACTCAGTAATCTATTTATTTGCTGCTAATATGAAAAGATAATAGGTACATAAAACTAGCTGAAATTCCAGCAAAAAGGTTGTTACTCAACTTTGCTGTACATTCAGTAAAGATTGCTGATTTTGACTTCGATCCAAATTGCTGGTCATCCAGCAAAAATATTTTGCTTGAAGGATTGCTTAGCTTCCAGCTCGGCAAAATCCTGCAAAATTTTGCTGGTTTCCAGAAGTAAAAAAATGAGTTTACGGTCTCAATTTTAGATTTTTGATTTACCCCCTGTACCTATGTCCAACAAATTGATGGTCAAGGCTTCTATATATATCACATAAAATGAGCATTCATTACCTCAATCATTGGCGATTCACTCACCAACTCATACATACATCCTGAGTGCATAGGCCCAAAGCGAACGATTTCCATGGGGCCACCCTCATATTTCGAATTGCTATCCACTTGATGTCCCTTGTTGAGGCTACACTACCACGAGCATTACTTACGAGGTTACTTACGGACTAATAACATAAAAGTAACTTGTATCTATTTAATGTGTCCTAATGACCCAACAACAACCCTCACATGAGTAAAATGATTGACAATTCCAGTTTGGGAATGGTTTGCCACCCCTGCTACAGTTAATATATTTCGTCGCAGTGTTTGTTAACCATGGTTTTTGCCAAACAAATATTAAATAAGCCAGATAATCTGACCAACAGCTTTAATAACACCGGTTCCCCCCATGCCCCCTCAATTCATTTGCAGACGGACCCATCTCTACTGAGCACTGCGACTGGCTGTATGGTATCTTTGGCCACGAGACATCCTGCACGCGTTACTGGACCTGCTGGAACGGAACCGCCACCGAGCAGCTCTGCATTGGCGGTCTGCTGTACAACGAGAATGCTCACAGCTGTGACTGGCCCGAGAACGTTGACGGATGTCAGAAGCACCGTAAGAGTTGGATGGCTACGTTATTTTTGAGTATAAAAAAACATTGTTTCTTTTTTCTCTTCGTTTGTCACTGTAGCCCTCTGCAACGAGGATGCTAATGGAAACGTACCACTCGGAAAGTCCTGTAACCGTTACTGGCAGTGCCAGGGTGGCTACCCACGGCTCCAGCGGTGTCCAGCTATGCTTGTGTTCGACCGACGAAGCCTGCGTTGTGTTGTGCCCCCGACCGAGGATTGCGATATTGTGACCACTCCGCTGCCATTCGAGGGTGATCTGGAACAGGGAAAGGTATGTACCGTTCCGCAAACAACACGTGCCACCACTGTGCTGTGCGACTTAATGGAAACTTATTTTCGACCATTAATGTTGATTATCATTTCCATTTTCATTTTCACCAACTCGGACGGAAAACAACAACAACAACAACAACAACATCGTCCAACATTTGGTGGTGGCATCCAACAGGGTAATGCCATTTCGAATTTGCCACCAGGCGCCATCCAGGGCAAGCTGAGCGGTGGACGAAACAAAAACTAAACTCGTGATAATGACTGCACTGAGGAAATGTTCGTTAGTTAAGGATTTCCTCCTCGACATCAGTCCCTTCGGAGCAGCAGCAACAGCACTAAACTCTAGGATGTAACCCACAACAACGGCGCAAGAAGAAAATTAGACGATCCCAGTGCGGTTGCTGAAAAAGTTCAGAACATTACTTTAATCTGACGATTTATTCCCCGAAAGTGGTCCGTCCCATCCATAACAAACAGCAGAGCGGCGGCATCTTAGACTCGGGCTATAATTTCCGCCCGCAGGAGAGTCTCCGGCAGCAGCAGAATACCGAAAGAGCGCGCGCAAATGAAAACTTCATAAGTTTTGTATATAAATAATATTTTTAATTGAAAATAATGTTTATACTATTATATTATTTCCCACTCGTTTTTATTGTGCTTTATTATTTAAAACCAGAAAATGAGAAAGTGAGTAAGGAGAGTAAGAAGAATAAACCAGTTAAAAAACACTTTTTCGTCATTTGATGGTGCCATCGCGTTTCGCTTATTTCTATGATGAAAATGTGACAGAAATCCACAGCACCAGCTATTTGGTAGGTAGGTACATAGTCATAGTATATATATAATGCTGGATGAAAAAGTATTTTCTCTGCTGTAACACTCGAACAATTCAACATCTTCAGTTATATCACAGTTTTATGACTCTTTCGTGAATGGGCACTGATCTACTCATTAATGCACAACAGTCCCATTTGAAAGCAAAGCCAAGATGTGAATGTTATGCTTTTATGGGCATTGATGGAGATGTTGAATGAAGTTTATCTTCGAAATCGAGCTGCCTGAGTTCAGTGCTACGAATGTGAATGTGGCAAATAAAGATTTTCAATTCATTGATTGCGCAAACCTGGTCGATTTATGCAGTCCTAGTCATAAGTTTCCGCGAAACTTAGAATCGAAAAATACGTATTTTAGGCAATCTTAGCAGCATTCTATGGGCCTTTTCTCTTTATAACACACACAGTTGCCGTGTTGATTGTATATATTCAGCTGCTGACGCATTTCGCGCCAAATCGAATCGAAGCTGGCAGCACCCTCTCAGATTTCAATAAAATTTTCTGGATGTGCAGACTTTGACTAAATAAGCCCTTTTGCATACTCAGTTTTTTCAAAATTTATCTAGACTAACATTTGAGAAGGGCCAAACTTTTTCTGCCGATTAAAAAAAAAACATTATGGAAAAATGACAACTCCAACTAAAGTATGTTGTATGGATGACTTTTAGGAAAGTGACCAAATTATCGAAAAAAAATACGGAAAAAAATTTAATTTGAGATCTACACTGAAAAAAATCGATTTTTAAAATTTAAAATCGATTTAAAAAATTGCCATGTTTGATTTGGATGAAACTTTGCCTCAAGATAGGTAATAATATTTACTACCATCCGTCGATACATCGCGAGATGGGCACTTTTAATGAAAAAAAAGTTTTTCTTAACTAATTTTTTTAACGTACCATTTTTACACAAAACTAAACCAGTGAAGCTCAAAATCATCTCAGAACCCAATGAAGCTCCATTTGTGATTCAATTTTATCTAATCAGCAACTAATCACTTGGATTAATCGAGAATTCCATATGAAAAGGGCTTTATCATTAGAAAATAATATAATTGATTATATTGTCTACTACTGATGCAAAATCCGATACTCCTATAGCAACTTAGAATTCTTAGCTCAAATTATCCATAAAGAATTAGGTATGAATAAAATTTAAATTGAGATCTTCTTTTGAATCAACAACGATTTGGGAAGTCAACGTATCGCCCTTCTGTTATGAGCCTATGTCTACCTATGAGCACTATAAAACTAATGTTCATTTCATACAAGCAGCAGTCAATCTGATAACGAAAGTTGTGAAGACAAGTTGTAGTAAAATTATTATCATGGACCAAAGTAGTAACTTAAGGCTCAAAGGATTGAAATGTTGTGCAAATATAAATAATCCGAGATGCGACCGAAATAAGTTACGGGCCATACCGTCAACGATGGTAGAAAAAATACATTATATGGGATATAACCACAAAATTGATGAAACGATGAGCATTTGTGAGTCATGCCGTAGCGTGATATCTCATAATAGAAGTCCAGTTATGAAAAAACGCCGATCGGTTGGAAATGAAGTAAATATCCAACCGTCAACAAGTGGGCAGCAGCATAGTGATGATCCAGGTCCATCAATGAGTGGCCATCAATCCGTAGATGAGCTAGGTAAGAACAGTCATCCTGATGATTCTATCAACTTTTAACTGCAACCTTCTAATTGCACTTATTAATTATTTTTTCTTCTTCTTTCCTTCAGTTACGGTACCATCGGTTCCATCATTGGAGTCAGTTCCATCAGCAGATGATCTGCAACGCCCATACAATGTTGAGAAGTTTAATGGCTTTGTGGAAACGTTGAATTTATCTCCAATTTCATCGAGGAACATGAGGAGCATGGATTATCGTTCAATAAAATCTCTAGAAATTACACAAGTAGTGCGAAAAAATATATTTGGCCTAGATACAGCAGACATAAGCAAAGTCTTGGTCCGTGAATAAAGTTGTAGCAGAATTCATCGCACCAACGTACATGGTGAGGCAGGTGAAGAACCTTGTTAATCAGCAGGGTATTCTAAGCACACCCAACAGAAGAAGTGGGCATGGGATCAACGATGATAGAAAAAAAAACTAGTTAGGGAATTTTTTGATGACAATGATATTAGTAGCCCTATGCCCGGAGCAAATGATTTTGTTTTCGAGTTTAGAAATGGACGAAAAGAACACGTTCAAAAACGCCTGTTAATGATGTCCCTCAAAGAAGCGTACAAGATTTTTGTTGATAAATATAAAGATAGTAATATTGGTTTCACTGTATTTACACAATTGCGACCAAAACATTGCATTTTGCTTGATTCTACTGGTATACATAATGTATGTATTAGTACAATTCATGAAAATGTAAAATTAATGATCAACAGTTTAGAATTATGTCACAAGATGCAATAGTAGAAAAAAATGCTTTGTAATATTTCTACTAGAACAACTAATTGCTTTTGCCGTGCTTGCGAAAAGTGTGCTTCCAATGAACATATTGAAGAGGAATTTACTTTGCTATTAGAATCAAATGACAAACAAAATGTTGTGTTTCAACAGTGGCTGGCAGTGGCAAATACTGATCGTTGTAATTTGGAAACGATTATCAAGCCTATTGATGAATTTGTTCCGTATCTCATTGATAAAATTAATAAACTTATAACTCATGACTTTATTTACAAACAACAGTCATCTTTTCTAAGAAATAAAAAAGAATCATTAAAAGAAGGTGAAATTCTAGCAATTTGTGATTTTTCTGAAAATTATTCATCCATTATCCAAAACGCTGCTCAAGGATATCACTGGAATAATTCTCAAGCAGTTGTTCATCTCAAAAATGCTAGATTTTTTTTTCGATAACTTGGACAATTTCCTAAATGTCATCCATATAACACATTTTTGTAGGAGTTTTCGTTTTTCCATAATGATTTTTTGAAAAAAAATCGGCAGAAAAAGTTTGGCCCTTCTCAAATGTTAGTCTAGATAAATTTTGGAAAAACTAAGTGGCATATTTAGTCAAGGTCCACACATCCAGAATGTTTCATTGAAATCTGAGAGGGTGCTGCCAGCTCCGAATACGATTTGGCGCAAAATGCGTCTGCTGCCTGTTGATTTATCCATTTTCAATCGTTAAAATTGAACAAAACTTTTTTAAACACTTTTACAACGTTTCAAACTTCTCTTTTTCTTCGGCAACCCTTTCATTTGATCTGCTTGTTAATCTGCTATATTGTGTTTTATTTCAAGAAAAAAACTGTAAAAATGCGTTTGCTCAGCCATAAAAACCTTATCAGATTGGAATATAAGAAATAAGGAATCCTTTGAATACATTCAGCAAAGTGTTTTGGCGAGAAAATACAGTGAAATTACCGTATAAATTTTTGATGCCAAAAACAGTCAATGGGTGCTGGAGCTGACATTTTCTTTTCCTTTATTTAACGTCGGTCTCTGTTCCGCAATCTAGTGCCAATCACTGACGGACATCGATTGCCATCCATTGACGGCAATCGAATGTGCAGGAAGGCAGCTTCCACACCTGCGTAGGATTTCGCACCCATTCATCACACATACACATGGGCCGGGACCAACGGCTTTACTTTCCCTTCCGAAGAAAGACGTGACCAGAGATTTTTATGCCTCAGAAAAATCCCACCGACCTCGGCTGGGATTGAACCCAGACCCATCGGGGTGTTAGAAAGCAGTCACGCTTACCACTACACCACCGGCGCCGGCTGGAGCTGACATTTACCCTACATTAAAAATTCTTGAATGTTGTAAAATTCTGAATTTTACGCATGGGGTAAAATCTTCCTTCGTTTAATTTTGAGTTACACTGAAAACGAAACTAACTCAGTGAGTGAGTAACTTTTACTCATGCGTATGTAGATATTTCTAAAAGCGTATACTCAAAAAATATTCAAATATAAACAGTATTAAAGCTATGCTAACTCGCAACACTCCTGACCGACACATAGGTCGGTATAAAGGGAGAGAATATTAACTAAGTATAAAATTGGATTCAGGCGCACAGGTAAACACTTTTACCGAAAAATCGTTTAATATTCTCATGAATGATGATCGGTACAACGGTGAGATATTTAACGTTAAAGAAGGATCAGATCGCCCTTTGAAGGCTTATGCGAAATCTGGCGAAATTCACGTGTCTGCTACATTCGAGGCTACCTTGTTCATTACGGACGATAGACCCACCTTAATTGAGAAATTCTACGTGGTCAATGAAGCTAGAGCATTATTGAGTAGATCAACTGCTACTAGATATAGTGTGCTCTTGTTAGGATTGAAGGTTCCACTGTTGGTTGGACACCACGACAGATTGACGGAAGGTGGTTATGGAGTAGCATCAATAATCACGACTGAGCCTTTCCCGAAGTTCAACGTCCCTCCTGTGAAATTACATTACGATAAATCAGAGCCACCCTGCAGGAACGTATTCATAAATATCCCGCAAGCAGTAAAGCCGTTAGTAGAAGAACGATTGCGACAATTGATCTCAGCTGACATTATCGAGCGGGTTACAGAAGACATGGACGCATCATTTTGTTCGTCGTTAGTGATCGTTCCGAAGGGGAAAGAGGACATACGTCTCGTTATCGACCTAAGAGGTCCAAACCGGTATATTCACCGGACTCCTTTTGCCATGCCGACTCTCGAATCGATCTTGGCTGAGCTTGATGGTTCCACCTGGTTTTCTACCATCGATTTGACGAACGCTTTTTTTCATATCGAGCTAGATAGAGATTCTCGTCATTTGACGAACTTCTTTACTGAGTTTGGGATGTTCCGGTGCGTAAGATTGCCATTTGGGCTTTGCAATGCACCGGACCTGTTCCAAGAAATTTTGCAGAGGAAGATATTGAGCGGCTGCACTGGAGTAAAAAACTATCTTGACGATATTCTCGTGCATGGCAAGACAAAGGCGGAGCACGATGCAAACCTAGCAGCTGTTTTAGCACGTTTAGAGAACCACAATGTCAAGCTCAACACATCCAAATGTATCTTTGGAAGTCAAAAAGTTAAATTTCTTGGATTCGTCCTTACGGAAAATGGCTGGGAGGTACAAGATGAAAAAGTCAATGCGATCAAGAAGTTCAGGACACCAGCAACCTGTGCTGAAGTTAAGAGTTTCCTCGGATTAATTACTTATATAGATAGATTCATCTTGAACAGGGCCGATAGAACCCAGTACCTCCGTGCTCTAGCTAACGCCAGAACTTTCAACTGGACCGAACTAGAAGAAAGGGAGTTCGAACTTCTGAAGAACGATGCTTTGAATGTGATCAAGCGCCTAGGGTACTACAACCCAATGGATAAGATTGAACTCTTTGTCGACGCTTCGCCAGTAGGGCTCGGAGCAGTTCTAGTGCAATTCGACGCTGCCGGTACTCCAAGGATTATTGCTTGTGCGTCTAAGGCCCTAACTAGTACAGAACAACGATATCCTCACACACAGAAGGAAGCATTGGCAGTAGTGTGGGGTGTAGAACGTTTTTCGTCTTACCTTCTCAGTAAATCGTTCGTTATACGTACCGATGCGGAGGCTAACGAATATATATTCAAAAGTTCACATCGGTTGGGGAAAAGAGCCACATCACGTGCCGAGTCTTGGGCTTTAAGGCTCCAATCGTACGATTACAGCATGAAAAGAGTCTCAGGAGGCGAGAACGTAGCCGATTCACTTTCTAGATTGGTCAGGCAAACCCAAGCCTGCGATCCTTTTGACGATGATGATGATGAAAGCCACTTCTTATACTCCCTGGACATTGGCTGTATGGAAATATCTTGGAGCGAAATTGAGAAACACTCCGAAACGGATAATGAACTTCAGCTTGTCCTCGATGCCCTGCAGTTCAACGTATGGCCAGATCAGCTGCGGAAATATGAAGCACAAAAGAATAGCTTGCACTATCTGGGATCCATGATTTTTAAAGACGACAAAACCGTTCTACCGTTAGCCCTTCGGACGAAAGCAATGAATGCTGCACATAGTGGACATGCGGGTGAAGTAGCCATGAAAAGGATCATGCGTAACTTTTTCTGGTGGCCAGGTATGTCCACTGAAGTCGAAAAGTTCGTAAAAAGCTGTCAAACGTGTGTTATGCTGTCGAAAAAGAATCCTCCACTGCCTCTATCTAGTAGGATTCTCCCCGAGGGACCTTGGGAGATCCTGCAAATAGACTTTCTGTCCATGCCAAACTTTGGATCCGGTGAATTCTTAGTTGTCGCAGATACATATTCTCGCCATCTTACAGTCGTAGAAATGAGGAGTATCAATGCGGACAGTACAAACGCCGCACTTTTCCAAATTTTCCAGCTTTGGGGTTGTCCAATCATCCTGCAAGTAAGTAATGTTTTGGGTAAATAACAAGTTAAAATTTAAAAAAAAAAAAATGGTTTTTCAATCCTGTAGAGTGACAACGGTCCACCGTTCCAGAGTTCCGCATTTGTGTCGTTCTGGGAAGAAAAAGGAGTGAAGATACGGAAATCGATCCCGCTCAGTCCGCAGACTAACGGAATAGTGGAGCGTCAGAACCAAGGAATTATAAAAGCCTTGGCTGCATCCCGAATTGATGGCACTAATTGGAAGCTTGCATTGCAAAGATACGTCCATAATCACAATACACTTGTTCCTCACGCACGGTTGGGTGTGACACCATTCGAACTCATGGTCGGATGGAAATATCGTGGGACATTTCCGAGTCTGTGGGGTCCGGCAGGGTCAAAAGTCCTTGATACAGTCGATCTTCGAGAACGAGACGCTGAGGCAAAATTGGCCGGCAAGAAATATGCGGACAACATAAGCCATGCCAGAGATTCAAATATCAACATAGGTGATTCAGTATTGTTGGCACAACATAAGAAGGGCAAAAGTGATCCCACTTTTTCGTCAGAGCGGTTCAAGGTGGTTGCGAGGAATGGTGCAAAGGTGGTCATAATCAGTAAAAATGGAGTTCAATACGCAAGAAACGTCCAAGATTTGAAACTTGCACTGCCAATTTACGAAGAACTAGAAGCAACAACAGACAGCCCAGATTATTCCGGTTCAAACCAAGATGCTGACGATTTGAATCCAATCCCCAATAACGACTCAGGAGCATCCGTCAACGATCAGCAAGGCGAATTGAAGTCGGTACCAGAAGAAGGTGCAGCTAATCTGCCTGTTCCTAGACGCTTAAGAGAACGAATTGGTATCAAGAAACCAGCAAGATTTGATAACAAATATGTTTATAATTTATTTTATTAGTGTTCATACTATAACACACCGTCATGATTATTACATCGGACGCTTTGCACTCACTTTTAATATCCAGAAACTTTCTTTGGCAATTCCATTTGTTTTGGTTCCTAAGTTCCAGCGGCAGCGATCATAGTTGGCAAGTTATCAGCAATCAATAAATATCTTCTTCCATTATAAACTTTCACAAATTATTTAATAGCAAGCAAACTGATCTATACAACTCAGAACACAAGGGACTTTTTTGTTTACCAGGCTTAATAGTTACAAGCGGATGCAGTGTGTACAGTGTGTACGCTCAGAGTGTGGAACATGTGGAAAGGCCTAAAGGAAACAAAATCAACTGACAGTTAGGTACACCCGACTAAAAAAAGTAACGCGAATGGGATAACAATAAATCACTTTCAATCGAGTAGTTTTGAAATGATTTTCTACCAGAGGTGTTATGAAAATGGGCTAGAACTTAAATTTTTTTAGGAGATGCATAAATAGAACCCTCTTTTCTCTAAGTTATAGACTAAAATCCCATTATGCTGTTCCATGTTTCGAATGCCAGTAAACATTATTTAAAACTACTCCAATGATATTATTAATAAGAGTACAGGTGGAGGAAGATGTAGTGAAGAGAAGAGAGAGCTTAAAAGAGTTGAATAAAATTGTATACTTTATGCATTTGAATATCCGGCATCACGGTTTCTGCTGCAATACTTTGTAACAAACTAGTTACGCAACATTATCTTGAAGAAGATATAGTTAGTAGGAGAGAGAGAGAGAGAGAGAGAGTTTGAAATGCGTATTTGTATCCGTGTGAAGAGAAGGAAATCGCTCCGTTGAGAGATTTAAGAGAATTAAGAGTGAATGAAAGCATGAGAGTTTATGCATATGTATGAATGAGAAGACCATACTCACACTCTCTGCAGAAGGGGAGAGCGATAATCTTGGTAAACATGTATATGTGTTGGCATTGGGAAGAAATAAAGCAGAAACCCGAAAGACCAATTTTTCTAGTCATTCTTTAGACGATTTCCTGAAGCAACGGACGTAACGGAGGAGTGTTTTCCTATTCGGCAAAAAAAATGAAGCCGGGTGGTCACCACAAACAGCTGTATAGAAGCGTGAATGGAAATGCAATAAGAGCTTGTTCCAACCGTCCCAACAGCTATAAGTAGCTGACTAAATTCGCCAGATTTGCTTATATATAGAGGTTGAGTAAAGGTTGCCTCATATCATATAACGTTTGAATACAGCTTGAAGCTGTATAAATGAAAGGAGTAAAGCGTTTACATTGTGAAAATTGTTAGTTGGGGTGGGCTCGAGAGAAAGAGACAGTTTATCAGACCCCATTAGTACCCTTAATTCAAATAATGCTGCAACTCACACAAAACACACTACAGAAGTCATAGTCATCATCCTCTATATTCGGTCTCCAATAATATTCCCCACCGGTTGCATTCTTTTTGGTCGCTGATAGACCGTTGATTTTCACGTCACGAAAAGCTAGGCTTCTGGTCTGCCTTTGAGGACTTTTATTATCCTATGAACACAAGAAACATTTCGCACACCCGCCACTTCTCGCGTCACCCTCAATCGGCTGGCGAACGAATAGTATGAATTTGAGCATCATCTTCAACCGGTGTAGACCTTGCATTTCTCCTTGGTTGCCACTAGACCGATTTATCCTTACGATTTCAAACTAAAACATTCAAGGTGTCATATGGGTTGCCGGGTTGGGTATTTTACAAACAATCACAGCTTGCTCTATGACCGGCACAATTGGCACACCTGCGGCACACTTGCAGCACACTGACAAAACAGATGAGCCAAAATTGGTGTGCGGAGTGGCCTACCCCTTGGGTTTCTCCTCAGCGGAGATGCCAGCCGGTGATTTTGAGGAGCCTGGGAAGGTGGATTTGTTTTTTAAACCATGAAATTTCAACATGTACGTCCGGAGGAAAACGGAAAGACCACATTCATGCTACCGGGAGGTCCAGCGTTATAAAGCTGTGAGGCAAACGATAATTATAGTCGACGTAAAATATATGAATTGACTGCACGATTGACCACCATCGCGTTTTGACATTTCATGATTGATAGAGTACGGCAGTATTAAAATTAAATAGAAGTTGAAAATGAGCGATGGACCATTAATGTAACAGTACTAGTCAAACACACACTTCTTTACCTAACCTTAACTGACTTAACGAATCAGTAAAAGTGACTCACTATCTGAGTAAGATTCGTTTTCAGCGTAGCGTTGGCATCATGCAGTATATTTTTGATCAAGACTGGGCCGATGTGTTTGAATGCATTGATGTTGATAAGATGACTGTGCGTTTCTGTAGCATAACATTGGTTGGAATCAAATGTTCCTCTCAAAAGACGACCAATTTTCCCTGCTTGGAGTACTCCTCAGCTTAGAGTACTCCTCAGCTTAGAGTGCTGAAGCGTGAGCGTAACGCAGTCCAGAGAAATCTACGTCGTCACAGAACAGCTGACACGGAGCGTGACTTCAAGCGTGCCAGTATCGCTTACATTAAACTTAACAGAGCCTTGTACAAATCCAACGTCCTCAGAGTCCAGTGGAATTTGCGGCGTAACCCAGAAATTTTTTCAAGCTTTGTCAACAGCAAAAGAAAAGATTCGAGTATACCGTCCAACATGCTACTCGATGGGAAACAGTCCACTTCTCTTAGCGAACCGTGTGAGATATTTGCTAAACACTTTGCATCTGTCTTCGATAAAACTATGACAAGTGACGTTGAAGCTGAATCTGCTGCCTCTGATACGCCTAGTGACTTATTGGAACTTAGCACTTTTGAAGTAACTCGGGATATGGTACTTTCTGCCGCAAGGAGACTGAAAACCTCACTCTCTCCTGGTCCAGATAGAATTCTGGCAGGGGTGTTCTGCCGTTGCTCAGCTGCCTCAGCAGAACCTTTAGCAGCCATAATTAATGCATCCTTTGAGTAAGGAAAATTCCCAACATTGTGGAAGCAGTCGTATATGTTGCCTGTTTTCAAAGCTGGCCATAAACGGGGTATTAAGAACTATCGAGGTCTTTCGGCAGCGTAAAACTGTTTGAGATCATCTTGAGCGAATTTGTCCTCAACAGCTTGAAGAACTATATTTCAACTGACCAGCATGGATTTATTCCCGGTAGATCGGTAGCTACTAAACTTTTGTATTTCACCAGTACATGCATCACCGCGATGGAGGATAAGGCACAAGTCGACGTCATATGTACTGATCTGAAAGCCGCATTCGACAAAATCGACCAGAAGGTTTTGTTATGCAAGCTTTCCCGACTAGGAGCGTCTGAGCACGACTAGGATCTTGTGTCTTTTCTACGTATACCAGCACCTCTGGAGTACCTCAGGAAAGTAACCTGGGTCCACTTTTGTTTACGTTATTCTTCAACGATGTAGCAGCTTTGTTGGGAGTTAAATGCAAGCTCGTTTATGCCGATGATCTTAAGCTATACGTCATAGTTCACTCGATTGAGGATTGTCATCGTCATCAAGCTCTGCAAGATTTGTTTGAGGATTAGTGCCGTCACAATAAGCTCATCATCAGCGTTCCAAAGTGTGCAGTGATGACGTTTCACCGCTCTAAGAATTAAATCCTTTACGACTACTGTATTGACAATGTAGCTTTTCGCAGAGTAGAACGTATGACTGATCTTGGTGTTCTTTTGGACCTAAAGTTGACCTTCAATTTTCACTATTCCTCGATCATCTCTAAGGCGAATCGTCAACTGGGATTTATTTCGAAGATTGCACGAGATTTCAAAGACCCTCACTGCTTGAAGGCACTATATTGGCCCATACTTGAGAATGCATCTGAGGTCTGGTCTCCATACGAGCTAGTGTGGATTCTTCGAATAGAACGTGTTCAAAAAGATTTTTGAGGTTGGATTTGTGCAGCCTGCCGTGGTGCGATCCAATGAATTTACCACCTTATGCAGACCGATGCATGCTGGACACATTGGAACGCAGAAGAAAAATGCAACAAGCCTTATTTGTAGCGAAACTTTTAAATGGCGATGTGGACTGCCCTCAACTGCTTTCACAATTAAAATTCCGTGTTCCTCAAAGGATGTTGCGGCAATCATCAGATTGTGATTATTTTTGTAATCTGTTTATCTGTTGTTTTTTTGTGTATTATCTAAGTTTTATTTATTAAGACAACTACTGTCAGATGAATTACAATAAATAAATAAATAATGAAAATGTTTGCAGGCTTGTATGCAAAATTGCTAATTTATGCGATACTGCAATTACATTTACATGCAATATCGCATACATTTATGCAACATCTAGCGTTAACTACGTGTACGCTTGATATCACACAAATTTACATGGATTTTTCAAAAGGTGCATAGTTCATTGTTGGTGCATTCCAAAACTCGTCTCATTTTTGAAAGCCGCAAAGTTGGACCCGCTGGATAGATTGACGTCCTGCTTCTTGATTCCAGATTCGTCATACGATCATCAATTTCGTCACATGAATTACTTCGCCATACAAATGAAGGCAGAAAAAAATTGATCCACTATAAGTGCTTCTTTTGTTTTGGTCTAGCGGTCTTGTAGACTTTGTATTGTAGCCTTTGAACTCAAGTACACACTACTTTCGCATAAATGTCGGTGCCCTGAGGGGGCCTCCCTTAGCTGAGTCGGTAAAGGCGCAGCTGTAAAGGAAGACCATGCTGGGTGGCTGGGTTCGATTCCCGGTCTGGTCTAGGAATTTTTCGGGTTGGAAAATTTCTCGACTTCCCTGGGCATAGAAGTATGATTGAACTTGCCACACCATTATACTAATGCAAAAAGGGTACAGGCATCGAAAGCTCTCAATTAATAACTGTGGAAGTGCATTTAAAACACTAAGTTGAAAGCACGCAATAAGCTAATATGCGACAAGCAATAAGCTTTGAATCCGAAGAAAACGAAGAACTCTTTTTTCAATGAATTGTTTTCCGTAGATCTTGTTTTCCGTGCTGAGCACCAATGCTACCGACGCCAGGGCGGCAGCTCCCACACCTGGACCTTACCTATCGACCCATCAACTCATAAACTGGGGACCAACGGCCTTACTTCCCTTCCGAAGAAAGGCGTGATCAGATATGTTATGCCTCAGAACATCCCGGCGGCGCCGACTGGGATTGAACCCAGGCCTGCTGGAGTGAGAGGCAAACACGCTTACCACTACACCAACGGCGCCGCTGAAGAAGAACTCACTTATTTTAGATGTGTGCCACCTCAAGTCCATGCGCCTCTGTCAAGAGCAATAATTGTAATACAGGAATGTATAACTTGCTCGAAATTCTCTTGGATACTTGGATACTCACGGAACATGTTTTGACTTTTAATTTTTCTCTGGACTTCCCAATAGTTCCTGCAATTTTTCTGGAATTATATGAAGTTCCTGAAGTTGTAGCATGTTTCTAGAAGTCCTAGAAATTTTTTTAACATTCCTGATTTCCATGAAGCTAGTGGAACTGCTCTAAGCTTCTCCGCTCTTCCCTAACGTTTTCGGAACAGCGCTAGACTTCTTGAAATTCTTCTAAAGCTCATGGCATTGCCTAGCACTTAAAAGAACAGTTCTAAGAATCCCTAGGCTTCACTGATAACTAATGAACTTCGGTGGAGCACTTAATATTTTTGTAAAGTTTTCACATCTCTGAAGTTTTCTGGACTTCTTGAAAATTTGGAAGCAACTAAAAAAAAATCCGCTGGTTTCCTGAAATTATTGGAACTGCAATCTTTCCTGAAGTACCCGGAACTCTTGAAACTGTCATGAAGCTTACGGAACTTCTTTTTAATTGTCCCGTAAATTCCCGCATTTTGTGTTCATGACACATTTGTGAAGACCTCGGAGTTTTCCTGAAGTTCTCGGGTAGTCCTTAGCTTTTTTTGGACTTGAAGAAGTTATCAAAGTTTTCCTGATGTCTCTGGACCCCTGTGGAGTTCTCTAAGATTTCATGATAATTCGTAAATTCTTTGGAGTTCTTTGAAATTCCCTGATATCTACGGATATTCTTTATGGTTTTCATATGTTTTTTTTTTGACGTTGGATAACGTCTTTCGGCAACATACGGGGGTACAAAATTGAAAACAGTCATTTTGGATGCGTTACGAAAAATTAAAAGATTTTGAACGATAATAACTCAACCGTCTCTCGATAGATTTACGAGATAATGGCATCAATCGATTGGAAATATTCCTAGCAATTTGCTGAATGTTTCAAAATTATTGATTTCATTCTGTAAACTATTGAAAAATTGTTAACCGTAAACCATTGTCTAAAGATGGTGAAAATCGATTGATTTTTATATATTCTTATACTTTCTCCAACCGAGACATCAGATGCGAGTATCTGACACCTCTGATATTTTCTGTTCTACTATATAAGCGTCCAACAAGGTCGCCCGTTCCATCATTGTCTATCCGATCGTCGACCCAGCATCAGAGCAGCGGAAGCCGAGCAGCGGCAGCAGAGCCTGGGGGCGAAAGGGCAACTACGCCGAGTGCGTTGGTGCCGGTGCTCCGGTATACTGGGCCGCCGTCATGGAATGCCCAGCTGCTGCAGTTCTCAGTCGGTCGTATTCACCGTCTGCTCCGCAAGGGCAACTACGCCGAGCGCGTTGGAAAAATGGCCCTTTTCAGGGCCACAACATTATCAAGAAAGAGTTTAACGTACGTATGCGAGTATCTGACATCATCTCTGATATTTTCTGTTCTACTATATAAGCGTCCAACAAGGTCGTCCGTTCCATCATTGTCAACAACATCAGCCCAACAAAACGGCCCTTTTCAGGGCCACGAAACTTTCGCAAAAGAGTTATTAAGGAATATTCCTAAAATATAATATACACAATTAAGTACAACACATAACAGACGTTATCCAACGCCAACCCTGCGGTCGTATCTAGTATACAACCCTTCCAACTTTTTTAAATTAAAACGACATAATTCATGTAGTTCTTCGATTAACAATGAAGTTTTCTAAATTTTACAAAAATTCCACTTCAGCATTTTAGAAGTATCCTCATTTTTAACGTGTTTTCCTTATGTTATTCGATCTTCCCGAAAGATCTCTGAACTTATTTAAAGTTTGCTAGACTTCCCTGAATTTCTCAGTATTTTAGAAAAGTTTCCACTCAGTTTTCTGAAGTTTATTGTATTGTTCTGAAGTGCCTAGATCTTCCTTGAAGTTTCCGTTATTTTCCAGAAAATTTTAAAACTTATTTGAAGCTCGCGTAACTTATTCCTAATTTCCTCGAACTTCAATTAAATTCCCTGAAGCTTTCGGTGATTCTCTGTAGTTTCCTAAAATATCTAATGTTCCGAAGATTCTCCTGATATTCATATAACTTTCCTGCATTGTCCCTGAAGTGTTTGGAACATGTTTGAAATTCTCGGAATATCTCAAAATTCGTCGGCACTGCTTGAAAGTATCTGCAATTTTCCTGAAGTTAATGGGACTGCTTTGAAGTTCTCTTTTCATCCTCAAAGTACTATGAACTTTCCTAAATATAACGAAACATCCTAAAAATTGCTGATTTTCATTGATATCCTGTGGATTTTCATTCGAAGATTTCAGAACCTCTTAGAAGTTTTCGCTATTCTCTTGAAATTATAGGAACAGTCTTGGTGGTCTGTAATCGTTAATCTTCGCTGAAGTCCTGCATTGTTTGAAGTTCTCAAATCTGTAATTAAAAGCACGAAACATCCCTCAAAATGTTTTAGAAATTTCTTGATGTTCATGTAACTTCCCTAACGTTTTCAAAATTTTCATTAACCTCTCGGAACTTTGCTGCAGTTTTCATATAAAGTTTCAGCCTTTTCTTGAAATTGATTGAGCTGTCGTTAGGTTTTCCGATTTGTAATAATTTTCTCTGAGCTTCCTGAAGGTCTCTCAAATCTCTTGAAGTTTTTGGCACTATCCTGAAATAAATGGAACTGTCCTGAAAACCTTTAAGCATCCCATAAGTTCTCTGAACTTCTGTGAAGCAAGGGTGCACATACGCATATACCTTGATTCATAAAATATTTTTTAAATCTCGGCTGGTGGTTGAAGAGATGTTTATTGATTTATCGCTATAGTTTTGGACATTATTAGAAGAGCCGGTATGAAGTTAGATTTATTTTAGTAAAACGCTCGACTTTCAACTTTAGATTTGGTAGACGAATTTTAGTGAAATTAGTGGCATATGAACGATCTTTAATATGACTCAAATAATAAAAATAAAATTTTAATTTAATTTGAAGAAAACAAGACTTTTCAAGAAAAAAGTGTTTTTTTTTCTAAAATAGCTCTATTTTTTTATAAGCTAAACCGAAAGTGCCCAATGCTTTACCAATAATTGATAAATGTTGAATGAAATGAACGAATTTAGAATCAAGAAGCATTATTAGATTTTAAATAATATCTCAACAATTCGTGAATCTTTATCAAATCCAACGGTACATATGGAAAGGTGAATAAATTTAGAAGTCATCTTTGACAGAAGTATTTCATTTTTTGTTTAAACTCGTTCAGAAAAGAGAGGTAAATTGCGGGTTGTGATAAGCAGGACGGAAATTAGATCAAAATCCCTATGTGTCAAACACAAACTTCTGAATATTTTTTTGTTGCCTCCATAAAAAATATTATCATAATATCTTATTATACCAAAATTTCATTAAAAAATTTTAAGCCAAAATGAATGGAAGGTACCCTGCCTGAAAGTCTGGGCTCTCCAGAAGATTGTCGAACATCCCTGAAATTATTGGAACCATTCTTAAGATCTTTGACAATCCCTAAAGATCTCAAACCTAGGTTATCTGATGTACTAGGAAATTCTTTAAAGTTTCAACAATTGTCCTCAAGTTCTCCTTTTCTCAAATTCTCTCGATTTCCAAGAAGTTCTCTGGATATCTCTGAAGATCTCAGAACCTCTTATAGGATCCTGCAGTTTTCCTAAAGCAAATGGAACCTCTTTAAAATTATTGCTGCTTTCCTTAGACTCAATTTTTTTTCGGAGCATCCCTTATGTTCCCGCAGTTTGTTTATGAAACTTCCGTGAAATTCTTGGCATTTCCTTCATTCTGTTTTTTTAAGTTCCTACAATTTTGTAAAGATAATAGGACTGCCCTGAAGGATCTCTAATCTTTCTAGTTCACTGAAGTTCTCTGAAGTTCTCGCAAGCCCCCTGATCATGTTCTTGGAATGGAACTACCTAAATGATCCTTAAACTTTCATAAAATTCTTTGGACTTTCGTGAATATCTTGGGCCTTCTGTGAAGTTTCCAAAGGTTTTCTTAAGCTTATCAAACTTCCCTGAAGTTCATTGGGCTATCCATAAATTATTGGAAGTTTCCTGCAATTTTCCTAAAAAATTGTAGGAACTGCCCTAAAGCTTTCGAAATTTACCAGAAGTTTTCGGAACTTCCCTGAAGTTCCTGCAATTTTTCTGATATTCATGTAACTGACCTGAAGTTTTCAGAACTGCCTTGAACTTCACTGAAAAGTCGTTTCTGTTTTCCTGAAGTGAATGAAACCGCACTCAAGCTCGTTGTCGAGGTGAACTTTGCTGAAATCTTTGGGACTTCAATTAAATTTTCTGAACTTTTTAAAGGTTCCAGAAATTAATATTATATGTTAATTGAACTATCATTTGAAAACCGAACATGATACATGAACGAGCTACCATGTTCAATCAAAGTGTTTGTTACAAAATGCTCTACTAATATCAACACGAAGCTATAGTGAGATAATTTATAAGCTAGAGAAAGTTCTGAAGAGGATAGATTGATACTGTTCGCTCATTATAGGCGCTTCAGTCTCTTCTTTTCCTCTAAGCTTGGTGTACTCAACCCTGTTACATGTACAACATACTGTTGTGGGTAAGGTTAAATGAGACCCTTGAGTCTCTTCCTACTGGTAATTATGCACGATATACAAATTACGTAACGCAAAACATCCGGATTTTGGATGCCCTCCCTAGCTATGAAACAATAAGTAACGCTGGACAAGACTCCCATCCCTTAAAATTACGTAACTTTCACACACTCGAACCCCCTCACCCTCCATGCGTTACGTAATTTGTGCACGAAGCCCTACCGGTGTTTTCACCGACGAAGGGTCAGCTCTAGCGGTGTCACTCGAAATGTCCGGTTACATTGTAAAAGCTATTAAACTTTTCGTTACTTCCGTGGTTTCCACCTGAAACAATTCATTATATAGCCCGCGGCATCACATCCATCCTTCACAGAATCTACTATTTTCCTGCTGCGAATATCAACTCGCTGCAAAATCCCACCATGATGGGTGTGGGAGGACTACATCTGCGAAAATCTGTTAAATTAATACCACAAAAATTACCACTGAATTTAAAATTAATTAAAAAGGAAATTTATTAGAAAACTTTCCTGTCCTATTTTTAGCGGACGCCGAGCCGGTTCCACGCCCACGAAACCCCTCGTGGGATGGGTAGGAAATGGCCTGTTGGTTTTGGGGAGAGCTGTCTGTCTAAGCGATTATGGAGGCGGTAAAAGTTTTACATGCTGCGAGTGGTGGACTTTCTTCGTTGGCGAACACTTGACCTGAGCAAATCTAGCGATGTGGATAACGTGAATGGAACTGCTGATTTAATCATTCGTCGAGATTGAAATACCCAATGTGCTACGGTGGCTTTTGAAAATCTGGTGCATGTGTACGTTACCGACGGTTGCTGTAGTAGGGTAGTAAAGTGAGGATTCTATTTCACCGATGCACGCTGGGTCCACTTACCCAGCAGGTCACCTGAGCGATTTGCATCCGTTGAGAATACCATAAAACAGCGGAAATGGAATACTTCACATTTCCATCTTAGCTGAGAGCCTGTCGTTATGATGCTGCGTGTTTGCCGATGTTTTTACAATGACGATAAAGTTGTTTCCAGCATTCAGTTTCTGTCAGTTCTAAACTTGGTTACTCACTGATTTTAGATGTGTCCTTTCACGGTTGCCTTTAATTGTAATATAGGATTGTATAACTGCATGTACATGCAATTCAGTTCCCTCTCATTAACACTGGAGTATGGATAAAACTGATAAGCCAAACCCCTAGTCACTGTTCTATCCCACCATGATTTTTTCACTGTAATCGATCACAAATAAGAATTGGGAAGCGATCATACCGAAACTGCATAACAGGCAATAGACGCCATTCATTTAAGCGAAAATAAGAATATCCTACAGATAGCAAAATTTGAACCATGGCTGTTATTTGCTACAGTCAGACAGTAATGTCAGGCAAAATTCATAGAGATCCTGCAATTTTACAGATATAGTTTGATATTGAAATCCTGCAATTTTCCTAAATTTCTCGGGATTTTTCGTGAATTTATCTGGACTTCCTCAAAGTCCACTGGATTTCCACAGGATTTTCTTGACTTTCCTGAAGTTTCTGAAGTCGTCAGTACTTCTAACAGTTCCCACAATTTTCCTGAAGTAAATGGAATTGGTTTGAAATTTTCGAAACCACCTGGATGCTCATGGAATTTTTCTTAAAATATTTAGACTTTCCTGAACATCTTTTGACTTCCCACACAATTTTTTTTGAATTCTCGGATGATCTTGAAGTTTTAACAAATTGCCAAAAGTACTCTAAATTTCTTTAAAATTTATATATTTTATCTGGAGCCAACGTCAAGCTTCCTTTAATGATCCTGATAGTAAAGCGAAATAATGTATAAAGCTTTTAGGTTTTCAATGAAGTTCTCCAAATTTCCCTGAAAGTCATGGAACTGCCCATAAATAATCGGATCTAATTCTTCATCATCTTAGAACACGTTGTAACCGTCCCTCGAATGCAAGTGAGACGTTGCAAACACAGTGACTCTCGGATTCCAGATACCAAAGTTTCTTTAAAGTTTACCCAACTACATGGCCAATAAGATTAACTCAGAGGCGGAGTCACTTCTTCTCAGAGGTTTGGAGAAATTAAAAAAAAAACAGCAGAAACTCAGCGCTGAGTACTTGCACTTTTTATAAATTTCTCATACGAGTAGAAGTGACTCTTGCCTCTAAGTTATTCTCATTGGCCATGTAGTTACTTTCACTAGCATGAGCAACGTTCTCGATTTGAATTTCCGAACGGTTCTGGATTACGAACGCAGCTAAACTGTAACAAATAGTCCGATCGATAATGATGATGGCATTCTTTTCGAATCAAGCGGTGTGGTTGTGTGCTAAGTGAACTCATCGAATAAGAGCTTGTAGTGGTTCGAAGTAAGGTGATACTTAATGCAAGGGTATTCCTGGGTGGTCTGTAGTTACCACAGGGATCTGATGTGGGCAAATTAAGGTAAACGTAACGAATGGATTAAATTTTCTAATGATCCGGAAATAATCCTGATATACATATAATTTACCTGAAGATTCCGCAATGTCTTCGAAGATTTAGCAGCATTCCTGAAAATCTCGGAATATTCCATAATTCCTAGGAACTCCTTGAAAGTTACTGCAATTTTCCTGAAGTTCATGGGACTGCTCTGAAGAACTCTTTAAATTTATTCTTAATTTATCTACGCATTCTCAATAATTGTCGCAAGAATTTGTTTAATTTCTCTCCATCATGTTGTTTAGATTTCGTTTGTAAACGGTATCGTTTTGCAGCGCATCAACTCAGCAGAACTTTTATCAAAATTAAATTTTGATGCACCTACTCGACAACTCAGAAATCGAAATTTATCTGCAATAACCCATTATCGGACAAATTATACAAAAATCGGGCCATTAAATCGAATGACGGCGTCTTACAATCAATACTACCGAACCATTGACTTTTCAATGTCTCGGCATAAACTTAAACAATAAGTAAAAATAAGTAAGTAAGTAAAAGTAGAATATCAAACATTTTTTTTCTTAAGAAAAACAAATTTGTGTATGCATTTTTACATCGGTTCATGAAATAAAATAAATGAAATAAATAAATTAATAATTAAATAAATAAATAAAATATCCGTCGAGAATCTCTTGTTATAGTTTTAAAAATAAAGAAATGCATTCTCCCAAAATTTTCTTGGATTTCACTGCTCAAAGTTTCTTGCCAGACTCATTGAGATTTTTTTAAATTCATTTAAATTCGTTTGGGAATTCTCTTGAAACCGTCGTCAAACTATCATAAAATTCTACATGAGCTTTTTTAAGAATTAGATTTCCGTGGAATTATTGCCCATATTTCCATGCAGCTCTCCTCAAGATTAATTATTACTTTTATTGATTAGCATTTCAGTGATTTTCAGCTGTAGGCGATCATATGGTGTTGTTACGACCCCACGGTCGGCGCGCCTCACCTTATAAATCGAAACAACCTTGCAATTCAGCGGATGAACGACGCGTCCACCAAGGAAACGAAGAACGACACGTCAATGCGACCGGCTCTCGATTCATCGAATGTCACTCCGACTTGACAACTACGTGGCCGTCGGAAGAAACGTCATACACCGAGATATTGCTTGACGTGTGTAAGACAATGATGATAAAGCAATTTAACGTGGTGTGATTGATAGTGGAAGAACTTAAATTAGTGCCTAAATCTAGTTAAAAATTACTTAAAACCCTTACAACCCTTGCTAGTTGAAAGGTAATTAATGAATAATTGTTGAATTTCTTACATATGAAATTAAAATCTTTTTACACTTACGTTAACCTTAAAATTAGCTAAAGGACTAATTAATCCAAAGTATTTACAAAAGCTTGTAAAGCTAAAGGTTCGGTGTTAATCATCCGGCTAGTGAAGCAAGGCCAGTGGACACAGCAGGAGGTGTTCTTTGTGACGGTAGTAGAACATTGAAACCGAAAAAGAACGTATTTTAATATTACTGGTTTACAGCACTTAAAATTCAACCCGACGTAAAAGAGGACTGAAGGAAGCACTAACAAGACGAGTTAAAATACTAAAAGTAAGTGAGAAAACATTTAGGGATTCACGGTAATTATTCCTAAAAGCCTTCATGTATTACAGGAAGTTTTTAACGCTTGTATCGAAATACACGATAACATTCGGAAACCATTTTTACTCGTTTTTGCTTCTCGTTGGCCTACCGCCGACAGGTGTAATCATTTAGTCAAGTTTGCCGTAGGGTTAATTTAATTTGAAGGAAAGAGGCTCCGAATTCCTTAGAAATTCCTTCCATTTGCATTAGAGTTTCCTGGAATTATAATCATAATCCCCATAGTAGTTTCTTCAGAACTACTTTAACACTAACCTTTACTTCTCCTTAAATTTTCATGAGATACGAGTTCTCCCCACAGTTTCTTTATAATCATCCCTACATTTTATAACTATCCTTAAAACTAATTTGGCATTCTTATGATAATTCTCTTGCTAATGCTTCATAGTGAAAAAATTTTAAAGTTCTACAAGTCATGACTTTTTTTTAAAACCTGAGATCTTAATTTTTTTTTAATATCTATTTAAAGTCAAAAGTCTGGTTTAGCCTCATAGTTTAATCATTTTATCATGTAATCATTGCACAACATTTCAGTTCGAATATTTAAATGTTTCTATTATTAAAAAATAACTGAGCTCAATCCATAAATTGGGCCTAGGGTCTTTCCAACTTCTTAACATAGTTACATTTAAAAATTCTGATACTTTTAAGAATTAAGTTTGACATTAAATTATCTGAATTATTTAAAAATTGTTTGCGATCTTAAAACCCAATAAATTTCCATAATTTTTTTTTCCATATTTAGCTCTAACTGTTGGAGACTGAACTTAGGTACCTGGTTAGGTAAATTTTGACCTGGCAGTGAATACCTGCTGATTGGCACCAGGCTTGCAATTGCTCATTACAGCTAAAATGCTGTTTTTTTGAATTATGAAACTATGAGATACTATAATGATAATTTTTATTTGTAAGAAGCAATAATGGGTGGTATAGTTTGTTTATGACATACACAATTTATCAATTGTGCTTTCAGAAGGTCACAACTAGTGATTTTATGATCTCTGATTGCTAGACTATCGCGTTGCTCATCGTTACAGCTAATCGCTATTGTGACCCTCTGAAAGCTAAACTAACATGTTTTATGTATCATACAAATACTTTACCTTGTCTTCTTGCATCTTGTCAATAAGAATTGCCATTAAAATATTTCATAGATTCATAAATCCGAAAAATAGCATTTTAGCTCTCAGTCCGCATCATGCTCTCTTGCCGTGCGGATCTATTTGCCTTTTGCTGAAGGAAGTGATACTACTACCTAAAGCTACAACAAATTTAAACAGCACTTTTCAGTGCTCAATATATCTGTAAATTTTCTACCTTGTTCAACTCTTATTCCTATTCGATCCTTGTTTGGACCCTATCCGAGGTAATCCTTCTTGGATATCGATTTGGAAAGTTCCTCTTCGATCCTTCAGATTCTTATAGTAATCTGCTGGAAGTCGATTTGGATAAAAATTTACTGCCGCCATGGTGCCTAAACGCAATGAAAGGGGCAAATTCTTGATCCCCCTTATGATGAAATTAATTTGAGTAATCAATTTGATTAGCTCACGGATGATGAGAATGATCCATCATCCAAGAAAAATTCTAGTAAACTGTCCCGGCTTAATGCCAAGAAGGAAAAGATTCCCCCTATTGTGATAACCACTTCCGATTTCCATGCTCTTCGCATGGAACTTTTGAACTTCGTGAATGTTAAGTTTTCACTACAAATTGGACGTCGGGGTGAATGCTGTGTATTGGCTGAAACCGTGGACGGATTTAAATGTCTTCTCAAGTATCTTACTGAGAAGCAGCACAAATTTTTTACTTACGACACCAAAACTGAACGTGTGTTCAAGGTTGTCATGAAAGGACTGCCCAGTGGTGAATCCCTGGATCAGATCAAAGATGAACTGGCAAAATTACTTGGAGCTGTGCCACTCCAAGTAATCAAAATGAAAATGAAATCCCGTCCTGGCGATTCGCGCAACGGGATTTCTAATGATTTTTATTTAGTTCACTTCAAGTCTAGTGAACTAAACAAGCTTAAGGCCTTAGAAAAAGCTAGCCTTATGCTCCATGTCCGAGTGGAGTGGGAACACTTCAGGAAGACTGGAGGAAATTTCGAAAACCTCACCCAGTGCCGTAAGTGCCAGGGATGGGGTCACGGAACTAAAAATTGCTACATGCCAGCTAAATGCAGGAATTGTGGTGATTCCTCTCACGCAAAAGACGACTGTCCTGTGAAGGAAGATCCTTAGAAATATAAATGTTCAAATTGTGGTGAAAACCACAAATCCAATTTTTGGGAATGTAAGACTCGCAAAGCGATCCTACCATCTCGTTCTAACCACGAGGTAGGAAACGCTCCACGTTTCCGACCAGGTACAAATTCCTCTGCTGTTAACAACGGTCAGCGAGGAACAAACTCTACATTCGTACCCGTAGGTTCAAATATCACCCCTGCTTCAAATTTTTCATCTATACCTACTCCCCTCGCTGCTAACAATGTTCAGCGAGTTAATGGAGCTACCTATGCTTCCCGCGTGGCACATTTCCGTCACAATAAGTTGCAGAAACTTGTTTATGACTGATTTAGGTTGTATAGAAGATGCCACAACCGATTTGTGACAACCGTGCTACTAGGGTTCTATATCAGCGGGTAGAAATAAAAATACTAACTAATGTAATTCTAACGGAAATTTTGACAATTTTGACCAAGAAAGCATTACTTCCCCTTAAATGGAATTTTTACAGAAATCATTAATTGACATGATTTCTGATATGCTTAATTCTAACTCCATGTTTGATGCTATTCAAACTGGAGTAAAATTTGCAAATAATATTGTCAAGACTTTAAAATTCAGCAATGGATTTTAAAGCATGAAATATTTTAAATTGGAATGCTCGATCTCCTAAAGATAATGAAGACTAGCTATTTAACTTTTTGAGAGTTCATAACGTGCATATTGCCGTTATAACTGAAACGTTCCGTAAACCTGACCATAAGTTTAAGAAGGACGCAAATTATTTCATTTTTAGAAATGATCGTCTTGATGGATCCTGTGGTGGCGTTGCCATCATTGTTAATAGACGAATCAAACATAAAATTCTTTCTTCATTTGAAACCAAAGTTTTTGAAACCTACGTTTATAGCTGCCTATTTGCCATTCCAATGCGTAGACCAGCAAAAGAATTTTCTCAAGGGTGACCTTCATAAACTTACCCGTCATATGTCTAAATTCTTCATTATTGGTGATTTTAATGCAAAACACCGCTCATGGAATAATGCTCAAAGCAATTCCAATGGTTATATTCTGTTTGATGATGATCCAAACAGCCCAACACGCTTTTCTTCTGCAAGAAATCCCTCAACTATTGATTTGGTCTTAACTGATTCATGTCAACTTTGTAGCCAATTGGTAACTCATGCTGACTTCGGTTCCGATCACCTTCCAGTAACTTTTGAAATATCCCAAGAAATAATTTTTAATCCCAACAGCTCTACTTTCAATTACCATAGAGCTGATTGGGAGCAATATCGAACATTTATGAAATATAACTTCGATCCAAACATTCCTTTGCAAATCAAAGATGAAATTAATTATGCTCTTGAATCTCTGACTACTTCTATAGTTGAAGCAAGAGCTGCCTCAGTACCAAAATGCGAGGTTAAATTCGATTCAATTATAATAGACGACGATCTTCAGCTCTTGATCCGTCTAAAAAATGTCCGTTGGAGACAATATCAAAAAACACGCGATCCTGCCATGAATGCTATCTGGCGGGATTTGCTAAAACAAATTAAAAAGCGATTCTCTGCCCTGAGGAACAAAACTTTTGAAAATAATGTTTATAAATTAGACCCAAGTTCCAAACCATTTTGGAAACTCACAAAAATTTTGAAAAAAAAACCTCAAAAGCCAGTTCCAGCGCTTAAATAAGGTGGTAAAATTTCAGTTTGGATCTTACTAGTCCTATTGAGAATCACGTTGCTCGGGATTTTCTAAATATGTTCTCTCGGAAAAATATATTTAATGATTCCTGGGGGACTGATTTGGACGAAGTAAGGTCTATAACTAAAAAGTTTCAAAATATGAAAGCTCCAGGTGATGATGGAATTTTCTATATCCTCATAAAAAAAACTCCCAGAGAGTACCTTGTCTTTCTTGGTAAAATTATTTAACAGATGTTTCCATTTGGCATACTTTCCTGATAAATGGAAAAATGCAAAAGTTGTTCCAATTTTGAAGCCGGATAAAAATCCAGCTGAAGCTTCTAGCTACCGTCCAATAAGTTTGCTTTCTTCAATAAGTAAACTTTTTGAAAAGATAATTTCAAATATAATGATGCTTCACATCTATACGAACTCAATTTTTGCAGATGAGCAGTTTGGATTTCACCATGGGCATTCAACTACTCATCAACTCTTAAGAGTTACCAAACAAATTCGTTCAAACAAATCTGAAGGCCACTCAACTGGAGTTGCTCTTCTAGACATAGAAAAAGCATTCGACAGTGTTTGGCATGAAGGTTTGATTGCTAAATTGGAAAAGTTTAATTTTCCACTTTATATTATGAAATTAGTTTAAAATTATTTAACTGACAGAACTCTGCAGGTAAATTATCAAAATTCCAAATCTTATCGACTACCTGTTAGAGCAGGAGTTCCTCAGGGTAGCATTTTTGGGCCTATATTGTATAACATTTTCACTTCGGACCTCCCTGATTTGCCACAAATCTTTGTTTGCTGATGACACAGGCATTTCCGCTAAAGGAAGAAGTCTTCGTGTTGTTTGCAGCAGACTGCAGAAAAGTTCAGATATTTTCTCTTCTTATTTACAAAAATGGAAGATTTCTCCCAACGCTTCCAAAACTCAACTTATAATATTTCCACACAAGCCTAGAGCTTCGTTTTTGAAACCTAGTAGTAGTCACATAGTCACTATGAACGGAGTTCCAATTTCCTGGTCAAACCAAGTGAAATATCTTGGATTAATACTTGACCAAAAATTAACTTTTAAAGATCACATTGAGGGCATTCAAGCCAAATGTAACACATACATATATAAAATCTTTGTATCCTCTTATAAACAGGAAATCCAAACTTTGCCTGACGAACAAACTTCTAATATTTAAACAAGTTTTTAGACCGGCCATGCTTTACGCTGTGCCAATATGGTCTAGTTGTTGCACTACCAAGAAAAAAGCACTTCAAAGGATTCAGAACAAAGTTCTGAAGATGATTTTGAATTTGCCTCCCTGGTATCGAGGTACATAGAATTTCGAATGTTGAGACTTTAGAACAAATGTCCAACAAAATAATTAATTATTTCAGACAAAAATCGTTGCAATCCTCAATTGCAACGATTAATTCCCTTTATACTTAGATAAGATTTAGTTTTAGTTTTTAGTTTTAAGATTTCAATTGTTATACTGACATGCAGGTTTAAAAAACCTGTTTAAAATACTGAATTGCCAAGGCTGGAACAATGTAAAAACACTTAGATATATATCATAACTATTAAGGCTGGTAAGTTACTGTAGTAACTGAAGCACCTAGGTTAAAATGAAATGTAATTTATTTTGAATTTGGAACAAATAAAGAGTTGAAAAAAAAATCCGACTTGAAATAAATTTTTGACGACCGCGTATGTGTGTCTCACTTTTTTTGAGTACAGTCTTTAATTGTCAGAATAATATCGTTACCTTTACTAATAGCGTAAACATGTCATATTTATCAAAGTTGATGTGTGTGTTTGTAAGGGGCTGTTCATAAACTACGTAGACAGTATTTTTTGGGATTCTTGACCCCCCTCCCCCTGCGTAGACAATTGTGCATACGATTTTTTTTAAATTTGTATGGGCTGTGGATAATTGTCACCCCCCTCCCTAAAATGTCTACGTAGTTTATGAACAGCCCCTAAGAGTGACCTCAAGATATTCCAAATTAGGGTTTTATGCTGCTAATGGGCTTAAGATTACTGCCACTTATCTCACGGCCACAACAGATGGAATTAACTTCACCTAGCTAAACCAGCTGCAGCAACACCTTGCTTTTCTTGGTGCAATGTATTCTTGCGGTAATCATCGTACCTACAGGATAACTACAAGGCAAGTTGCCATAGATCTCCTCGGGATGATTGTACCATTTCAACCCATTTCCCATAAAGCACACGAATGTAGTAACAGAGCTGCGGAACAGAAAAGCACTAAACGTTCAGCTGAAGATGCGGCGCTTTTTATTTATTTAATTAGTTTAATGGTCACCTGCAAAGTGCACCTAGCATTTCCAGACATCCAGGAGAATAAATTGCTTACTGACTCGTTCATTGTAAGCAAGTAGGTACACAAAGCTACGCAGCAGTAGCAGTAGCGTCAAGCTGGCTGGGATATTTCTTTTCTGCCTTGAAAGTGGATAATTGGACCGCAGGGATAGTGTTTTTTGTTTGTTTACTACGCGTCCGTTGAGTGGTTGGAACACTGAATAGGAAGAAAAGCGTCGGTCATTAGCTAGTGGTTTGCAATCTTTCTAATGAAAAGCATCTCCGCTGGCTGGAAAACCACAACGCTTTGCATTATATTCAATGGTTCTGTAGATCTTAAGATAACGTGGGAAACCATCGCTTATCGTGACTCGTTTAATCTGGATTGCTTTAAAAGAAAATTGCACTGTCCCAAAGTTTGCTT
Organism: Ochlerotatus camptorhynchus; assembly: GCF_037179485.1. NCBI lineage: Eukaryota > Metazoa > Arthropoda > Insecta > Diptera > Culicidae > Ochlerotatus > Ochlerotatus camptorhynchus. Next base: position 65,139 of record NW_027040717.1, read on the forward strand.
CGGAGAATTTACTTCCCCTCAGCCGTATCTAATTCCAAGTTGTTGTGTTTCCCAGAAATCTCGATGCCAACAAATCTTCATCGTGTGCGATAAAACCGTCTAATGACATCCTCTGGTCTGCTCGGTTCGTTCTATCCGGTTGCCATGATTTCTATCGCATTAGTTTTTTTTTTGTTTCTCCGATGGCCACGGCTAGGAGCCATCTCGTTCGTTAGTCCAAACTCGAAAACCGGAAAAAGTTGCAACCAAAATGCGATAATTTATCTCTAATTTGCGCATGACTTTACACATTTAGCTTCATTCAAACGATCGTGGAATCCGGAGGGATTTCCGTAGAAAATGGATAGAGCACTGGCGTGTACAGATTTAATTGTATTGAGTGGAAATTTATGTTTTCCATTATTTAGTTAATACGAAAGGTACGAATTTACGTATTCCCGGCAATATAAGCAGTGTCCACATTTTTATAAGCATTTCCTCAGCGTCACGCACACATGTGAAATGCTTATTTGTTTACATTTATTTGCTGCTTGCTTCTCTATCCATTCCAATTGATAGAATTGTGCAAAACTGTTTGAGAGCGTTTTTACAACACTCAAAACTCCTCAGGTGAGTGTGACTATTGTCGGCAGCCTCTTTTTCTTCGGCAACCTTTCTATTTGGGCGTGTTAGACAGCTGTTCTATTATCAGCAACTCTAGATCAGTAGCGTTTTGCAGTGTGGATGTTTCATTTCAAGAAAAATCTGACATAACAAGATTGCGTAATCTTAAAAATGTAGTCAGAATGAAGCTGAAAGACTAAAAAATTGTTTGGATATATTCAGCAAAGTGTTTTGGTTGGAAAATACAGTTAAATTAACGTTCAAAATTTGGTTGCCAAAAACAGTAAATGGGTGCCCAGCCGACACTTACCATACCTAGTTTTTACTCTTAACAATGATTGATATATGAAGTGATTATTCTTTCTTTTTCCTTTGGCTTGTTTTCCGTCGATCTTGTTTTTCGTGCCTGCCGACACCAAGCACGTCACTGTTAGTCTGTCGGAGCTAAAGGCTCCCCTATCGAGTGTTCAAATCAAATAAATGGCCCTAGTTGAGGAATGCTCCCCGACCGGACCATTAGCACTCGCCGAATGGTACGCAACACCACCGACGCTCCGGCAGTAGTAGCTCGGTGCAGTTTAGAATGATTTAATCTCATCCGACATATATAATTCCCTCTGCTGATGGTGGAACCATCAAGCGCTAAAGTATACCGTCTTAGACGAACGAAGCAAAAGAACAGGCCGCCTGACAATCAGTGGGCTGCTATAAGGCAGATAGGGGAAAAACGAAGACATCAACACTTCCGGGGAAAGTGTTGACCGGAAGCGGGCTGCTACGGTTGAGTGTGCGGAGGAGTGTTGAGTTGCCAAATTTTAATGAACGAAGCGCCAGGAATGAAAGGGAGGATTGAAGCAATTAGCGCTAATTGTGATGAATTAAATTGCATGCTTGAGGAACTGCTTGCTCGGGAGAGAGAAGTGTCGATATTCTTGAAAGGTGCATTAAACGCGTCGCTGCGCTGGGCGGAGGAATCATGGGAAATATCTTTAGAATTGTTTGAATAGGAAAGGGATTTCGCGAACGTTTGTGCAGTAGACTGTAGCTTAATGCCGATCGCACCGTGAATGTTTGACGGATGCTATTTAGACGGATGTGTAAATGAGAAATTTGGTTGAGATTTTGCTGTGTGGTCTGATTCTGAGTTAGATATCACATTTGTGCACGAGATGGATTGTCTTTGGAAAGTTTGGATGGTGTGAGGAGGTGAGAAATTAATTAAAATCACATTATACCTCATGTGCAACGCGGAAGGTGTGTAGTAGCAAATTGAATTCAAATAAATTGGCTGTACCTTATGTGAAAGGACTTTAAAGCCGTCACTTCAGGAATGCATTTAATAATCAATTTTGGGTTATCTAGAAAATGTTGGCGTCTGGAGAAATTAATTGTCGTGATAAAGAATTTGATGAAATTTATTTTTCATGAAAACTTATGATTATGGCAGTGTAAGCATAATTCAGAGTAATAAGAAGTTACGCCTCAGTGCAGGGCTGGTAATGGTCTTTTGCAAGGTACTATGGTACTGTTATCAGACTGTCGTCTTCATTAATTTTATGAGATAAATCTGTATGCTTTATGAAGCTTGAAAATTCACAAAAAGAATTCTTTCTTGTAGAACGAACACAGGCAAAGTTACACAGTAATGACAAGAAAAGTTAGACAGTAAGGATGCTGACATAATCGGGTCATTACTGTAGTCATAAATCTATATACCGTAGTGCACCCAATACTAGACGGTTTTTTAATCCATACATATATGTGTTTTATAAAATAATACATTCACTTTGCAACATAATAATAATGATAGATGAACCTGCACGATAATATATGATCATCATTAAATTTACGCAGCGTTTAGGATTGAGGTCATGTTTGATCTTAATTAGCATTTAAAAGTGTCCACGTTTGCAGACAAAGCTGCTGGAATTCGGTGCCTTGCGCTATCAACCTTTAAGCACTCGGTGAATTTTTCATGAAAACTGATCTTTTTAGGACGCATAATTATACGGTAGGGTTTGGAACTTGGGTCTAATTTATAAACATTATTTTCAAAAGTTTTGTTCCTCAGGGCAGAGGATCGATTTTTAATTTGTTTTTGCAAATCCCGCCAGATAACTTTCACGGCAGGATCGCGTGTTCTTTGATATTGTCTCCTACGGACATTTTTAAGACGGATCAAGAGCTGAAGATCGTCGTCTATTATAATTGAATCGAATTTAACCTCGCATTTTGGTACTGAGGCAGCTCTTTCTTCAACTTTAGAAGTAGTCAGAGATTCAAGAGCATAATTAATTTCATATTTGGTTTGCAAAGGAATGTTAGGATCGAAGTTATATTCCATAAATGTTCGATATTGCTTCCAATCAGCTCTATGGTAATTGAAAGTAGAGCTGTAGGGATTAGAAATTATTTCTTGGGATATTTCAAAAGTTACTGGAAAGTGATCAGAACCGAAGTCAGCATGAGCTACCATTTGGCTACAAAGTTGATATGAATCAGTTAAGACCAAATCAATAGTTGAGGGATTTCTTGCAGAAGAAAATCATGTTGGGCTGTTTGGAAATTGAATAGTGTAATAACCTGCAGAACAATTATCAAACAGAATAAAGGGTGATACGGTCAAAATTTGGTCAATATCAACTTGACGTATTTCTTTCAATTTTGCATTTAAAAAACTTGAACACCCCTCATTTTGAAGGTGTGTGTGTGTAGAATGTTGCTCCTATTTTGATTTTGGAATTCACTCTTCAGTTGTCAAAATGCCGTCCAAGCAAGAAGAGCAGCGTATCAAAATTTTGCTCGCGCATCGCGAAAATCCGAGCTACTCGCACGCAAAGTTGGCAAAATCGCTAAAAGTTGCCAAATCAACCGTTACAAATGTAATTAAAGTGTTTGGGGAACGTTTGTCGACAGCCAGGAAGTCTGGATCGGGGGGAAATCGAAAACCGGAAGCCGCTGAGACGACAAAGAGAGTTGCCGGTAGTTTCAAGCGAAACCCTAACCTCTCTCTCCGAGATGCCGCAAATAAGCTGGGTGTATCGTCTACAACCGTGCATCCAGCCAAAAAACGAGCCGGACTATCGACTTACAAGAAGGTAGTGACTCCAAATCGCGATGATAAACAAAATACGACGGCCAAAGTGCGATCCCGGAGGCTGTACACGACGATGCTGACGAAGTTTGACTACGTGGTAATGGACGACGAAACCTACGTCAAAGCCGACTACAAGCAGCTTCCGGGACAGGAGTTTTATACGGCAAAAGGAAGGGGAAAGGTAGCAGATGTTTTCAAGCACATGAAACTGTCAAAGTTCGCAAAGAAATATCTGGTTTGGCAAGCCATCTGTACCTGTGGCTTGAAAAGCAGCATTTTCATAGCTTCCGGGACTGTCAACCAAGAAATTTACGTGAAAGAGTGTTTGAATAAACGTCTGCTGCCTTTCCTGAAGAAACACGGTTGTTCCGTACTGTTTTGGCCGGATTTGGCATCTTGCCATTACAGTAAAAAGGCCATGGAGTGGTACGCCGCCAACAACGTGCAGGTGGTTCCCAAGGACAAGAACTCTCTCAACACGCCAGAGCTCCGCCCAATTGAGAAATACTGGGCTATTGTCAAGCGGAACCTTAAGAAGACCAAAAAAACTGCTAAGGGCGAGCAGCAGTTCAAGGCAAACTGGCTTTCTGCGGCGAAGAAGGTGGACAAGGTGGCTGTACAAAATCTGATGGCAGGGGTCAAGCGTAAGGCCCGGCAATTCGGATTTGGAAAAGCGGAAGCCTAACTGAATATTTTTCCTAAATTTTATACTAATTGAACTTGAAAAAGAAATTTAATTTGATTTTTTAAATAAACGATTTCACCGATTTACAAGCGTTTTCCCTTGACCAAATTTTGACAGTATCACCCTTTATTACCATTAGAATTGCTTTGAGCATTATTCCATGAGCGGTGTTTTGCATTAAAATCACCAATAATGAAGAATTTAGACCTATGACGGGTAAGTTTCTGAAGGCCACCCTTGAGAAAATGCTTTTGCTGGCCTACGCATTGGAATGGCTAATAGGCTGCTATAAACGTAAGTTGTACACATTTTGTTTCAACAGAAACTCCCAAAGTTTCAAAAACTTTGGTTTCATATGAAGAAAGAATTTTATGTTTGATTCGTCTATGAACAATGATGGCAACGCCACCACAGGGTCCATCAAGTCGATCATTTCTATAAATGAAATAATTTGCGCCCTTCTTAACCGTATGGTCAGGTTTACGGAACGTTTCAGTTATAACGGCAATATGCACGTTATGAACTCTCAAAATATTAAATAGCTCGTCTTCATTATCTTTTAAAGATCGAGCATTCCAATTTAAAATATTTAGTGCTTTATAATCCATTACTGAATTTTAAAATCATGACAATATTGTTTGCAAATTGTACTACAGTTTGTATAGCATCAAACATGGAGTTAGATTTAAGCATATCAGAAATCATGTCAATTAATGATTGCTGTAAAGAATTCCATTTTAGGGGCAGTAATGCTTCCTATGTCAAAATTGTCAAAATTCCCTCGCTGAACATTGTTAGCAGTGAGGGGAGTAGGTATAGATGAAAAATTTCAAGCAGTGGTGATATTTGTACCTACGGGTACGAATGTAGAATTTGTTCCTCGCTGACCGTTGTTAACAGCAGAGGAATTTGTACCTGGTTGGAAACGTGGAGCGTTTCCTACCTGTTGGTTAGAACTAGATGGTAGGATCGCTTTGCGAGTCTTGCATTCTTGCAAATTGGATTTGTGGTTTTCATCACAATTTGAACATTTAAATTTCTTAGGGTCTTCCTTCACAGGACAGTCGTCCTTTGTGTGAGAGGAATCACCACAATTCATGCATTTAGCTGGCATGTAGCAATTTTTAGTTCCGTGACCCCATCCCTGGCACTTACGGCACTGGGTGAGGTTTTCGAAATTTCCTCCAGTCTTCCTGAAGTGTTCCCACTTCACTCGGCCATGGAGCATAAGGCTAGCTTTTTCTAAGGCCTTAAGGTTGTTTAGTTCACTAGACTTGAAGTGAACTAAATAAAAATCATTAGAAATCCCGTTGCGCGAATCGCTAGGACGGGATTTCATTTTCATTTTGATTACTTGGAGTGGGAACTTTGAATACACGTTCAGTTTTGGTGTCGTAAGTAAAAAATTTGTGCTGCTTCACAGTAAGATACTTGAGAAGACATTTAAATCCGTCCAATACACGGCATTCACCCCGTCGTCCAATTTGTAATGAAAACTTAACTTTCACGAAGTTCAAAAGTTCCATGCGAAGAGCATGGAAATCGGAAGTGGTTATCACATTAGGGGGAATCTTTTCCTTCTTGGCATTAAGTCGAGAAAGTTTACTAGAATTTTTCTTGGATGATGGATCATTCTCATCATCCGTGAGCAAATCAAATTGATTACTCAAATTAATTTCATCAGAAGGGGAATCAAGAGTTTGCCCCTTTCTTTTGCGTTTAGGCGACTTCCAAGCAGATTACTATGATAATCTGAAGGATCGAAGAGATGTTTTCCAAATCGATATCCTAGAAGGATTACCTCGAGTAGGGTCCAAACAAGGATCGAAGAGGAATAAGAGTTGAACAAGGTAGAAATTTCACAGGTTAAAGTTTTACCTTAAATGTTTCTTATATACGCCAGCTTATCCAGTACCGATATTTAGAAAACTCATCAGTAATATTAAAACAATTCCAAAACGAAAAAGTTAAACAAAATATTAGATAAAAGTTATATTTTCAACTATTCCCTATTCCCTATGCTTCGAGCCGATATTGATAGTGCTGAAATTTCATCCGACTATACATTTTACCGATCTGATCGTAGTGCGTTGACTAGTCAGCATTCTCGCGGAGGAGGAGTATTAATTGCGGTCAAAGCTCATCTCAACTGTGAGGCTATTCCACTGTTGAATTGTGACCACCTTGAGCAAGTCACCGTCTTCAAGCTCCCCAATTTGCGTTGGCAATTGAACAAGGATGTAAATGGTTTCATTCCCTTGAACGCTTCTTCCGAGCATGAACAGGCACTCACTGAAACTATGTTTGCTACTGGTTTGCAGCAAGTTAACCGATATGTGAATGCGAACGGAAGGCTTCTCGACCTTGTATTCGTCAGTCTTCCAGAGCGACTAGACCTCATTGAACCCACCACGCCTCTGTTGCCCGTAGACAATCACCACGTGCCTTATGTTTTGCTGTTCGATGAGAGTCTCGACGATTTAGTAGTACAGAACGAGTCGGACGATAATCTTTACTACGATTTCCGCTCGTGTGATTTTGGCCAGTTGAAAACGGCTCTAGCTGCCATTGACTGGGATTCCTTGCCGCTAACCGGGCCATTGGATAGAACATTATCAACATTCTATGACAAGCTTTATGCAGTGCTTAACGACTATGTTCCTCTGCAAAGACGATCGTTCAATTTAGTTTTCAGCAAGCCATGGTGGACCTCCGAACTACGGCATCTTCGTAACATCCTAAGGAAAGCACGTCACCGTTTCTTCCTTTCGAAGTCTGAGAGCGACCGTAATTACCTTCGTGAAGTAGAGGTGCAGTTCAAAACAATTCTATTATCCACGTACGATAACTACTTACTCAGGATCCAGGACAGCGTAAAACAAGACCATCGTGCTCCTGGGATTTCGTGAAAAAGCGGCAAGCATCTTCTCGCATCCCATGCAACGTTACCTTCAATGATGCCCAGGCTAATACAAATGTGGATACTGCAAACCTTTTCGCCATGTTCTTCGAGAGCGTTTTTAGTAAAGTGTCACCTGTACCAAGGCGCGATTGTTTTGCTCACGTTCCTTCGCACAACATCAACCTACCCGTTATTCAGTTTTCCGCAAATGAAGTAGTAGAAGTCATCGATGAGCTTGACATCAAAAAGGACCTGGGACGGACGGAATACCACCCCTGTTGCTGAAAAACTGTTCAAGAGAACTAGCGAACCCAATTGCTCGCTTATTCAACCGATCACTTCACGAAAGAACCTTTCCGACAGCTTGGACAAATTATCGCGGCGTACCTATCTATACTTTGCTGTACCTGTGTCTGCTGCTTTCCTCGTTTAAGCTTTCATTCGCTGATGACCTAAAAATGTATCGTGTCATAGCTGCTCTTCCGGATTGTATTGCCCTACAACAAGATATTGATACCATACTGGTATGGTGTGGCGATAACGGCATGCGGGTCAATAACATGAAGTGCAAAGTTATTACCTTCGGTCGCTGCAATAACCTCATTCTTCATCAATACAGAATGGAAACTGCATCATTGGAACGTGTGTCGTCCATCTGTGACCTTGGCGTTACCATCGATTCGAGGCTCAGCTTCAACGAACACGTTCTGTGCTGGGATTCATCCGTCGCCACGCTTCCGAGTTCACCGACATCCACGCTTTAAAAACTCTATATTGCTCGTTGGTTCGTAGCATTCTGGAGTACGCTGCTCCGATTTGGTCCCCTTATTATGTAGCTCATGTTCTCACGATTGAACGGGTGCAGAAAAGGTTCTTACGGTTTGCACTGAGACAACTTCCTTGGAACGATCCTACCAATCTTCCTCCTTATTCTGACCGATGCAAGCTCGAAGGATTGGAACCACTATCTGTCAGACGAGTAACGATGCAGCGGCTATTTATTTTCGATGTCATTGGAGGATCTATACACAGCAAAAAAATAATTTTGATATCACATCAAAGTGGATGCACTACTATCATGTCGAAAATTTCATGTAATTTTTATGACCACATAAATAAACAAATGCAGTAAAAGCAGCGTAATGTGAGTTCATGCATTGTATTAATGATAATTTTGTCCTTTTTAGCAAGTAATATTACACCATATTTTCGACATGATTGTAGTGCATCCACTTTGACGTGATATCAAAATTATTTTTTTGCTGTGTAGATTGCCCTGAACTTCTCACACAGATCCCGCTCAACATTCCTCCTCGACGGTTTCGGAGCTCAGCTTTAATAGCAGTCCCATACCACAGAACAAACTACGGCTACAACAACCCTTTCGATTCGTGTCTTCGCTTGTTCAATGTTGTCTGTGACGAATTCGATTTTAACTTGACTAAAAACGTTTTTAGAAATAGAATTAGTAGTAATTTCTAGTTTATAAGTAAAATAGTTCAGTCTGTACGACTAGTCGAAGACGGTGATAAATAAAATAAAATAAAATATGTATAGTATTATCAGAGCCGTACCAGCCGATATCATGCCTACTACGAATATCAGTGTCGGGAGTGAAATTCAGTGCTCGACCAATATCTTACGTCAATGGACATTGTTGACAGCACGCAGCACTGATGTAAAACATTTAAAACGAGCCGCCAAATTTTACCGAACAGTACAGCTGTTAAGGCTTCGGTAAGTATTTCCAAAGTCGGTGATGATTTAGAAGTATGTAGGCTTAAATTATGTATTTTATAAACACTGTTTGCCGACTGCATAAACCTGTATTTCAATTTACAGCTGTCACACGCTTTGTGACCGAATGTTGTATAGCTATTATAAATTCTAAGTCGTCGCTTCGCCCCGTCAGGTCCTTTACCGGCAATATCTGAATTCGTTATCGTAGCGCTGAATTTAGTCTTTCACCATACGTGACAATCCCAAATCTAGATGCCGGCTACCCTTGCTTCCGCAGGGATAAATCTCAATTAATTACCAATTATGTAGTTTTCCCACGTCAGCACCGATATCATTCAAATCACCTCTAAAAGTGTTGGCTTTTGGGTTTCTGGGCTAACAATCCTCTTCTCTCACATCAAAACCCTTCGAAAATAGCCTTCGGCATCAGCAGCAACCGCCCCAGCGAGCAACAGGATGCTCCCGATAACAAATGTCAGGTCAATTATGTAAATTGTATAACGAGATCCCACACCTCATTTCAATCTGTTTTTCCCCAACAGTTGGGCGCTATCTAAAACTTGCATGACCCGACTGTGAGTGGAAATAGTATTTATGGCATTTTAAATGGTCATTTACAGGGTGCTGCCGTCGCTTCTCCCATCTTCCACCACTATAGGGAGCGTATTGTCTCATCCTCCGTTGCATTGTAAAAACGACCACCCGGTCTCAAAGGATCGGATCGAACTCATTAATTCAAATATGCGAGCCCATTATTTCCTACTAATTTCTCACCCCGCATATCCCTCTGGTCTATAAATTTGTGTGTTGTAATTATATTGCCTTTTATTATAATTAGGAAAACTGCCATGATGATGAGAAATGGTTCTGCTTTTCATCGTTTATGATGATTCTTTCAGCTGGAAGTCCGACTTTGGACGGGGAGCGGAAATGCTTTTTAACCGCAGAAATATGCTAGGCTTCCCGGGTGGTAGTTAAGCATGCGACTGTTTCCGAGGCGCAATATGGGAAGTTCATTTTGTTTTTAAGGCCCTCGTAGTCATAAAGAGCGAAATGTTTTATGGATCCCTGGTTGGACATTCGGAGCTGGGGAAATGTTCTGCCCCGGGATTTGATGGCCGGCAGCTGGGCGGAGGGGTAGGATTTATTAATCTTGTGTTGAAGTTTCGTTATCGTTCTGGAGAGGTGATGACGTTAGGATGTTAAATGAAGTGACGTAAGAGGTTCGCTGGGAAGTTTATTGATTAACGGCCTCTTAGTTTGATGGACCTTTATTACAAGGGCTTCTTTCCGTGGGAGTAGCAATTTATGGCAACTTTTGCTGATATGAGTGATGGTATATGTCGTATATTACAAAATGGAACAATGTTTCTGTTTCTAAGTTTATTTATTTATTTCATCAACCGATGTAGACTAGTACAAATACATATACAAATTTGTTTTTCTTAAGAATATTAAAAAATATATTGTCAGCTATTATATTTTTACTTCCTACGAGTTATGATTCCGTATGGAGTTAAAATATTGTTTTAGTTTATGCCGAGACATTGAAAAGTCAATGGTTTCGCAGTATTGATTGTAAGACGCCATCATGCGATTTAATGGCCCAAATTTTGCATAATTTGTGCGATGATGGGTTACGGCAAATAAACTTCGATTTCTGAGTTGTCGAGTAGGTACATAAAAATTTAATTTTGATAAAAGTTCTGCTGAGTTAATGCGCTGCGAAACGATATCGTTTACAAACGAAACCATTGCATATTCACGACGCTCTTTTAATGTTTGTATGTTTATAAGCATGCAGCGTGCTTCATATGATGGAAGAGGAAATGATGTCCAACCTAATTTACGAAGGGCATATAATAGAAATTGCTTTTGTACTGATTCTAATCTTTCTTCGTGCGTGATTGAAAATGGAGACCATACAATGCTGCAATATTCCAGTATTGACCTCACATAGGCAATATATAGTGTTTTAATTGTGTATGGGTCCTGAAAGATATAGCAAAAGCGCTTGATAAAGCCTAGCATGTTATTTGCCCTGTGAATAATTGTATTGTAATGGTCTATGAAAGTTAGTTTGGAGTCTAAGATAATCCCTAAATCCCTGACTCTTTCACATTTTTCTACATTCTGATTTCCTAATGCAATTGAAATGTTTGATGGTGTTCTTTTTCTGCTAAATGATATTAAGTTGCATTTTTTTACATTCAGTTCTAATAGGCTTTTTTTACACCATGTGTAGAATATGTGTATTTCACTCTGGAATATATTGATGTCTTCATCATTTTTTATTTCCAAAAAGAGCTTCATGTCGTCGGCATAGATTAGCAATTTTATTTTTTTGAGAATGAAGGAAATGTCGTTTACGTACAGAATAAAAAGAAGAGGTCCCAGATGAGAGCCTTGCGGGACTCCTGAGGTGACTTGAATTGGGGTCGATTTCTTTCCGTTGAATTTAATTATTTGTTGGCGGTTAGTTAAATATGATTCAAGCCATTTCAGGAGTCCTGGCTCAATTCCAATTTTTTTCAATTTGAAAAGAAGCATTGGTATGTCAATTCGGTCAAATGCCTTGCTAAAGTCTGTATAGAGAGCTTCTACGTGGTTTCCATTATCCATTGCATTTAATGAATAGTCTATAAATTCAAGTAAATTTGTCGAGGTCGAACGTCCTTTAAAGAAGCCGTGTTGCATGTCAGTAATTCTATTTTTGGTTTGAAGAAATAATTTTGCATTTACAATTGCCTCGAAAAGCTTTGGAATGCAAGAGATAATGGCTATTCCACGATAATTACGTACGTCAGATTTTCGGCCAGATTTAAAAATAGGTACTAAAAATGAGCTTTTCCATATTTTTGGGAAGGTTCCGGATTCCAGTGACATATTAAAAAGCCAAAACAATGGAGCAGTGAGTTCCATTGCTAGACTTTTTAAAAATACTGGAGGAATTCCGTCAGGTCCAGGACCTTTTGAGGCGTCTAAATTCTTTAAAGCCTGCAAAATATCCTGCACTTGAAGTTGATTGACGCCAATGTCCCTTGAAAATTCTGGATGAAATGCAAAATAATCGCGGTCGCGATCTTCATCGGAAAATGTCGTATAGATTTCTTGAAAAAAAATTGCAAAAAGCTTACAATTTTTTCCGAGCTATCCCCGACACGTTCGTCAAGATGCATTATTGATGGAAAATTGTCAGATTTTAATTTGGTTTCTACGTAATTAAAGAAGTTCTTTGGGCAGGACTTTATTTCAAGTTCAGTTTTTGAATTAAATTCTTCAAATGCATTACTGATGGCTAAATCTAGTTGATCGCATAAGTCCAAATAGATAGCCAAATTTTCACTATTATTGTGTTTTTTGTAATGTTTATGTGCTTTCTGTTTTCGATTTTTTAAGTTTTTTATTTGTCTGTTATACCAGACTGGATTTTTTGTGCTTCTGTAGCGTCTTTTTTTCTTCAAAGGTATTTCTTCCAAAATTATTCCTGATAAAATTTGGTAGAAGATGTCTACTGCAGTTTCGACATTTCCTTCGTTCCTTAGAATTATTTGCCAATTGACGCTGTTTAATTTATGTTTGATTTTTTCGTAGTCTGCTAATTTGTATTCAAAGACTTCCTCGTATTCGCAGTCGTTGGGTCTTTGGTATTCGTGTACAAATAAAGAATATTCAATTGCTGTGTGAAACGCTTCGTTTTTCCACAATGGGTTTAATGATTCGGTCACACAGAAATCTTCATAAATATTCGTTAGTAAAAAGTCCAAATAGCAATTTTGTTGATTTTTGATGTGGTTAATTTGGTTCAGTCCTAAATTAGCAGTTTTGTCAAAAATGAACTGCAATGTTTCATTATCCCCAACGACTGGGAGTAAGATACATTCATTTTCAGAGTCCAGAATGAAGTCAGCATGGCGTTGATTAAAGTCTCCATAGATGTGAACTTTAACCTCAGGAGGAAGCTCAGATAGAATTTGTTCAGCACTTTGGAAGAAGGCTTCATAAGTGCTTTTATGAGCATGGTCTGGTGGAAAATACACTGAGGCGAACACGTGCGTTTCACCGGCAATGTGTGATTTCACCCAAATATGCTCAAATTCTGTAAATTTTGGTGTAAAGATAATTTCTGAGTTAAAATTGGCCGAAAGAGCTATAAGGACTCCACCGCCTGACTTCTTCTGAGTTGCATGAAAATTTCTGTCGTCTCTGAATACATTAAAAGCATTTCCAAAGATTTCTTCACTTTTCACGCTTTCGTCCCAGCTTGTTTCAGTTGCCAGAATGACCGAGAAGGATGAGCATAATAAATTTTGATAGATTTCCTTCATTTTAGCTGGGCTTTTCATGCGATTGAAATTTTGACAGTAAATCAAAATTTCAGTCGCATTCTGTTTATGTGAAGAGATTTTTGGAAGTACGTCGGTTGATAAAATATTTTCATTGGTATTATTATTTACCTCTTTCTCGTCGAAAGGAGTCATTGCTTCCGAAAATTCGGGTTGTGAAATTTGTCGGCGCTTTCCCTTATACGCTGCAGGTGTTGGATCCTCTGGTTGTTAAGATGACGCCGATAGGATTCCAAATCGTCAGATGCCGCCTGTTTTGGTACACCATGTTCTTCATGCACCTCGAAAAAGATTTTCCGAAGTTCCTCCGCTGAAGTCGGTAGTCCTTCGGATGCCAAATTAATTTTGATGCTAGTAGTGGTCATTCCTTCATGGCAAAACGATGGCTCCTTGTCATGCATATATGCCAAATAAAGGCGAACGATGTACATTATTTTTGTGTCCCGTAGTCGTGCTTTCAGGAAACGCCCGTCCCCATCAGCTGATTGCTGCGTCAAGCTTACGATGGGTGGGCGCATAGGGTCGAGTGACCATCCAGATGTTTGATTTGATGTATTTGTATTTGATTGCAATGATGACGGCGTTTCAGTCTTGTTGTTGTGTTGTACCTGCTTTTCTGTCCGGTATTGGTTGATGGTTTCACCCTTCCTGAAGTTGATGAATTTTGGGACCGAGAGGGCTGCAATTGGGTGGTCGGTAGTCAATGGCGGACCAGCAAATTGTACTTTCGCTGTGGCCAGTAGTTGCTTGTCCGATCCCTTGGCGCGGCTGTATTCATTTCCTTGGATGATGTTTTTGGTACTGCTGGTGTGGATTTGTTGTTGTTTTCGTCGTTTTCTGCTGCGTTTGGATTTTTCAGCAGCTTTTTCCTGCAACCTGCGAGTCCGTTGTTTTGCGTCAAATTTAGACCAGTCCTGCTTCCAGTGCCATTTGTTGCCTAAAAACCGCCATCCAGGAGATGAATGGTCAGTTTTTGGAGATATTGTATTTTTGTGTACTGGAGGACTTTCAGCTAATTCTTCCTCCAAGGTCTTCTGATGAGGTTCTGCAGCATTTATCTGAAGACTAGAAACAGCCCCAGATACAAATTTCACTTCCTCAAGAATTTCCAGAAGTTTCGGCTCTGGATGATGATGATGAGGTGATGATTCGGCCCCTTTTATTGAAAGTGCCATGTCATTAGATAAGCTTGATAGCCGTTCGTCAAGTAATTTTGTAATTTTTTGTGACATCAACGAATTTGATTCGTTGATGCCGGTTATTGTCGCGTGCGCTTGTGAATCACACGTTTTCATATGCTGGCCGACCGCGCTGCACATGTTATTATTGTTTTTATTTATTACTGCCAACGTTTCTTTTACGTCATTTAGCAGGTGCTCAATGCTGTCGAATAATTCTGATACTAAGCAGAATTTGTTTAGGTCAGCAGCAATGCGGTGGTTCGCGTCCGTTTGAGAGTGGATTGCTTCCACAAGTTGCTCCTGTTGATGAAGCAGCTTCCTCACGTCGGCTTCCTTCCGTAAAATGTGCTGGCAGTCAGCACACATAGGCACCATGAATGCCGTGATGAAATGCTCCCGTTGTCGCTGTACTCCGACACAGGCAGCATGGTATTTTTTGTTGCAAAATTCGCACTTCCATAGAAAGCGGTCGTCGTTGATGCTGCATGATATTACACCGCACGGCATAACTGCTTATGTTTTAAATATTCGACGCGATACTATAAGGTACAAATGGCCAGCGAGACCCACACGCGTCGTTGTCGAAGTGTAAAAAAAAAATATATATATATATACAAATTACTTGCGGACCAAAATGCAAATGCGTCCGCACCCGAAGACAGCTCGTGGCGAAAACCTAGTTGTTTTAAGAATGTAGTTAACAAGGATAATGAATTTCTTACCATTTGTTTAACATTTTGGAAAGATTTGTTCAACTATGATTTGCCATGACATAATTTTGGAAAGTGATCAGAATCTTTACCATCTATGATGATGATCATGGTCCCTTCAAAGGTTTGAGCTTGACGATTTATCTTTAAGATAATTAAGTATGACAACTTAACCAGATTAGAAAACAAAAAAAGAACTGGTTACTATTACAGATACAGATATTCCCTCAACAATTTTCAGGTGCTTCACAGCGAAATAAATGTGAAAAGGCCAAGGCGTTCACCTCTTTGTTCACCGTTTTGTCCACTTCAAATATACACAAGCCTTCCCACCGATCAAAAGTTCATGAATAATCAACAAAGCATACTAATTCACTACCAGTTTTCAACAGGTATGCTCACGAGCCCCCGACATTCAGCCAGAAATATTTCTACTAATTCAAAGCATCTTCAAGCTTCAAAATTCAATTTTTAAATCAAATGTATAATTCAGTCCTCTATATCTGTAATACGCGCGCGAGGCTCACGAGCAATGGGTTTGACCACAGGAAGATGCAGAATAATCGTAGAAGGGGGGCAGAACGTTTGACATAAACACGTTTGGTTCACCCATGTTTGCTTTGCCGTGTTGGTTATTCAAACATGAACACATTTTTGAGAACACTCGGAATTTCTCAAGACCTTCGAGACGTAATGATTTTGCAAGATTTTGAACACTTAAATATTGTGTCCAGTTTTGAGGACAAAGTGAAGTATTCAACTGTGATTTGTAGCTTTCTCGGAATATACAAATATGATATAATATGATCCGCTGAGCTTTGGATGTTGCAGGTTGGTAATAGTTTAATGTTAAATATTTTTATTTTTCCTCCTTTTCAACATGAAAAGTTCTTTTTAAAGTTTGAATATTGTAGTTATCCTAGGCACAATTAGGTATATTGTTTGCCTTCATTTGAAAACTGCTCGTTGTTTTCTCATACTATTCTATATGCATTTATATTTTCTTAGGCTGATTGCTTACTGTGACTGAGAATACCAAAAGATGGTTTTTCCCCTCATGGAATGATTATTTGGTAGTAACTTAAAAAAAGGTCGAACAAGTATTTAAGTCAAACTATGACGAAAAGAAATACGACTGAAATACTCAAAAGTCATTATCAGTTGGCTCCTTCTTTAAAACACGAGCAGCTCTTTGACAGATAGAACATTCCGATTGAAAATGCTCGTGGTCGTTCTTTTTGAGTATTTAAGTCAAACTATGACGAAAAGAAATACGACTGAAATACTCAAAAGTCATTATCAGTTGGTGCAAAGTGCATCTAGAATACTTATTTGAGAGCACGCAATAGGCTTACAATACGGCGAAGAAGAAGTTTATTAATATGTAAAAATTTTTACCTTATGATGGGAAATTAATTTTTTATCATTAGTTATGGGCAATTACGGTTTCGGGGCTTCTTTACCTATTACCGTCTGAAATTACCGTCTTAGAACGTTATTTTTTAACAAAACGATCCTCTGAAATATGATGCACCTTTATGCAAAAAATCAACGCTCTCGCACTTCATTTACCCCACTTGACGAAAACACTTTTTTATGCCATTTGTACCAAAAAATGGACTATGCTTTTCTGGAGTTTAAGCATGTTAAGTAGAGAATTAAGACTGTGATTTTTTTTAAATTTTAATTCATCATTCTGGTATCACTGGACTCGGTTTAATATCACCGTCATGTCATAACATTAATTATGACTCCAACTCCCTGACATCGACTTCGACTCTCATATTCTCATAAGATTAGTGGAAGGCAAGGAGAAGTGTTTTTTAATTATACTTAAATTTATGGGATAAATGTAATCGAATCTTGATTTAGACGATTTCTTCCGGAATCTGTGTAAATTTTACGTTAGGTAAACAATATTTTATTTTTTAATATGGCATATTTTTTGACGTAGGACTACGTCTTTGATTTCTATATGGGGGTACACTTTGTGAAAACCGAAAATGGAACATGTAACAAATTAAGAAATTTTTTGAACGTTAGTAACTCAGCTGCCCGTGGTCCAATTTCAATAATTTTATCACCAATCGATCAGAAATATGGCTACGCATTGACAACAATGCTTCCAAATGTTGATTTTCAACAAGAAACTATTGAAAAACTGGTAAATGTCTAGCATTGTCCAAAAGCGCTGAATTAACTAACAAATCCACCAATTACCTACATGCATATGCTGCTTCCCCAGCACAGTCGTCAGATAATAGTAAGTAGACGAAACAAGTCGAAGTGGCATTCACCTCTGATCCTCAGGCGCGTGCGAATAGAGAGGATGGAATTGCGTAATATGTTGCATACTCATCGCCATACTCAGAACCAAACGCAAATTTTTCGAGATAACCACCATCCGTCGTCTGGCTCGCCGTGGCGGTGTCTGACGTATCTCCGGTCTGATTTACGAGGTGTGCTGAAGGTGTTCCTCAAAAATGAGATCCATGATACTGTCACCTACACTAAACACGCCAAGCGTAAGCGGCCATGGATGTCATCTACGTTTTGAAGTGACAGAGACGCACTCTGTTTGGTTTCGGAGGTTAAATCATCACCAACTTTGGCAACAAAACGGCTCTTTTCAGGACCACCAAGCTTATTACAGTAAAGAGTAGGAGTAGAATTCATCTGCCTGTTTGTCCATATTCAGAACCAACGACCACACAAAATGCGCATGTAATCAAACTGGAAGCAGGGGTACAAATTATTTTGATCAACCTTTATCAACTTTGAATCGCCACGGCCGGATATTTTCGATGGAAGAAGCAACAATCTAGCATTTAATTCGACGAAGACGGCAGGAAACATTTGTGAAGCCGAGTTATTTACGAAAGAGATCGATCGATGCAGATAGGACCTATTGAAAAGTGACGCAAGATTTGTTTTCCGTACTGAACTCCAATGCTACCGACGCCAGGGAGGCAACTCCTACACCTGCACACTTAGATTTTTTTGCCGAGATGGGCACCACCGAGCAGCTCGGCATTTTATTTTGCTGGAAATTCTGCAAAAAATATGTTTGTTAGCTGAGATCTCGGCAAAATTCCCGTTTGTTAGCTGAATCTCGGCAAGTTTTTCACTGAGATCCAGCGAAATAAAATGCCGAGCTGCTCGGTGGTGCCCATCTCGGTGAAAAAATCTAATTGTGTGAACCCTACCAATCAACCATCAACAACAGGCCAACCGGGGACCAAAGGCTTTACTTCCCGAAGGAAGGCGTGATCAGAGATGTTATGCCTTAGAACATGCCGGTGAGAGGTAATCACGCTAACCACCGGCGCCGATATCTTTCAAGGTGATATCACGGCGAATGAGATCGACCCAAATTTGAGTTTAGCTATCTCAGAAATAAGAAATAAAGTGCAGGAACTCAGCAATGAGTAAATTTGCCTCATGTTTTCCCAGGTTTTTCCAGGATTTTCCAGGGAAAAATTCCCGAATTGGAGAAAAGTAAAGATTGGATTCACTCAGTCTATTGGTACTACTCCGAGACTGAATAAAATTTTCGTCAATTTCCTCATTTTCTGGCAGATTTTTCAGGTTCTCCACAGGAAACCATGAGACAAATTTACCCATCGCTGAGTTCCTGCACTTTTGGCGATTATGAGTGAACTAAACTCAAATTTGGGTCGTTCTCATTCGCCGTGTACGCAAAAGGAAAAGAGCCAGTGTCGCTACTTGATAGCAAACTACTCATAATGGGAGGAGTCTTTGTAGCTTTTATACCACTTGGTTGCACATTATTCTGCTTTAACATGAAAAGATATAAAAAAGCGCTGCTGTATGGCATTAGCTCAACATTCTCTGCTTGTACGTCAAGCAGTACAGTTCGGTCTTTGCTCGCTCTGTCGAGTTGTTCTAAAGTTTCTAGTTTGTTCCAAACATTCGCAGTTTAATCGCGTCGTCAGTAGTGTCGGTCGCTTCGTGTGATGGGAAGACAGCGCTCCCGGAGCAGGCTCCGAGAGAAAACGGAGAAGAAGAACAGCGGTGAGGGTAGCTTGAGTGTACCTATTTCGAATAGGTACGCTACTCTTCCCACCGATGTAGGGAATCCCACCTCAGCCACGGTGAAGCGGTCTAAGAAGAGGAAGAAAAATCAAGGCCAGTCCGATGGTGCGAGTGGACGGGACGATGCCACCGCGACGAACGTCAGCGTCATTGGTGATTTCGGCGACGCCGTCGACAACGAAACTGCTGCCAGCCCGAGTGCAGCAAAAATGAAGCTTCCTCCACTGGTGGTGAAGCAAGTCCCACTCAACACGCTGATTGGCGATCTTTCATCGCTGGGCGTTGCAGCTGAGTTTAAGCTCGGCAGGATCGGCACCAAGGTGATGCTCCGAACAAAAGCGGAGTACGAAGTGGCCGTGAAATATCTGAAGGATACTGTAGTATATATGATGAGCATAAGAGAGTATTAGTTAAATTCGAATTACAAGATTGTTGTTCAGTGTATAGATATACCTTGCAAACATAATGGCAAGAGATAACGCGCAACCCTATCGATAAATAAAAACAACGAAACGTTAAACGGGTTGAGATGAATGTTAAAGTAAACGGCAACGTCGGTAACGAAGGCACGAACGAAAGAACGATAGAATTGTCGGCAACCGATCGGGTTAGCATTCATCGTTGGCGGGATGCGAAAACGGGATGGTCGAATTAGACATTATGTCGGATGGGTAAAAGAGAAAGACATTGTCTCTTCGGTACAGAATGTTTCGGTTGATCGGTTGCCTGTTCGATTATTCTGTTAACGATTTTCTGGACGGATGGACGTGTTTTTCATCGTGGGACATCTTGGCCGGCGTCGTTCACTACAGATACCAAGGCGGAATTCTTCACGCACGACATCCCCGGTGAGAAGCCCTTCAAGGTAGTCATCAGGGGTCTACCAAACTTCGACCCCAAGATGGTCGAAGCTGAAATCAACCGGTACAAGCTTGCCCCAATTGCTGTCTTCCGAATGACAAGGAGAGACGAAAACGTGAAGACGTACCCGGATTGTCTTTTCCTGGTGCACTTCCAGAAAGGGACGGTGACGCTCAATGCGCTACAAGCCATCCGATCAATCTGCTCCATCATCGTACGGTGGGAGCCATACCGTGGCGGCCATCGTGACATAACGCAGTGTATGAGGTGCCTCAATTTTGGACACGGTACCCGCAACTGCAACATCAAGCCACGCTGCAGCAACTGCGCTCAAGAACACGCCACTTCCAGCTGCCCTGCGGATGGAGCCGTGGCGATAAAATGCGCTAACTGTGGTGGTGCACATCAAGGTTCCGACAGACTGTGCTCCAAACGCGAGGACTTCAAACGCATCCGAAAGCAGGCGTCAAGCAACAATCAACCAGGACGCAAGAAGGACAAAACCCCAGCATTCAGGACGGAGGATTTTCCGCCTCTTCGTGCTCCCCAGCAAAGGCAAGCGAATTCGCGGGTGCAACCCGCCCCCCCTCAAGAAGCTTCCGGTGGATTCTGGAGACAACCAACAGCGCAAAACAACAACCCCGATCTGTTCTCAGCGGATGAACTGATGGAAATTTTCGTCAACATGTCCGGTGCTCTTCGTAAGTGCCGCAATAAGCCCGAACAGATCCAGGTGCTCGGTAAGTTCATCATCCAGTATGGCGTCTAAACCGCTAACTATCGTCACCTGGAATGCTTGCTCTGTAAGAGCAAAAGAGATTGAGCTTGCCGACTTCCTCCGCAAGCACAGCATCGACGTGGGCCTTCTAACCGAGACCCATCTAAAGTCCGGCGACAGCTTCTGGTTGCCTGACCACAACATTATCCGGCTTGATCGCACCAGCTCCAGGGGGGGTGGTGTTGCGGTCGTCGTCAAGAAAGGAATAAAATACCACACTCTGTCCCATATCCGCACCTCTATCATCGAGGCCCTTGGTGTGGAGGTGGAGTCGTCGACTGGATACGTCCAGTTCATCGCCGTCTACTTCCCTCGACAGTGTGCCGCCAGCAGTGGACTAGCGGCTAAATTTAAGAAGGACCTGTCCACCATCACCCGTACCGGTTCCCGCTTCGTTGTTGGAGGAGATCTGAATGCTCGTCATGAGGCATGGCGGAACTACCAGCAGAACCAGAACGGTCGTCTGCTGTTCGACCATTCGCAGCATGGACTGTACTCCATTTGGTTCTCGGACGAGCCAACATTCATCTCACCGGCAGGCAACCCATCGACGCTAGACCTGTTTCTTTCAAATACCGGCTTGTCCAAGCCGGTAGCCTTAAACGAACTCAGCTCCGACCATCAACCAGTGGTGGCTGAACTGGGATACAACGTAGCTGCTGCTCCAAGCCTGCGCAAGGACTACCATCGCGTAAACTGGGCCCAGTTTGGACGCGTGGTAGACAGGCACATCATCGACAACCCGCCGCTTGACTCCGTGGAGGACATCGACCGAGCGTTGGAAGTACTCCACCAAGCCATAACCGTGGCTGATGAGGCGTGCGTCCGACGAGTTCCAGTGAGGGGTAAGTTTATTGCCATTGATTCCCACACCCAACTCTTAATTCGCCTGAGAAATGTTCGTAGACGCCAGTTTCAGAGGACTGGAGATCTAGCGAGGAAACGTGAAATGGCCAATCTGAACAAGGAGATTGCTTCCAGAATGGTCTCACTCCGGAACGAAAGTTTCGGGCGGCTTGTCCAGAATCTGGACGACCGCTCCAGACCATTCTGGAAAGTTGCCAAGGTCTTAAAGACGCACCCTAAACCCATTCCGCCACTAAAAGATGAAAATGATGACGATCGGCTCATAATCACCCCTCAGGAGAAATCAAATGCGATTGGTGAGCATATTGCCAAATCGCACTTGCTTGGCTCCAGCATCCAAAGTCCGCTCGAAGTTCAGGTTGAGCAATGCGTACTCAACCTTGATTCCTCCCCTTGTGCCATCCTTCCGGAGGATAGAATCACAGTGGAACAGATTTGCTCAGCGCTGAAATGCACCAAAAACATGAAGGCCCCCGGGTTTGACGGAATATTCAACCTAGTGTTGAAAAATCTCAGCATGAAGGTTCACTCTCTGCTGGCTGCTGTCTTCAACAGATGCTTGGAACTGCACTACTTTCCAAGTATCTGGAAGACAGCGAAAATCATACCTATCCGCAAACCCGGGAAGGACCCAACGCTAGCTTCAAGCTACAGACCAATCAGCCTCCTTTCAGCGCTGAGCAAATTGTTCGAGAAACTCATTCTCAATTGTTTGCTCAAGTTTGTCGAGGAAAATAACATTCTCCTTCCGGAACAGTTTGGGTTCAGAAAGGGGCACTCCACCAATCACCAGCTAGTGCGGGTGATGAATAACATCCGAAGTAACAAAGCTGTATCCAAGTCCACAGCCATGGCATTGTTAGACGTTGAGAAAGCGTTTGATAATGTCTGGCACAATGGGCTTGTATACAAGCTTTGTAACTTCAACTTTCCATTACATCTGGTTAAAATCACCCGTAGCTACCTCCAGCAAAGGTCGTTTAAGGTATCGTTGAATGGTTGTCTTTCCGACACGTTTTCCATCCCAGCAGGAGTCCCGCAAGGCAGTCTGCTGGGCCCCTTGCTTTACAGCATTTACACTTCCAACATTCCTCCCCTTGGAGACGGTTGCGTGTTTTTCCTGTTCGCAGATGATACCGCAATAGCCGTCAAAGGAAGGATGCCTCGCGAAATAACGAACAAACTTCAACGATGCCTTAACGCCTTTGCTGATTATGCCACCACGTGGAAAATCAAAATCAATGCTTCCAAAACACAAACAATCATGTTCCTCCATCGGCAATCACCCAAACTAAAACCGGCTCCCTCTTGTACTGTAATCATGGATGGCACAAGGGTTGAGTGGTCCGCCGAAGTAACCTATCTCGGGATGTTGTTTGACGAAAAGCTCCTATTCCGCTCGCATGTGGAGAAAACCGTAGTCAAGTGTTCCGCCTTGGTTAGGAGTCTGTATCCGCTGATTTGCCGCAGATCCCGCCTCTCAAGGGTGAACAAACTGGCCGTCTACAAACAAATCATAGCACCTGCGATCCTCTACGCAGCTCCGGTGTGGGAATCATGTGCACAGACTCACAGGAACAAAATTCAGGTCGCTCAGAATAGAGTGCTGAGGATGGTTCTTGATCGTCCTTTCGACACTAGAATAACAAATTTACATGAAGAGGCAGGCATTGCCAAAATAGATTCCAAAATTAACGAAATTAAGACTAAATTTGCACAAAAATGTAATTTATCAGAACATGCTTTGATAAGCAATTTGTATATAGTAGGTTAGGTGTATATAGTAGTTGTAGGTTAGTTGTAGTTGTAAATAGTAGTTATAAGTAGTCTCCTTTTTCCAATTCAAATCAAACCAATCCCACCAAGGTGGTCATACTTTAAAATAGGCCTGATAGGACTAGGAACTGTAAATAATAATTAAAATCTCAAATGTACCAAAGTTGAAAAGACGAATCTGTGTCACTTAACAAATTCATACATGTAAACCACACAATCACAAGAAATAAAGATCATTTAAATGCAAAAATGCATTAGCTCATGGCAGCTGTTCATTCTCTGCTTGATCGTCGAGCAGTTCAGTTCGGTGTTAGCTCGCTCTCTCGAGTTGTTTGAAAAGTAGTCTCCTTTTTTCATATTTAAAACAAACCAATCCCACCAAGGTGGTCATTCTTAAAACAGGCCTGATAGGACTAGGAACTGTAATTAATAATAATTGAAATTTCAAAATAACTAAAGTTGAAAAGACGCATCTGTGTCACTTGAAAAGTAATACATGTAAACCACACAAATACAAGAAATAAAGATCATTTAAAGTAAAAGTAAGGCATTAGCTCATTTTCGCTTCGGACGGCGTGGTGAACAGCAATAGCAGCAGTAGGAAGGTGGTGGCTAGTCCACTCCTTCACACCTAACAAGCAACAATTGACTGGTCGTGGCAAAGGAGGAAAAGGTCTGGTAAAGGAGGCGCCAAGCGTCATCGCTAAGTTCTTCGATATAACCGCCATCGGTCGTCTGGCTCGCCGTGGTGGTGTCAAACGGATCTCCGGTCTGATCTACGAAGTGTGCTGAAGGTGTTCCTGGAAAATGAAGTCCGTGATGCTGTCACCTACACTACACACACCAAGCGTAAGTGGCCATGGATGTCCTCTTCAATTAAACGGCCCATTTCAGGGCCATCAAGTTTACATCAGTAAAGAGTTGGAATAGAATTTATCTGTGCTTGTTTGTCCATATTCAGAACAACAAGCCCCCAACGACCACAAAAAAGGCTCTCCAGAGTTGTAATCTTGTAACAGGGGTGCAAGTGATTTTGATTGATTCTCTTAATCAACTTTCTCTTTGAAAAAAATATTACAAATTTGGTACGCCTACAATTCAAAAACGGAAAGATTTGAGATAATAGATAATTGATCAATTAAAAGAACTAAATGCTCTTCATATTTATTCCGTCCACTAGCGGTCCTACGTCAAGCTTCCGTTCGTGCCCCTAGGCACAGACCCTTCTACTTTTTTAAATACTCATTTGGACAGTAGATCCTCAACACACCGCTCCCCTCATGCGCCTACTTGTGGGAACAATTTGTGGCCTCATCTAACATTGTAACATGTCTTAACATCTCGTCGATGTTCGTCTCGCGCCACATGAAATCGTCATTTATGCACATCCCCAACCAATAAAAGCCATTTCTATACGAACCATTCAAAATGTCTACTTTTATCGATTTTCTCTTTCGTTAATAACTCAGCTGCATAATCATTTCCTGTAGAATTTGATGTTGAATGTTGATGTTGATGAGAATCTCTGATAAAACTGTTTGAATAGTCGTGATTATCAAAAAGGAAAGTTGATTAAGAGAATCGATCAAAGTAGATAGATCTTTTTAAAATGTTCATCGAGATTTGTATTGTCTACATCAAGGTTTCAAAGCATGACAGGCACACTTCAAAAAAATTTCGGAATCACAGTAGACGCATTCCTTGATCAACACAAATTGCACATCCTCACTTCAGCTCACAAGCGTGAATGCTCAATGCTAGGAATATGCTTGAGAATTTTCACCTAAATACGCGTATTATACATGTTCTGGTTACAGTAACACACGAAATGCCATATTTTCTTATAAGGTCATCTTACCTAATAATCCCCTAGAGAAATGAACTAGCCTTCGGCTAAAAATGTCTATAATAAAGATTAAAAAAAATTCCCTAGAGGCTTTCATCTGTTTAGCCTCTGATTATGTTTCATGGCTTAAAACATTCTTTCATAAAGCAGATACTCTACGCCACCTAATACTAATATTTTAGGTATCAGCCATTAAAGTAAGGCAATTAGTTACTCTGGAGGTCTCTACACCAAAATCAGTTGTTGCATTTACGTAACTGTTATAAAATAAACTTAAATTGTTATAACATGAACTTTCGCCTTCATCATCGTTGTTCATTTTCATCGTGATACACTCAACTCTCCATTAGGGTGTTTCATTTTGAAAAAAGTGATGAATTTTTGATAGGCCACCCTCCAGTTCGATTCATAGCCCCAAAATATGAACCTGTGCAAAAAATGGTAAAGATTGATGAAGGTTTAGAGGTCGCGCCAATGATTTGGATTTTGTATGGAGATTTTGGTGAATTAGTATGGGAAATTATTGATTTTCGTTTACATTGCTCTAACTTTGGTTGTAGTTGTCCAAACGTTGAAAAAAAAAAAATATGTGGTTGTCATGACAATGATCAACAAGCCTGTTGTTGTTGCGATGAAATTGGCGTTGTTGCCTTGTACATATTCATCTGTCAATTTACCCTATTTTGCCATTTTTCACATTTTTATAATTCTTGATACGCTGCAAAACTGAGCGTAGCAACTGTAGGCTTTTTGTTTATTGCCATAGCAATAACATACTAAATTTTTTCGACATTTGGACAAGTAGAAGCAAAGTTATAGCGATATAAGCGATTTTTTAAATTCTTCCATAGTAATTCCCATACAAATTTCAAATCATTGGCGCGACCTCTAAACCTTCATCAATCTTTACCAATTTTTGCACAGGTTCATATTTTGGGGCTATGAATCGAACTGGAGGGTGGCCCATCAGAAATTCATCACTTTTTTCAGAATGAAGCACCCTACTCTCCATATCTCGATATTGAAGGAACCATCGAGATAAGAAGAGATCAAGATATAGAACAAGATGAGCCTACTAGACCGTTTGAAGGAACCAAGATAATCATATAGCAAAAAGGGGTCACACATCGATATATTGAACATCAAGAAATGGAGAGTTGACTGAATTTGAATCTCTATTATATCAAACTGCTCCCATGGGTAGTATCGTATACTTCCACAGAATTTAACAACGCTGTCAATAGTCAGTATACTTGAAGGCGTTTACATTAAAGTGTTTCGTTGCTCTGAACATCGTGAGAGGGCGATAAATTTTGCTCACCAATTTTAATCCACCCTCTCTACTCCTTCCGACCGGCGGAACCCCTAGTTCAGCAATTCCTCTTTAATTCATGAGATTTATTTCACCCGACGGAATTAATCTCCGGAATCAATCACGTTGTTGGATTTTATCCTTTTTTTTAATGACCCCCCGGCACGTGCGTCTCAACACCGCATCGGAGTGACATCCACCCATTGCTTTTCATCTTTACTAGGTCTGGTAGGATTGCGTTAGGCTCAGGCCAGACTAGCGAATTGATTAGATACTATAAAGTTGGGGTAATTTTATCAGCCACTTTGCTGGAGATTTATGACACTTTTATTCCCGCCCATAAAACATGAGCATCGTTCTCGCCGGAGAGGAATTTTCATTTTTCCTGTCGGTCATCATCGCAGTTGGACCAGTGTGGATTCGATGTAAATGTAATCGATGGTGTTGAGGGATCGGGTAGTAAAGTGATTTTGGCTAGATTTACGCACTGCGATATTCGGACGCCACCGCCGAACATCAGACGGTGGTGGCAACGTGGCGTCACACCGACGACCGTCGGAATAAATAGCCAATAAATTTTCATAATTTCCAGTTAAGCTTTTCGCAGCCAGGACAAACAAGTTTGCAGGTTTTCCAGGCGGTGATTTGGATGATTTACAACTCAGTCTGCAGAGCAATGCTGATGGCGGTTTGCTTGCGTGGCTTCTATGTTCTGTTTTTTTTTTAAGATCCCATTGGGGTAATACCTCACCTCACCTCAGTTGTGCGCTGTGAACGTGAATAAATGAGCGAGATTAAAGTTTGATGGATAGCGAAGAGGTAAGTGAGTAAGTGCCTGGATTTATACCCGCTAAACTGGTACCGACAAGGTTTTGTTTGAAGAATCGCAGTATGTATAACAGTTGAATAAGTTTTTCGTTGGAAGTACAGTGGAAGAGTGTGGCCATATCTGAAGTTTTTTAAGGTGATCCCATAATTTATGTATAGTTTCACTTCAAGGCTATCCCATATAACAAAATATTTGGTTTTCTTAAACATAATGTGAATTAAATTTAGGACAGTTATTTCTACATGCCTGCGAAATCATTTTAAATTAATTGAAAATACGCATTTTTTTAAATCCATTTTTTTTTTGTCAAGGCTCAATTGCGTTGACTTTTCGGAGCCGTAATTCAATGTACATTAACAAGATTTATTAGAACGCACAGTGGGGCGATGGTGGACATAGTTGAATAAAAAATCATTTAGTAGCTTTTATAAAATAAACTTAAATTGTTATATGATCTCTTGATAATTTCTCCATTATCTTCATTAAATTTTATTGAAATATCCAAATTATCGGCCCAATCGGTTGAGAAATTTATTGGAAGAATTTTAAAGAACCAAAATGTGAAAAATGCTGGCGAAATTAAATTTCCAAGTAACAATTTCTAAGAGAAGAAATACATTTATAATGATTTTATTAAGCTGTATAATAAATAATAATTGTACTATTTCTTATCATCACGTCTGTGCAAGCTTTGTTCATATAAATCTTTAGGATCTATTTAACTACAGCATCAATTCAACTATTCAACGTTGAAAAAGCATACATTTCGCCAATTTTTCGTTGGTTCAGCTATTAATAAACTGCAGTGCTGATTGAAGCCATCGTTGTAAAGCTTGTCATAGTAGAGTGGCAAATTTTCATTAACTCAGCCTCGTGTGTGTTTATACTTTTATTCAACCTATATAAAAACATATCTGACGAACTTAGTAACAGGATTGCTGGAGGTAGTTACGGGTGATTTTAACCAGATGTAATGGGAAGTTGACGTTACAAAGCTTGTACACAAGTCCGTCATGCCAAACATTGTCAAACGTCTTTTCAACGTCTAACAGGGCCATGGCTGTGGACTTGGATACAGCTTTGTTACTTCGGATGTTATTCATCACCCGTACTAGCTGGTGATTGGTGGAGTGCCCCTTTCTGAATCCAAACTGTTCCGGAAGAAGAATGTTGTTTTCCTAGACAAACTTGAGCAAACGATTGAGAATGAGTTTCTCGAACAATTTGCTCAGCGCTGAAAGGAGGCTGATTGGTCTGTAGCTTTAAGGCAATGTCGGATCCTTACCGGGCTTGCGGATTGGTATGATTTTTGCTACTTTCCAGATGCTTGGAAAGTAGTGCAGTTCCAAGCATCTGTTGAAGATAGCGGTTAGCTGAGTCTCTTCAAGATATGAGCTAATGCCATACAGCAGCGCTTTTTTATATCTTTTCATGTTAAAGCAGAATGATGTGCAACCAAGTGGTATAAAAGCTACAAAGACTCCTCCCATTATGAGTAGTTTGCTATCAAGTAGCGACACTGGCTCTTTTCCTTTTGCGGTGAATGAGAACGACCCAAATTTGAGTTTAGTTCACTAATAATCTTCAAAAGTGCAGGAACTCAGCGATGAGTAAATTTGTCTTATGGTTTCCTGTGGAAAACCTAAAAAATCTGCCAGAAAATGAGGAAATGGACAAAAATTTTATTCAGTATCGGAGTAGTACCAATAGACTGAGTGAATCGAATCTTTACTTTTCTCAAATTCGGGAATTTTTCCCTGGAAAATCCTGGAAAAACCTGGGAAAACATGAGGCCAATTTACTCATTGCTGAGTTCCTGCACTTTATTTCTTATTTCTGAGATAGCTAAACTCAAATTTGGGTCGATCTCATTCGCCGCGATATTACCTTGAAAGATATCGGCGCCGGTGGTTAGTGTGATTACCTCTCACCCCAGCAGGCCTGGGTCCAATCTCAGTCGGCGGTACCGGCATGTTCTAAGGCATAACATCTCTGATCACGCCTTCCTTCGGGAAGTAAATCCGTTGGTCCCTGGTTGAGTTGATGGGTCGATATGTAGGGTCCAGGTGTGGAAGCTGCCTCCCTGGCGTCGGTAGCATTAGAGCTCAGTATGGAAAACAAATCTCGCGTCACTTTTCAATAGGTCCTATCTACATTGATAGATTCTCTTCATCGACACTCTCTTTCGTAAATAATTCGGCTTCACAAATGTTTCCTGCCGTCTTCGTCGAATTAGATGCTAGATTGTTGCTTCTTCCATCGAAAATATCCGGCCGTGGCGATTCAAAGTTGATCAAGGTTGATCAAAATAATTTGCACCCCTGCTTCCAGTTTGATTACATGAGCATTTTGTGTGATTGTTGGTTCTGAATATGGACAAACAGGCAGATGAATTCTATTCCTACTCTTTACTGTAATAAGCTTGGTGGCCCTGAAAAGAGCCGTTATGTTGCCAAAGTTGGTGATGATTTAACCTCCGAAACCAAACAGAGTGCGTATCTGTCACTTCAAAACGTAGATGACATCCATGGCCGCTTACGCTTGGCGTGTTTAGTGTAGGTGACAGCATCATGGATCTCATTTTTCAGGAACACCTTCAGCACACCTCGTAAATCAGACCGGAGATACGTCAGACACCGCCACGGCGAGCCAGACGACGGATGGTGGTTATCTCGAAGAATTTGCGTTTGGTTCTGAATATGGCGATGAGTGTGCGGAATATTACACAATTTCATCTTCCCTATTCGCACGCGCCCGAGGATCGGAGGCGAATGCCACTTCATCTTGTTACTCTCTAACGACTGTGCTGGTAATTGGTGTATTTGTTAGTTAATTGAATGCTTTTGGACAATGCTAGACATTTACCAGTTTTTCAATAGTTTCTTGTTGAAAATCAACATTTGGAAACATTGTTGTCAATGTGTAGCCATATTTCTGATCGATTGGTGATAAAATTATTGAAATTGGATCAGGGGCAGCTGAGTTATTAACGTTCAAAATCTTTCTTAATTTGTTACATGTTCTACCCAGGTAACAATTTAATGCTTAACAAGTGTTGTTTAATCGATTTTAATTGAGCCCTAGATTGAATAATTGCTGTGCATAGACCACGTTAACCTTTGTTCAGCTTTTAAACATCTAAATCTGGTGATTTTAATCAGTCAAAAGCTTAACAGTAATATACAATTTAAGCTTTTTAAGGCATTAAATAACAGTGTTTTCCAACCCTTGTTCAGCCTTCTTGTTTTATTTCAAAAATAATAATGGAGACCGCTTCAAATCTCAGGCATTTATATGGCACTGCTTATTTTTTTGTTTTTTGCTGACTAATTCGACTTACATATTTATATTGTTAATATAAGTCTAAAAATTACCTTTGCATTTCGGGATTCGAACCGGCAGTTGCTGATTCAAAGGCGTAAACCATACCTACTGGACCATTTAAGCATATGTGTGGCAAAAGGTATGATCATTAACTTGAAGCACGTCAAATTTAAGTAGAATAACAGCAACCGGAAGAGTATTTACAGCAATGCAGAATTGTAAACAACAACTGGTGACAGTAAAACATTCCTCTCATTTCTAGTGCAGCTAACACAACGTGGACAGAAGTGCGTGCTTTATGTCGGTGATCATTTGGATGTTATTTTAGTGCTATAATTGAGTAATATTTTTGGAATGCAGTCTGAAACTTCAGTGCAATATAACAGACAAAACACAGGAATACAAATGTTAATACTTCCGACGTCATCGCAGCCCACATCTACCTGGAGCTATTCCTAAAAATCTCCTTTTCCTTGTCTCTACTGCTGCCACTGCTTATAATTAGAAAGGTAGGCAGTGAATTTAGAAGAACTAAATTGCCGGAAATACAACGAGTGACTGACGACATTTAACAAATCAAGCTATCAATAGTTGTGTTAGTTAAGCTTAAGTATGGCTTGTTAAACCTTTAGATCAGCTAACTTATTGAGGTTGGATTATGGGGATACAATTCGCTTCATGCACTACTAATCAGCTTTGTACACCTTAAATCAACCAATAATCAGCTTCTGTTCTTACTGTTCAGCCTTGAATTGTTACTTGGGTATTTTCTGTTTTCACTCATATAAAAATCAAAGACGTAGTCCTACGTCAAAATACATTGATGTCAGCTCAATTGCCACAGTTACATTAGATGGTAATAGTAAAATGGTATGGTATAGTAAAATTCGGATGGATAGTACCATACTTTTATCAACTGTGCTATAACCATGGACTGAATCTTGCTGTGCAAGATGTTCTCTACCGATGCGAACCGAATTCCGCCACTGGAGCAGAGGAGATGTCCATGTCAGAGTCCGAAGTGTCCGATGAGGATGAAGAGTTTTATCATGACAACGCCAGTCGACGATGATAAATCGTATTTTTATTTCAGGTTTGCACAAAACTGAACAATTTAGGAAGCTTCTCAAACAGATCCGAAACATTGTTCGTATGTTCCGTCAATCACCCGGTGCTGCAGCAAAATGTTGCGGAAAAGTTCCAGAAGCCATTGCAGCTTCTTGGTGAATATAAAAACTCGCTGGAACAGTACATAAAAATGCTGAAACGGTACATTAAGCTACACGAATGTGTCCAGGAAGCACTCAAAGAGCTGGATGAGAAAAACGCTATGTACGTTACCGGTGCAGGATTGGATTTGGTGAAATCGTTGTATGACGCTCTGAAGCGTATAAGGCTGGTATCAGAAGCGCACTGGGTCGTCGAGACACAACGCTGATGACGGCTGAGAGTAGCCTGAACTTTCCACTCACGAAACTCAAGAGCCAACATATTCCTTTTCTTCCAAGCTCCACGCCGCTGTTTTAAAACGGATGAATGAGCAACGAAACACTAAGCTTGCCTTTCTTATGAGATGGCGCCAGAACAGTAGTTCATCGGCTACTTCTGCTGAGCTGCCGATCATACCCCATAACTAGTTGGTTAAATTTGTGAAGGAAGAATGCGAACGCCTTTACCAGTCCTATCTGCTGAATCGGACAACAAGGAAAGGCTGGAAGCTTTGATCTAGCAGCACGCTGGGACAAGCAATGTGCCACCAAAAAGTTTGGCAGATAAGAGATAATCTCTATCTGAATCTGATACAAGCATCAATGAGCTAAGTTTCTTGAAATCATTTTTCAAACTTATTTACATGTAAACTAACATTGTGCGTTTGAACTGAAAATTGACTTGTATCGACTTGAATTCAATAAATACAAGAATTTGACTTTTTGTAATACTTTGAAATCTATTCAGAGATCCCGTTATTTATTAACTACAATTGAGATATTTGATCATTTTAATAAGATTGAACGTGTTTGAAAAATAAAAATTGTGCAAAATTATCTCTTTAATGAAGGTCAAAGTTTTACGAGTTAACCGTTCAGCTGTTGAGATTTCGGAAAAAAAAAATCACCGAATACAACAATAATTTTTGAGTGTACGGAACATATTAGTTAAACTTGGTAAGAGATACCACTCTGAAATTTTTACCATATAAGAAGTTTTCAAGCATGAAAATAATCATGAGAAATATCGTCATTACCCTGACAAAAATGGTTTTTCTTGATTTTCCTTGTGATTTTCCTCCACCGTGAAAATGTTCGAGTGAAATTTTTTTCAGATTGTACTTTTTATAGATTACTGAGATAATTTCCTTATCATTTTACTGCATTCATACCGTTCATTCTACGATGAATTTTTAACGTACGTTACAATCGGGGAAATTTGAAAACTTAAACTAAAATTTTCCGGGAAAACTATCTACCCGGATTTTTTGATTTTTTTTTTCGTTCATATAATCATAAACGCTACCAAAAATTTCATTAAATTTCGATAGTTAAAAAGAAGTTCCCCATTAGTAACTTACAAATGATGCAATCTCACTTCCCAGGGTATTTGCCTACTACTTCCACTATATCTGTTGTAAATTTCGCTAGAGGTCATGACTCAGTAAATGGATCAAGACAGTCCAATGAAGAGGCAAAAAATCTAGCTAGTGTAATGTTTACTAATTCTAAAGTTGCATGGGCTATAGACTCTTTTGAACCATTCAAATCTCCAGGTTTGGATGGAATTTATCCAATTTTAATTCAAAAGTGTAAAACAGTATTGATTCCGGCCTGAGTAAGTTTACTTAAAGCAAGCTTTTTGCTTAGATACATTCCTACAACGTGGCGACAAGTTCGAGTAGTATTTATACCAAAGGCTAATAAAAAAGACAAGTCTTCTCCCAAATCATTCAGACCTATCAGTTTGTCGTCAATTTTCCTTAAATTAATGGAGAAGATAATAGATGAACATATCAAATCTGAAATTCTTCCAAAAATACCAATGAGTAAAGCTCAATTTGCTTATCAACCAGGCAAATCAACAATTACAGCATTACACAAAAATCGAAAAATCCTTCGAAGCAAAGGAGGTATTAATGGCTGCCTTTCTTGATATTGAAGGAGCATTTGATAATGCATCTTTTAAATCAATGGAAACTGCCATGAAAAGACGTGGGTTTAATGAAAGCGTAATATATTGGATAGTAGAAATGTTATCGAATCGTGAAATAACATCAAATCTTGGAGAGTCAACCATAAAGGTAACAGCTGCTAAAGGCTGTCCTCAAGGAGGCGTCCTCTCTCCTCTTCTATGGTCGCTAGTAGTAGACGAGCTTCTTATTAGTCTTGAATCGCTAGGGTTTGAAATTATTGGGTTTGCGGATGATATAGTGATAATAGTCCGCGGAAAATTTGATGAAATCATATCAAGCAGAATGCAGACGGCATTAAATGTAGCTACACTGTGGTGCAAGAATGAAGGATTGAAAATAAATCCTTCAAAAACAACGATTGTACCCTTTACAAAAAGACGAAAAGTCTTATTTTCAAAACTTTCTTTGGAAGGAACAGAATTAAAATATTCTTCGGAAGTAAAATATTTAGGAGTAACTTTAGATAGCAAGCTCTATTGGAATGTACATTTAGAACAAGTAATAAAAAAGCAACCAATGCTCTTTGGATTAGTAAAAGGACGTTTGGTAAGAAATGGGGACTCAAACCTAAAATGTTACATTGGATTTATTCGGCTATAGTAAAACCAAGAATAATTTATGCATCACTAGTTTGGTGGCCAAAAACAGTGCAAAAAACAGCTCAACAAAGACTTGAAAAACTGCAGAGGTTGGCCACTACCTCCATAACTGGAGCAATGCGCAGTACTCCATCTAAAGCCTTAGAAGCTTTGCTTAATCTTCTTCCTTTACATCAATTCATTCAACTGGATGCAATGAAGAATGCTCTCAGACTCAGGCGAACAAAAGAGCTCTTTGTCAGTCCGCATCGTGCTCTCTTGCCGTGCGGATCTATTTGCTTTTTGCTGAAGGAAGTGTTACTACTACCTAAAGCTACAACAAATTTAAACAGCACTTTTCAGTGCTCAACCAGTAAAAATTTTCTACCTTGTTCAACTCTTATTCCTCTTCGATCCTTGTTTGGACCCTACCCGAGGTAATCCTTCTTGGATATCGATTTGGAAAATTCCTCTTCGATCCTTCAGATTCTTAAAGTAATCTGCTTGGAAGTCGATTTGGATAAAAATTTACTGCCGCCATGGCGCCTAAACGCAAAAGAAAGGGGCAAACTCTTGACCCCCCTTCTGATGAAATTAATTTGAGTAATCAATTTGATTTGCTCACGGATGATGAGAATGATCCATCATCCAAGAAAAATTCTAGTAAACTTTCCCGGCTTAATGCCAAGAAGGAAAAGATTCCCCCTATTGTGATAACCACTACCGATTTCCATGCTCTTCGCATGGAACTTTTTAATTTCGTGAAAGTTAAGTTTTCACTACAAATTGGACGTTGGGGTGAATGCCGTGTATTGGCTGAAACCTTGGACGGATTTAAATGTCTTCTCAAGTATCTTACTGAGAAGAAGCACAAATTTTTTACTTACGACACCAAAACTGAACGTGTGTTCAAGGTTGTCATGAAAGGACTGCCCAGTGGTGAATCCCTGGATCAGATCAAAGATGAACTGGCAAAATTACTTGGAGTTGTGCCACTCCAAGTAATCAAAATGAAAATGAAATCCCGTCCTGGCGATTCGCGCAACGGGATTTCTAATGATTTTTATTTAGTTCACTTCAAGTCTAGTGAACTAAACAACCTTAAGGCCTTAGAAAAAGCTAGCCTTATGCTCCATGTCCGAGTGAAGTGGGAACACTTCAGGAAGACTGGAGGAAATTTCCAAAACCTCACCCAGTGCCGTAAGTGCCAGGGATGGGGTCACGGAACTAAAAATTGCTACATGCCAGCTAAATGCATGAATTGTGGTGATTCCTCTCACGCAAAGGACGACTGTCCTGTGAAGGAAGATCCTAAGAAATTTAAATGTTCAAATTGTGGTGAAAACCACAAATCCAATTTTTGGGAATGCAAGACTCGCAAAGCGATCCTACAATCTCGTTCTAACCGTCAGGTAGGAAACGCTCCACGTTTCCGACCAGGTACAAATTCCTCTGCTGTTAACAACGGTCAGCGAGGAACAAATTCTACATTCGTACCCGTAGGTACAAATATCTCCCCTGCTTCAAATGTTTCATCTGTACCTACTCCCCTCGCTGCTAACAATGTTCAGCGAGTTAATGGAGCTACCTATGCTGCTATTGCAGCGGGTAGAAATCAAAATACTAACCAACGTTCTAACGGAAATTTTGACAATTTTGACTTAGGAAGCATTACTGCCCCCAAAATGGAATTTTTACAGAATTCATTAATTGACATGATTTCTGATATGCTTAAATCTAACTCCATGTTTGATGCTATTCAAACTGGAGTAAAATTTGCAAATAATATTGTCATGACTTTAAAATTCAGTAATGGATTTTAAAGCATTAAATATTGTAAATTGGAATGCTCGATCTCTTAAAGATAATGAAGACGAGCTATTTAACTTTTTGCGAGTTCATAACGTGCATATTGCCGTTATAACTGAAACGTTCCTTAAACCTGCCCATAAGGTTAAGAAGGACGGAAATTACTTGATTTATAGAAATGATCGTCTTGATGGACCCTGTGGTGGCGTTGCCATCATTATTCATAGACGAATCAAACATAAAATTCTTTCTTCATTTGAAACCAAAGTTTTTGAAACTTTGGGGGTTTCTGTTGAAACAAAATTTGGACAACTTACGTTTATAGCTGCCTATTTGCCATTCCAATGCGTAGGCCAGCAAAAGAATTTTCTCAAGGGTGACCTCGAGAAACTTACCCGTCATAGGTCTAAATTCTTCATTATTGGTGATTTTAATGCAAAACACCGCTCATGGAATAATGCTCAAAGCAATTCCAATGGTAATATTCTGTTTGATGATTGTTCTGCAGGTTATTACACTATTCAATATCCAAACAGTCCAACATGCTTTTCTTCTGCAAGAAATCCCTCCACGATTGATTTGGTCTTAACTGATTCATGTCAACTTTGTAGCCAATTGGTTACCCATGCTGACTTCGGTTCTGATCACCTTCCAGTAACTTTTGAAATATCCCAAGAAATAATTTGTAATCCCAACAGCTCTACTTTCAATTACCATAGAGCTGATTGGGAGCAGTATCGAACATTTATGGAATATAACTTCGATCCAAACATTCCTTTGCAAACCAAAGAGGAAATTAATTATGCTCTTGAATCTCTGACTACTTCTATAGTTGAAGCAAGAGCTGCCTCAGTACCAAAATGCGAGGTTAAATTCGATTCAATTATAATAGACGATGATCTTCAGCTCTTGATCCGTCTTAAAAATGTCCGTAGGAGACAATATCAAAGAACACGCGATCCTGCCATGAAAGTTATCTGGCGGGATTTGCAAAAACAAATTAAAAAGCGATTCTCTGCCCTGAGGAACAAAACTTTTGAAATAATATTTCTAAATTAGACCCGAGTTCCAAACCCTTTTGGAAACTCACAAAAATTTTGAAAAAACCTCAAAAGCCTATTCCAGCGCTTAAAGAACGTGGTAAAATTTTGATCACAAATTTGGAAAAAGCTCAGAAACTTGCTAAGCAATTCGAGAGTTCCCATAATTTCAGTTTGGGTCTTACTAGTCCTATTGAGAATCAGGTTGCTCGGGATTTTCTGAATATTTTCTCTCGGGAAAATATTTTTGATGATTCCTAGGGGACTGATTTGGACGAAGTAAGGTCTATAACTAAAAAGTTTCAAAATATGAAAGCTCCAGGTGATGATGGAATTTTCTATATCCTCATCAAAAAACTCCCAGAGAGTACCTTGTCTTTCTTGGTAAAATTATTTAACAGATGTTTCCATTTGGCATACTTTCCTGATAAATGGAAAAATGCAAAAGTTGTTCCAATTTTGAAGCCGGATAAAAATCCAGCTGAAGCTTCTAGCTACCGTCCAATAAGTTTGCTTTCTTCAATAAGTAAACTTTTTGAAAAGATAATTTTGAATAGAATGATGCTTCACATCAATACGAACTCAATTTTTGCAGATGAGCAGTTTGGATTTCGCCATGGGCATTCAACTACTCATCAACTCTTAAGAGTTAACAATTTAATTCGTTCAAACAAATCTGAAGGCCACTCAACTGGAGTTGCTCTTCTAGACATAGAAAAAGCATTCGACAGTGTTTGGCATGAAGGTTTGATTGCTAAATTGAAAAAGTTTAATTTTCCACTTTATATTATGAAATTAGTTCAAAATTATTTAACTGACAGAACTCTTCAAGTAAATTATCAAAATTCCAAATCTAATCGACTACCTGTTAGGGCAGGAGTTCCTCAGGGTAGCATTCTTGGGCCTATATTGTATAACATTTTCACTTCGGACCTCCCTGATTTGCCTCAGGGTTGCCACAAATCTTTGTTCGCTGATGACACAGGCATTTCCGCTTAAGGAAGAAGTCTTCGTGTTATTTGCAGCAGACTGCAGAAAAGTTTAGATATTTTCTCTTCTTATTTACAAAAATGGAAGATTTCTCCCAACGCTTCCAAAACTCAACTTATAATATTTCCACATAAGCCTAGAGCTTCGTTTTTGAAACCTAGTAGTAGTCACATAGTCACTATGAACGGAGTTCCAATTTCCTGGTCAAACCAAGTGAAATATCTTGGATTAATACTTGACCAAAAATTAACTTTTAAAGATCACATTGAGGGCATTCAAGCCAAATGTAACAAATATATAAAATGTTTGTATCCTCTTATAAACAGGAAATCCAAACTTTGCCTGACGAATAAACTTCTAATATTTAAACAAGTTTTTAGACCGGCCGTGCTTTACGCTGTGCCAATATGGTCTAGTTGTTGCACTACCAGGAAAAAAGCACTTCAAAGGATTCAGAACAAAATTCTGAAAATGATTTTGAAGTTGCCTCCCTGGTACAGTACAACCGAAGTACATAGAATTTCGAATGTTGAGACTTTAGCACAAATGTCCAACAAAATAATTAATAATTTGAGGCAAAAATCGTTGCAATCCTCAATTGCAACGATTAATTCCCTTTATACTTAGATAAGATTTAGTTTTAGTTTTTAGTTTTAAGATATCAATTGTTATACTGACATGCAGGTTAAAAAACCTGTTTAAAATACTGAATTGCCAAGACATGAACAATGTAAAAACACTTAGATATATATCATAACAATTAAGGCTGGTACGTTACTGCAGTAACTGGAGCACCTAGGTTAAAATGAAATGTAATTTATTTTGAATTTGGAACAAATAAAGAGTTAAAAAAAAAAAAAAAAAAAAAGAGCTCTTTGAAGGAGATCTTAAAAATCATATGAGCATCTTGAAAGAGATTCAATTAAGTCCACTAATTTTAAAGAATGAAGATTTTATGGCAAAAACTCATGAATTCAACCATCTATTTAATGTGTTTAATACAACACGCAATGATTGGGAGACTGGAGGGCCGTTGATTCGTCCTGGGTCTATAACATTCTACACGGATGGCTCAAAACAGGATAACAGGGTAGGGGCAGGAATAACAGGTCCCGGAATTAACTGTTCTGTAGCAATGGGTAAATGGCCAACAGTATTCCAAGCAGAAATATTTGCGATTCTAGAATGTGTAGAAATATGTTTAAAAAGAAATTATAGGAATGCAAACATATGCATTTTTTCGGACAGTCAAGCAGCATTGAATGCCCTTAAATCAATGATCTACACTTCAAAGATAGTGTGGGAATGCTATAATCAACTTCAGAAATTGTCCTGTCGTAACAAGGTAAATCTATATTGGGTTCCTGGTCATTGCGGCATTGAAGGAAATGAAAAAGCTGATCAATTAGCAAAGCTTGGCTCATCCCAGAAATTTATTGGTCCCGAACCATTTATTGGTCTATCGCCTTCTAATCTGAAAATGGAATTAAAGAACTGGGAAAAAAGCAAGGTACAACCCAATTGGCATAATACCTCAACAGCCCGGCAATCTAAACAATTCATTAAGCCCAACGTTTTGAGTACGCAAAGGTTACTCAATCTTTCCAAAAAAGATTTAAGCACCTACACTGGATTAATAACAGGACATTGTCCTAGTAAATATCATTTTAAAAAAATTGGAAAGCTTAGCGACGATAGATGTCGCTTTTGTTATTTGGAGAGCGAAAGCTCTGAACATTTATTGTGTGATTGCACTGCTTTATTTAATAAACGATGCAGATTTCTTGATAAAGGACTCACCGTACCTGAAGAAATTTGGACCAGTATATCCAATAAAGTTGTAAACTTCATTCGAAGTGCAATTCCATATTGGGATAATGCCGATGATCAATGATGAAGATCACTCTACATAGTGGTTGATCATCAAAACACACGGCAAATAGTAAAAAGAGGATACACCACAATAGATCAAAACACTGGTCGCAGTGGTAAATGTCCACGACACGGAAAAAAAAACTTACAAATGACAGTAGATTAGAGCTGCGAAGATTGAAGTTTATAATAGTATGAAGCTACTTGTTACAATTTGTAAATCACCTGTGGTAGGTACGGTCCATTTCATACTACACACTTAGAAATAACTACTTTTACACGAGACGTAATCCATATTGGACGTAAATCGTAGAGCGTAAACAAACATTTCATGTAAAATTAAGTGTTCTCAAACCAAAACATCAGCTAGTCGACGAAGAGAACGTTTGATTGAATTGATTTTCACGGTTCTTTCAACAGTTACTGATTCTTATGTTAAAAGGCCCGCTTACATGTGCCGGTCTCAGGGAACCGAAATTTACATGACTTTTTAGTAGTGTGTAAATTTCATATTGAAATTCAAAAAGCATCCTTACTACCCTCTCGATATTGTGACCAAATGTACAACACTGATGACAATCATTAATCTTTATTTTTGATCAATTATTTAAGTCGCTTAAAGTCATTGTGCAACAGAAACTACTTCAATGGAAAACTAATTTCTCTGATGGCTTTCCCAGAATAAAAACGCATCCAACAGGGCACCGCATTGACTTATCTGTTGCCTCTGACCCTTCTACCTCTCATTTGTTTTACTGGAAATTTGTTCTCCAGCTAATTAATTCGTAGCAGCTTTTTTTGTTGTTGGCAATACTTTTTTTATTTGGATGGCCTCAACTCAGTGACTACGAAATTCCGCACGTAAGTTACCTACCTACATACAGACAGTCAGTGTGTATTGTTGGTTGCTCAGTTTTTTAGTTTTTTTTTTCTTGATAGAGCACGGGAGTTTTCGCTTTCGCATAGTGCCCCGCGCACGATAAGCCAGTGCCAAGCGAAGAATGAGAAAATTTATGGGTGGTAAGAAAAGTTTTAATTTGACGTCCTAAAAATTATAAGCCACTCTATAGCAGCCAGCAACTTTGCTCCGCTGTTGCTGTTGTTGTTGTTGTTGTTGTTGTTGTTGTTGTTGTTGTTTATGCTTTTGAGTTGAAATGACGACGACGACGCACACAAGTTTTCTGCAACACTTTCGGTTTTTGTTTTTCTTCGGTTCAAACACAAGAAGGAAGACCATTTTTCTGGTGCTGCTGCAGAAACGAAGCTTTTGTTTTGTGGGGAGGCGTTTTTTCTTTTGTTGGACGAAGATGGCTGTACATAAATCGGCCGTGCTCTAGTTTTCGAATTTCCCACAATTGTGATGGAAGTTTTCGAAGGTGTGTTTGGACAATCAAAATGACGATAGAGGCTGTAAATGATGGGGAAACTTTCGGATTAAGAAAATCAACAGGTTAATTGTCCGAAATGAATTGGCTCTTGGGATGCATTTGGTCAGATGAGCTGCGATGCGGCGCTTGTTCGGTGAGTTGCGGTAGTTTTTATCGGACACGGTAAATGTGTCAAATACGTCTGGTCGTTCCGTGAAGCGATGTTGTTTATTTCGCATGTTGTTACTTAATATTTGCTTTTTGGCTGTGAATTTTACGAAACGATTGAACATTCCCTTCGCTTTGGTCAGAGAACGTCGTTGTGCCAATTTGGTCGTGGCACATTTCGAGTATGAGAGAGTGATTGCAGTTTGATCAAAAGTACCGGAGAAAAATGCAAGTACTTTCGCGGATTACCCGAAGTTACAATAGTAAAGATATGATCACAGACAAGCAAACATAACACTCTCAAATGTTCATCGAAATCGTTTTTAGCGGTAAATTTAAATGTTTCTTAGTTGGTAGCACCACAACCTATGGCGCGCATAATCAACTACAGCCAGTGTATGCTGAGTGTATTGCCCATCGTGTATACGGCAGATTGCGTTAGTGTTTTAGCGTCGATGTTTTACAATGATAAATGTTCAATGTGTTCGAGTAGTCGAGTATTAGTACAAGACACTGAAGAAGTCTGCACATTGCACAGTGCACAGTGGCGGGCCTCCATACAAAGGTCGGACAAAACCTCATATGTTATCCGAAATGGCTAAAACTCACAGGTTAAGATGATTTTGGTATCCTGAATGTATTTCTGATATGAAACTTTTCATATATTTTGGTTTTATTATATTAGGGTGGTTCTAAATTATGAAAATCAGCTCATTTTGTAAAAAGTAAGCAATCAATAATAAGCTATCACGATGTGTTAGTTGAATGGAGATTTTGATTAAAAGGGTTATTAGGGGGTTCTGAAATCATTATTGATATTGAAATTAACTTTACTTGTGTATTTTTTGCTCTTAGGGTGGTCCAAAAGCTATAAAATCATATAAATTATTAAAAAAGTTCGATTACCTACATTTTTCATTCAATGGATCGATTCAGCTACACACACATGTTAGCTGACAAAACGAGGTGCGAACTCAGAGCTAAGTTAATGCTGAAGTTGATGTTATATAAGGATTCATTTCTTTTACGATTTACAATGGGATCAGATAGTCTCAAAATGTGAACTACGTAAAATGTGAACTGTCCCTTACCAATCTCATTTCATCGCTTTCATACATGCTCCTCTGAGTGTGGGCTATAATATACATTGATCTTTTTTTCTCACTTGTCGAAGAAATACCATACAGCGCGCTGCATCGAACAAAAGAATGATGATACCTCATCTCATTTTACTTGTCGAAAGTGAAACAAATGTCAATACACATTCGCAATACCGAACGGAGTTGCTGATAAACAATCATCAGTGATCGGTGATCATATTGATAAAAAGTAGAGTTCCAGCAAATACTTTCAAATTGTTAATCACTCTTTGTGTGGTTTAGTGGAAATGTGCTCTAAGAAAAACGGCATAGATAACACACAATGAAATTTCTAGTTATATTAGAAGTAATATTTGTTTATATTTTATAGAAGTTTACTTAAAAAGAAAAGACGAGGAGGGTGCTCTGAACTGTAGCGATGTGCGTGTAGAGCAGAAACGCAAAGCTGTCGACCAATATGTGTCGCTATATGTTGGATGTGCGGTAGAAGGTCGTGATGAGATCGTTTCCAAGCTTTTTAAGGAGTTTCAACGAAGATGGCAGAGTGCGAATCGAAAAAAGGATCAGTTTTTGAAGACCAATGAGCAATGGTTTGTAGTTATTGTTTCATGTTTTTTACGGTTGATTATTTTTTGCTTTTATTTAATTTCTTAGGTTAGAAGAGTTCGTCGTTTTTGGCGAAGCAACATCATCTTCAACAATGCGGAATGTAGGTGGTCGTCCTTCAAAAGATTTTGAAGACGTTTGTGATCGAACCAAGCGGCGAAAAACAGAAGTGTAGCGTAAATCATTTACTCCGCAAGGACTGAAATTTGCTGCAGGAATGGCTTTGCAAGCAGAAGGAAATGCGGAATTGGCTTCGTTACTAAAGAAAGGCACCTGCACGACAAGCATTCCGATTGAGCATGCTTTGGCAATATATGTCGACGCAAAACTTTCAAAAAG
Source organism: Ochlerotatus camptorhynchus (assembly GCF_037179485.1). Classification (NCBI taxonomy): domain Eukaryota; kingdom Metazoa; phylum Arthropoda; class Insecta; order Diptera; family Culicidae; genus Ochlerotatus; species Ochlerotatus camptorhynchus. Next base: position 109,105 of record NW_027040717.1, read on the forward strand.
AAGATACAATATCATTCGCGCACCCGTTAAAATTTTTTATCCATCTTATGAAAAAATATCTTCTGCTTGAGTGCTTTCCATCATTTGAGCACTTTGAAATTACGGAGACTGTATGTAACATTCATTTACAAGCATTGCTGAACCACACTTGCTCTCGGTTGATTGTACTTGTTAAAGATAAATTTGAAAATCTAGTTCGTGAAGGTTTCAACGATTTCAGCCTTTTACTAAAATGGGGCTGTGATGGAAGTTCTGGTTTTAACGAATACAAGCAAAAATTTCTTTATGCTCTCATTTTTTTTAACATCGGTGGTACCATTAAGATTAATTACCGACCGGAAAGTAGTTTGGGATAACCCTCGATCGTCCTCTACGCGATACTGTCGCCCTGTTTCATTGAAATTTGCAAAAAAAAAAAAACTGTCGCGTTAACATAACAAGAATTTGCGCGCATGAATGACGAAATTTCTAATTTAGAACCATTTGAATTAGAAATTTCAGGCATCAAGGTGTTAATCACATTTGATCTTATGTTAACTATGATTGATGGAACGACTGTTAACGCCATCACCAATACAAAATCTTCGCAGAGATGCTACCTTTGCTATGCTACGAGTTCCAATTTTAACGACATTGAAGAAATGTTCAACAGAGCTATCATCTCGGATAATCTGGAGTACGGTATGTGTAGCTTACATTGCTGGATCAGAACATTTGAGTGTCTGTTACATATAGCATACCAACTTAGCTTCCGAAAATGGATAAAAACTGCACATATGGAGGAGTACAACAATGCTAAAGCTCGAATTCAAAAAAGTTTCTTGCAGCAACTTGGATTACACGTCGATAAGCATCGTGCTAAATTTGGAAATAGGAACGATGCACAGTGGCACGAATATGAATAAAGACGGTCAAAAATATTTTCTACCCTTTTTCGACGTTTTAGAGACTGGGTGTCTTGGGAAAAGTTGCTCAAAATTAAAACTCGCATCTTTTGAAATACACACCTGAATAATCTTTAAGCTAGTATTACACATCCAAATTCTAACTTTTTCCAGTTACGAGATAATGGTTCCATGTCTTGGACAAAGTTGCAGAGCAGTTGATTTCATGAACATTTGCTAAAGACACCAAATTTCTACATCATAACTCTGTAGAGCTATAATAGATTTTCTTTTAAGACTACCTTAATATTGGTTTTTTAAGTTAATTAGTGCTTTTTTCAAATTTGATCAATTTATCATGTTCTAAGAAATTGTTTGCATCATTAAAATATACAACTTTGCTGAATACACCAATGCTTTTCATTGACATCCATGTGATATACAGCCCATCAAGCGTTTTTGTGACGTCATATTCAACGGCTCGAAAAGAGGGTGGGCGGGCCCTGGCGGGGTCTAAAACTGGTTGTATTTTGAAGACTACCTTATAAAATAGTACTTTTGAAAATTTCAGCGTTGGGTACTGAGGGGTACCTAGCCAAATCTCGATTCGAAAATGTCAATATTATATACAGCCCATCGGACGGTTTTGTGACACCATATTGAACGACCCGAAAAGATGGTAGGCGGCCCCTGGCAGGGTTTAAAACCGATTGAATTTCGAAGATTACATTATAAAATAGTACTCCTGAAAAGTTCAGTGCTGGGTTTCCAGGTGTATCTAGTCAAATCTCGAGTTGAAATAGTCAATGTTATATGTACCCCATCATGCGTTTTTGTGACGTCATATTCAATGGCTCGAAAATAGGGTAGGCGGGCCCTGATGTAGTCGAAAACTGATTGTATTTGGAAGATCACCTTATAAAATAGTACTCCTAAAAATTTGAGCTTTGGGTACCGAGGGGTACCTAGTCAAATCTCGTTTATATATATTTAGTACAAGTTATAAACCAATGTGTGCTACGAGTGTGCTACTTACTCATGATAAAATTTACAACTATATAAAAAATGCATTATCTTGAAATGTAATCAATGGGTTTATTCATCAACTTCATATTCTGAACTTTGATATTTTGAGTATGTCAATATTGAAAAAAATATGTTTTAATTACTCCTTACCTGACTATCTTCGATAATATTTGACATGACGATTTCCATGAATCTGCTCCGCCCACACTTTGAACAATTCCATCCGACAAAGATTGAATGAATTCATTTTGAACCACAACTTCAATACAAGTTGTTCGTGAAAAAAATCACACCTAGATAATTAAATAAACTCTATCGCTCTTTGCTATCGCCAAAACGTCAAGCGCAAAATAGTCATCTGTAGCAGCGTTCAGCGATGTGCACGCGGAAGTTTCAAACATCTGTTGTGAAGTCACATTCCATGTTCTGAAAAGAGGGTGGGGTGGGTAGGTCCAAAGTTGGAACCCTTTAGAACCGTAGTCAGAATTTTATCATTTATTCTAGTTTTCTTGAAAGTTATACCGATATTTTAGTCCATATTGTATATAATAAAGGGCAAAGAATATACCAATATTATTAGCTTGCATCATAATATTTGCAACTATCAACATATGAGTATCAATATTGCAATGAATGTACATATCAATGTAGGTACACTGAATAACAAACACATTAAGAACAAACCCATTAAATACATCTCCAGACTAAGCTTAATAATTTAAATAATTTGCAAGTTCAAACATGTGTAGGTTAAAATCATTGATTCATAGCTCCCAACGCTGAATTTTCCAGGAGCACTATTTTATAATGTAATCTTCGAAATTCAATCGGTTTTAAACCCTGCCAGGGGCCACCTACCATCTTTTCAGGCCGTTCAATATGGCGTCACAAAACCGTCCGATGGGCTGTATATAATATTGACATTTTCGAATCGAGATTTGGCTAGGTACCCCTCAGTACCCAACGCTGAAATTTTCAGAAGTACTATTTTATAAAGTAGTCTTCAAAATACAACCAGTTTTAGACCCCGCCAGGGCCCGCCCACCCTCTTTTCGAGCCGTTGAATATGACGTCACAAAAACGCTTGATGGGCTGTATATCAGATGGATGTCAATGAAAAGCATTGGTGTATTCAGCAAAGTTGTATATTTTAATGATGCCAACAATTTCTTAGAACATGATAAATTGATCAAATTTGAAAAAAGCACTAATTAACTTAAAAAACCAATATTAAGGTAGTCTTAAAAGAAAATCTATTATAGCTCTACAGAGTTATGATGTAGAAATTTGGTGTCTTTAGCAAATGTTCATGAAATCAACTGCTCTGCAACTTTGTCCAAGACATGGAACCATTATCTCGTAGCTGGAAAAAGTTAGAATTTGGATGTGTAATACTAGCTTAAAGATTATTCAGGTGTGTATTTCAAAAGATGCGAGTTTTAATTTTGAGCAACTTCTCCCAAGACACCCAGTCTCTAAAACGTCGAAAAAGGGTAGAAAATATTTTTGACCGTCTTTATTCATATTCGTGCCACTGTGCGATGGTAAGATGGCATTTTATAAGACTGACTTTCTTTGATTTGCACGCTAGGATTCTTCAATATTAATATCTTTTACCTGTTAATATTCTAATCGTATCGTTCTTATTATCTACAGGTAACACCGCGAGACGTTTCTTCAAAAATGCTGAGATTTCATCTCAAATCACTGGAATTGATCTTGATCTTATCATTCGATTGAGAACGATTTTGCAAGTTGTTTCATCTGGAGAATCCGTTGACCCATAAAAATTCCACCAATATGCAAAAGAGACAGCCAAACGCTATGCTTCTTTAAATGGATGGTATAATATGCCTACAACGCTCCATAAGTTGCTTGTCCATTAGACTGATGCAAAATTTGAAATTTTCGCTCCACAGTGCTCAAACGGTTCCAAATTGGGCCCTGATTGGCCTCCCAAAATTTGAACTCATTTAGCTAGAAACTGACTTGGCACAAACCATTTGAAGTTTATATGGGAATTACTATGGAGAAACCATAATTTCGATTCATATCGATCTCAAAATTCACCAGTTCACTCTACTTTAGAAAATGATAGCTGAGCTTGTTGAAAATTTTCTCAGCTACAACTTTGTTGAAGACTACTTTTCGATCAAATGTAAGGAACAAAAATTATTAATGATTCATGTCACTGATGTCTTATGATTATGCTCAATCAACTGTTCAGCAGGCAACATTGGTGTTAAGGCGCGTAGAATGGAGGACAAAAATCATGGCTATTATGTCACACTGCAGAATACACTGTTGCCCACAATACAGTTGCTTAATCTTGCAATAAGATTATCAATCTCTTAAACAATTAATAACTATTTAATTTGACGTTTGGCTGGAAAATGATCTTCTGAAATGTTGTAGCTGATAAAAATTCCCATAAGAATAGCAATAGAATTTGTTAACAGTACAATATGTAAAAAGGCTAGAAGACAATGAACAAAAAGTTTTGTTTTCCCATAGTAATTTCCATATCAACTTCAAATGGTTTGTGCCAAGTCAGTTTCTTATCAAATGAGTTTTTACTTTTGGAGGCTAATCAGGACCCGATTTGGCACCATTTGAGCACTGTGGAGCGAAAATTTCAAATTTTGCATCAGTCTATTGTCCATGGGTATCAAATAATAAATAACGCATTGCTTCCCATTGGTCGTATGTCCGAAGAAGCCCAGGAAGCAATGAATGAAAAAATTAGGCAGCTAAGAGAGCATCACCCGTGGAAAGGTTCACGCAAGCAAACAATGAAAGATATATGTTGTGAATTGCTTGTTGCATCCGATCCCATTGTTTCAAGTTATCGCCATGGGCAAACGGTAGTGGCAGAGGAATTGCCTAAAGAGGTGCAAGATTTGTTGATAGTTGAAGATTGCGATGAATAAATGTTAGTTTGTTTAATAAATGTTTGTTTATACAAATAAAAGTTAAATTTTAATAATTTTTTGGTGTCCCAAATTGATTACGTAATTGACTGTTTAAACGCCACTCAAACTGTTTATCATAACTCTCAAATCACTTATTTCTGGAATGAAACCTCTCCAAAAATAAATGTCTTAATAAATAAAGGCTAAATCATTCTTAGTCATCACTCTCCTCCTCTCCACCTTACTGTTTTTTTTACCTAATATGTAACACTCACCTCCTTGTGGTCTTTTGTCCGTAGAAAAATTCTAAAATTTGTTAGGGCCGTGGTCATGACCCCCGCCCCCTCTGCCCCTCCCACCTCCCCTCCCCCAAAGACCACGTGGTTTATTGACGGCCATTTACCTACCAGAATAAGGATTACACTAAATAGTCAGTATTCAGATGGTAATTTTATTTATGTTAAGATAAAATATGTACAATCTTCAAACTATTTTGCTTCCTCCACAACCATGCGTCTCCATAGTGACTTGATAAAAAAAAAAAATTCGCGCTTTGCGCAAAAATGCGCAAAGAGTGGCCTATATACCCAAAAAATAGACAAAATTTCGCGTCAGATCCGGGATATGGCATCGTTTTCTGATGTTTCCTGTAAAAATACTGGCTCTCCTTAATACTAAGTATTTCTCCAAAATTGCATATAAATCAATATTTTTGCACGCTGGAAAAACACTATAATTTTGCGAATGGATTTCAAAAAAACCTTGAAATGTTTTGATTATTTATGCCCAAAAACACCTACAGTATTGTCAGATTATCCAAATTTTCCAATGTTTTACAACGAGCCCATGAAGAAAGCTCATAAAATAAAGAGAATAAAATGACTTGAAAATTTGGGATTTTTTTAGTTGAAGTATCTATATTGAGAGAGAAAAATATAAGAAAAATAAAATAATGAAGTCAATTTTTGAGGTTTTGTCCGACTTCCGGCTACTGTGCAGTGGTCCAGAATGCAGATTTAGGTGGAATGATATGTTTTGAGCCTGAAATTGAAACTTTATACTAAAAGTCTCTACAAAGTTGTTCCTTATAGCTATGCCCTCATTTTTATGACAATGAATTCTATGGTGGTTCCTATTATCATTAAAATCAAAAATCTAACTTATTTTTTTGAATAAATTAAGGTATACATTCTTCGGCAAAGTTATAGCTGAGCTAATTTCAAGCAACTTTGTAGATTGCAACTTTTTTGTATCTCTTAAATTGGCCGATTTAGAGCTATTTTCTTGAATTGAGTTAGGGTGGCTCTAAAAAAAACAGTTGTTTTGGCTAGTTTTCTTATTTCGAATTTCTCAGCAAAGGTGTCTTGAAATAATTTTTAGATCTTAAGAAGGCGCAAACTTTTGCCGCATTAAGCTTGTCAATATCTTTCGCCGATCAATAGTTATTAACGTTTTTATACTAAAAATATGCACTTTTCAAATGTTAATATCTCTGGTTGGGGCAAACGAAAAAAAAAAGTTTTTCTACGGCATTTGAAAGGGCGTATGTTATTCTCAATAATTTGAAAAAATTGGAGGTATGTTATGTTTTAAACTCGTATAAAATCAATTTGGATTTATTCATATTTTTTACTATATTCGGGTATATCTTTTTTATTAGAAGAGATACAGGCAACAAATTTCCCTATAAAACATACGTCTTAAAGAGTTTTAAAAGTCTCTAGAAGATGACTTTCATGAGAAATTTCAAATCGATTTCGAAACCGATTTGTACTTTCCTTAAAAGTTGTCCTAGCTCGCTATTCTAATATCTATATTCAATCTTCACACTGCTGTACTCTAACGGAACTATCAACTCTATGCTTCCATCTACTCCATCTATCGTATAAAAATTACCACAACAGTCTGTTATTTGAAATTAGCATCTTCAACTATTAGATTTTTGATTTTAAAGATAATAGGAACCACCCTAGAACTCATTGTCATAAAAATGAGGGCATAACTATAAGGAACAACTTTGTAGAAGAGACTTTTAGTCTAAAGTTTCAATTTCAGGCTCAAAGCATATCATTCCACCTAAATCTGCATTCTGGACCACTGTGCATTGTAGACGAAATACGCGTATCTGTCAAGGATAAGCAAATAAAGTAGTGGAATTAAATGGAAAATACTAATCCTTCTCTCTCTCATTATATGTGTTGTGTCTGTTTGTATCTCGAGATAACTTTAGGATAAAATCAAAACCTTGAGACGCATCACTTTCAGAAATACTTCACTTCGCAACCGATGAACCATTCTGACGGCCATATGAGTACCCAAGTAAACATATAGTCGCAATATAGCTTTGTATACACTTACTTTGCTTGAGTATGGTTAGCTGGGGAATCCGATGAAACTATCGCTTCTTGAAACTAATCCCTTTCGTATTTCTTCCATTCACTTTTCGCACTTTGCATATAACACCATCTTATACTAATCTCTACAGTGATTCAATGATGTACGGAGCACTCATTCCGAGTGCTCGGCGGATCAGCGACTTTAGATGCGAGCCTCCCCCCAGATGACCATGGCAATGCAAAAAAACTTGTTTTCGTTGAAGCAAGTATCACAACACAGGTAATTGCTATTAGATATTTTTGCAGACATTGACAGATGGTGGACATGAAGATCCAGTGGAGGTGCCGGGTAAAGGGTGTTATACCCTAGACAAATGGTAAGATCCAAATTCACTGTTGTCGTCGTCGTAGTCGTCGTTGGCAGATCCATTCGTATATTTAAAATTAACCATTAATCGCAGAAACTATATGAGGTATCGCGTAACTCTGTTGTTCATTATACACCAAGCGAAAACTAAATCATATTTTGTTGTGGAGTGTTGTAGTTTTGAGATGCTCGAGTGATCGTTTTTGCTTACTGAGCATGGGTTTAATCTCAAGCTCATCTACAACAGAATAAACCGCCTTGGTCAGGTTTCGAGAGCATAAAGCGCCGTAATAACCAAAATCACACTTTTGGTATTCTTGTTAAGATTAGCAAATTCCATAGCAACACGTTATAGTGGTTCTCAGACTTTCGTAAAAATGGGTAGTTTTGTTTTTTGATGCAATATATTAGACCAGTATTTTTTATTTTGTCAATAGGGTGACCATTTCCATGTTAAAGTGGTTACCCAAGCAACACACATCCATCAAAATATGTTGCTGCAACTTGATTGTGACTGAAATAAGGTGCATACAAGTAACCACAACAGTTAAAAGACAAGTGTGCTGCTAGGGTAGTGACAAAATGATATGGAATGTGTCGCGGTGTGTATGGTAGAACAATATTGCAACAACAACAAAATAAGCATTGCTGCATCCTTCACAATTTAACATTTGATTTGATACCTGTTTGAAAATAAGTGACGGAGGTATCCCGAACATTTTTTTTTAGTTTTCGTCCTAAAAATCACGTAAAGAAACAACACAAAAACAAGTTGAACAAACTTGAGCTTTACAGATTTTCACAAGGTTTATATTTATGCAGGATGTCTATTTCACTCCCCCCTGACAAATCTGTTGTACATACGACTATGATTAATATTGATGACATTCGAGTATATACCCGATAAATCAGTAACTCGTAGTTGGCGAGAAACTTTATTTCTCTTAAATGCAAAGTTAGTCAACTTAAACGTAAACGTTACTTTCGCTCCAGGACTGCTGAAAATAAGTAGGGTGATAACCTCCAGAGTGGCTTCAAAGAAAATCCATCGTCGTTCTGGTCTTTCGTAAACGTTCGCAAAAGATCAGCTGGTATTCCGGCAGACGTCACCGCAGCAGCAGTACATTGAACAGCTACCGAACCAAAACATCTGTCAGCAGCAGCTTAACTTGAGCCATGACGCTATTTTCAAAGACCTTTGCTCGGTGGATGCATTGAAAGGCCCAGGTCCACCGTCCATCACCAAGAATTGTGCAGCATCGTTGACCACACCCGTTATGTCTATCTTCAATCGTTCACTCTTGGATGGCGGATTTCTGTGAAGCTGGCATCAATTACACCGATCTTCAAGACAGGTAGTATACACAGCGATCTCGATCTTTAATTGTTTGGCCAAAGTTTTCGAAAGTCTTCTGCATGACAAGTTGTATCCAGCTGTGCCATCTATAATCTCATAGTTCCAGCATGGTTTCATGAAAAAGCGCTCGACGATCTCCAACTTGATGTCCGCAGCGGCGCCGGTGATGTAGTGGCAAGCGTGTTTGCCTCTCACCCAAAAGGCCTGGGTTCAATCCGTTGGTCCCCTGTCCATGAGTTGATGGGTCGATAGGTAGAGTCCAGGTGTGGGAGTCGGTAGCATTGGTACTCAGTAGGGAAAATAAGATCGACGGAAAACAAATAAAGGAAAATTAAAAAAGGAAGATGGCAACTCTGAAAGGGAGTCCGAAGGAAGGCGTGGTCAGAGATTTTATGCCTCAGAAAATCCCGGCGGCGCTGATTGGGATTGAACTTAGGTCCTTTGAAGTGAGAGGCAATCACGTTTACCATTAAACCACCGACGGCGTTTATGATTTAACCTTTAAAATTCACTCAAAACTCTACATTATTTTATGGGGATATTCTTAAGCATTTCCTATAGAATCATTTACTTTCACAAAATAATATAATCCTTCAAAAATAAGTTTGAGATTCATTCTGGGAGTCCGTTGAACATTTAATTGTAACAGTCTAGAAATTCTCTGTAGATACATCAAAACAAATTATGAAACCATAATTCTATTTGAATATTGTATTGTATTTAAATATCTCTTTAGAATTCCCAAGCAATTCACCTCAGAACTGTCTTGAAATTTTGTTCACTATCTTGCTCTAAAATTTTATGAATTTAAAGAGGGAAATTTCCTTTAAATTATTTAAAATTTTCATCCTTGGAATTCTCTTTAAATGATTCTATCAGTTCGTCTGGAATTTTCCTCCCTAAATTCGATACCCTTGGATTTTCCACGGATACTGGAATCTTCTTCACAATCGTCCTGGAATTTTCCACAGAGCTATTTAAAAGTCCAATTCTTAACTGACACTATTGACTTGGAGTTAAAGTCTAAACTATCTCAGTGTTCTTCCTACATCTCTCTTGAATTTTCTCTGAAATACCTTGATGTTATGATGATGATGATGATGATTCAAATATTTGAGCTGGACGATTTATCTTTAAGATTATTAAGTATCACATCTTAACCAGATAAGCAAACAAATACTGACTGGTTACAGTTACAGATATAAATTTCCACAACCATTTTCAGTTGTTTCACAGCGATATAAATGAGAAAAAGCATAGGCGGTCACTTCTTTATTCATCATATTGCCCACCTTAAATATTCACAAGCATTTCTAGCGAACAAGAGTTCATGAATAATCTACAAAGCATTCTAATACACGAGCAACCCCACAATCTGATGCTATCGTAATTTTGAGCAACGTTTACGAGCCCCCGACAGTCAGCCAGGAAACTTACTACTAAATCAAAGCATCTTCCAAATGAGCTTCAAAATTCAGTCTTCTATATTTGTAATACGTACGCGTGGATCAAACCTTTTCACACTACCTACAATTTATTAACTACTAATATTAAATCAAATTTCAAAAATCCACCATCACCATCGTGGTGAACAAAATAGTTTTTGCAGTGCTACAATAATTATTAAAGTCATTTTGACCCCTATGCATACACAATAATCCATTAGAGATAACTTCGCCAAGATACATAATTTGTCAATTGATAACTGTTCAAAACACAGTTTTAATGTCTGAAATGCAGTGTCTTTTGAATTCTGTGTTACTGGACGTTTGATATGTTTAGGCATCGAATTGAAAACAAGTCAAGAGATGTGGTGTTCTTATTTCAACCGCGTTTCTAGTATTATATCTATGTAAGTCACTTTCTCTTTCAATTCTATCACACAAATATCGAAGTAGAAAACCGGTAACTACTTTAAAAATGAACACCATAGCGTCCAGCATCAAAGTTGAGGAAGTGAATTTATTACATAGCAAAATCTCGATATTTGTGTTTCATTGGCCAGAAATAAAATGGAAGGGCAAAATTCTAGATGAGGAGAGATGATTGATTTGTATACATTCAAAGTGTTTTTATGTTACTTCATACGTGAAGTTAGCGATTTTCAGAGTTGGTTGGAAATGCTAATATGAAGCTTTAGTGTGATGATTTATTAGCTAGAGAATGATCTTTAGAAGAGGGTAGGTGGATAGTTCCGTTAGAGTACGGCAGTATGAAAATTGAATAGAAGTTGAAAATGAGCGAAGGGCCATTAATGCGACAGTTTTTTGAAGATAGACGCACATCTTTTGCCTAACCCGTACGATGTACGCGGAGACTTGAAGTGCCTGTAGACTTGGAAACATAATACAAGAAATAAAGATCATTAAAAGTAAAAAAAAAAATGTAAACAGGGTATCAGCGTCTACCAGCATGAGATTTTAGAAGCAATTGAAATTCGTGCTAGTTGGCTAGTACAGTAGCGCTAGCAAATTCACACAGATGTAAACACTCCACGAGCGTCGCGGAACCGTTACAAGTACCCGAACGATTCGTCAAACGGTGCAACGAATAGCGACACAATGAAGCCAAAACCGAAGGGAAGGATCGAGAAGATAGCAGCAAGTGTGGTAGTGGAACGAAGAAGGGGCCCCAAGACAGTAGAAAGTGAAGAAAGCAGGACAGATTAGCTTAAGAAAGTGAGTGGAGAATATATGAGAATATATATCCCATATGTCAATTGGAACACACCATAACAGGAGCGTATAGCCATAACTGGTACATCTACCCTAGCGCCATAACTAATACACCTGGGCTATCTATTTCAATAGTTTAATTTTTTTTAAAACCTCACTGGTAGCTAAAAAAACGTTTTGGTCAGCAATTTGCCATGGTTACTGATGGAATCCATTCGTTATTTTCTGCAACGAAATAGGTTCGTACTTTATATGAAGCTAGTTTCGTTTATATTCAAAAAATCATTTACCTAGATAGATCTCCACAGAATCTATAGATTCCACGCAATTTCAAAAAACAAAAATGCACAGCATTACGAAAAGAGGTCAGGTTTCGACCAATAGCAGATAGATTTTAATTCTAAACAAGCCAAACGATTGGAACTTTATCTACCAATCTGCTGAAATGAACACATAGTTTGTATTCAATAGGTCACTATTGAAAAAAAAAACAAATGTCCTACTGTTGCAATGGTGATCAAAATTATCACCGAATGTCTGAAAACAGCGCATTCCCTAACACAGACTTAAAAATCGAATTCGATGCGGTCCCACTGAACGGTGCTCATTCAATCACCGTACGTGGTGGTGTCCAGTCCAGCAGCAGCAGTAGTAGTAGCAACAGCAGCAGCAGGAGTGACAACAACAACAACGAAAGGCTGTCTGCAAGCAGCGAACTGCAGAGCTCATATGAGCAACCATAGAGAAGGAGAAAGAAGTCCCATCGCTAGGCTAGGATCGGGATCAGTAGCTCGTCGTGCTCAGCTTAGCATTACTCAACCATCACTACAAAATGGTCCTTTTCAGGACCACTATAAATTTTTTAAGAGTATTATTTGGACATTTGTCATTTGTCAAGGTCATCAGTTCCCGCAAGCAGCTAGCTATCAAGGCTCAACCTGGTCTCTAAAGAAGGTGTGGAATTGTAAGCCCGAATGTATAGGTGAGATTAATCATCGTCCGACCATTTTCCAGAACACGCTGGTAGGAAGCGTTAAAAGTCATTAAGGTACACCGGGGGAAGTGGATACAAGAAAATGCATAGTTCAACTGAGCAATTCTCTACAGATTGACGAATTTTTGATTTTTTTTTAATTTGTCGGCTCCGCTTTTGATGGAAATTTGCACAATTGTTCTTTTTTAGTAAAGATGCCAATTTGTGTTATCAGTTCTTCAAATTGAATCACGACTACTTTTCTAACAGGGCCTGTGTAAAAATAGTACTAATGAGTTCAAAAATATATATTGCTGAAACGGTTTGTTGGATTGATTTGGTGTCTTCAGCAAAGTTGTAGATATTATTTTGGCAATAATATAAAAAAACATACACTGCAAAAAATTTCGTTTGTTTCAATGAAAAAAAAAATATATTTGTTATTAAAAAAGTTAATTTCTCAAAAAGTACATTTTTGAAAATTGGCGTTTTAAGCCTCATTGAAGCTCATAATGTTTGCTAGAAACTGTCAAAGTTTGGTGATGGTAAAAAAGTTATGATTTTTTGAAAGTGACGAGCGAGTATGGGGAGTATTCAAAATCTCACCTTTCAACGTCAAATAGTTTAAATGATCTTTATTTTAGTTTAACTTGGACGATTACCATATAAATTTTTACTAAGTGATTTAATGATTTCTTCATCTTTAGGTATGGGCAAAATTCAAAATTTGTTTTACAGAATTAGTCCTAGACTTAGTACACGGTCGACCACCATGGTGGGATTGGTTTGTTTTGTTTTTAGAATTTGAAGAGAAACTACTTAATACTACTATTTACAGCTTAAAACTAACCTACTCTACTATATACACTTAACCTACTATGTACAAATTGCTTATTAAAGCATGTTCAGAAAGATTGCATTTTTGAATAAATTTAGTTGTCATATCATTAATTTTGGAATCTACTTTGGGAATTTCTGCCTCTTGATGGAGGTCTGCTATTCTTGTGTCGAATGGACGATCTAGGATCATCCTCAACACTCTATTCTGTGCAACCTGGATTTTGTTCCTGTGGGTCTGAGCGCACGATTCCCACACCGGGGCGGCATAGAAGATCGCGGGGGCTATGATCTGTTTGTAAACAGCCAGTTTGTTTTGCCTTGAGAGGCGGGATCTGCGGCAAATGAGCGGATACAAACACCTAACCAAGGCGGAGCACTTAACTAGGGTTTTCTCTATGTGCGAGCGGAACAGGAGCTTCTCATCGAACAACATCCCGAGATAAGTAACATCAGTGGACCACTCGACCCTTGTACCATCCATTATTACGGTACAGGAGGGAGACGGTTTAAGTTTTAATGATTGTCTGTGAAGGAACATGATCGCTTGGGTTTTCGAGGCGTTGATTTTGATTTTCCACGTGGTGGCATAATCAGTAAAGGTGTCAAGGCATCGTTGGAGCTTGTTCGTAATTTCACGAGGCATCCTACCCTTGACAGCTATCGCGGTGTCATCTGCAAACAGAAAGAACACGCAACCGTCTCCTAGAGGAGGGATGTCCGACGTGTAGATGCTGTAAAGCAGTGGTCCCAGCAGACTCCCTTGCGGAACACCTGCTGGGATCGGAAATTGTCCCGAAAGGGAACTATTCAACGACACCCTGAACGACCTTTGCTGGAGATAGTTACGGGTGATTTTCACAAGGTATGGTGGAAAGTTAGAGTTACAAAGCTTGTATATAAGTCCGTCGTGCCAGACATTGTCAAACGCCTTTTCGACGTCTAACAAGGCCATGGCTGTGGACTTGGATACAGCTTTGTTACTTCGGATGTTATTCATCACCCGCACTAGCTGATGATTGGTGGAATGCCCCTTGCGGAACCCGAACTGTTCCGGAAGAAGAATGTCATGTTCCTCCACAAACTTGTTTAGTCGGCTGAGGATCAGTTTTTCGAACAGCTTGCTCAGCGCTGAGAGCAGGCTAATCGGTCTGTAGCTTGACGGTAGTGAAGGGTCTTTCCCAGGTTTGCGGATCGGGATGATTTTTGCCACCTTCCAGATGCTTGGAAAGTAGTGCAGCTCCAAGCATCTGTTGAAGGTGGCAGCTAGCAGCGAGTGCACCCTCGGGCTGAGATTTTTCAACGCTAGGTTGAATATTCCGTCAAACCCGGGAGCCTTCATGTTCTTACTGTATTTCAGCGCTGAGCAAATTTGTTCCTCTGTAATCCGTTCTTCTGGAGGGACGGCACAAGGGGAGGCATCTAACGTCAGGACGCACTGCGCAACCTGGTTCTCGAGTGGACTTGGGATTTTAGAGCCAAGCAAATGCGACTGGGCAATGTGCTCCCCAATCGCATTGGCCTTCTCTTCGTTGGTGATAAGCCGTTCGTCATTGACTCTAAGTGGTGGAATGGGCTTGGGGTGAGACTTCAGCACCTTGGCAACCTTCCAGAATGGTCTGGAACGGTCGTCCAGGTTCTGAACGAGCCGCCCGAAACTCTCGTTCCGGATTGAGACCATTCTGGAAGCGATCTGCCGATTCAGATCGACCATTTCGTATTTACGCTGCAGATCCCCAGTCCGCTGAAACTGGCGTCTACGAACATTTCTGAGCCGAATCAAGAGTTTGGTGTGGGAATCAATTGCTTGAAACTTACCCCTCACAGGAACTCGTCGAACGCACTCTTCGTCAGCCACGGATATGGCTTGATGGAGACCCTCCAGGGCCCGGTCGATGTCATCCACTGTGTCGAGCGGTGGGTTGTCGTCGATGATGTTTACTTGGCATGTTAATTCGTTCGTAGCAGATGTTGTGGCACGTTGAAGTCGATTAAACCTTTCAAGTGCTCCTGGTTCGTACTTCTCATCAGGAATGACTTTGTTAGAGAAGGGGAAAATCCCTGCTTTCTTGAACCCGCTGATAATGTTCGTCTTATCGAATTGGTTCCACGCTTGAGAAATAAGTGTAGAAAATACTGATTTTGAAGCCTTGACTCCGTAGTTTTTGCGCTGCCAAGCAATTAAGAGTTCGTCATACCTTTGCTTAAGGGATTTGAAAACGGAAAGATCCATGGGTTGAAGCAAATGGCTTGTGTGAGGTGGAAGTTTCAATATCACCACTTGCTCTTGCAACGCTTTTTCAAACAGCCTGAGACTGGTGTGGGACGAATGGCCGTCATAGATTAGAACAACGGGTCGTTCTTTCGGGATCGCATTTAAAAATTGACGCTCGAAGTAATTGTTAAATGTCTCAGTATCCATCCATCCGTTCGGCGTAGATGCGTAACTTAGGCCGGGAAACTCGTCCTTTTTCGAGGCCATCCAGCTGGTCCAAACGTTTTTCGCTTTAAATATGATCAGCGGAGGCAGTTTCCCACCTACTGCATTAGCACCCATCAATACAGAAATATTCTCCTTAGCAGGTCCTGCTGTAACGCGATGTGCTGCTGTCCCCTTTGCTCCAACAAATTTCACGCGCGTTGGGTCAAGACAGAAGCTTGACTCATCCAAATTGTAAATACGATCGGGAGGCATTCCCCGAGTTATCTTCTGGAGCAATTGAAAATAATCAGCCATGATAAAAGGATCAATGCATCTCTTGCAGGCGACCTCGACAGCTTGAGGCTTCTTTTGAGACAAACCATGGCGTTTCTTGAAGCTGTAAAAGTATTCGTCTCCAGGCATCGAATTCTTAAAGGGGTTTGGAACATCAGTTTTCTTTTAAGTACCGTGCAATAGCCTGCAGTACTTCAGACTTGGATAAGCCAAACACCCACTTCTCCATGGTTTTAATGCATGAGGCAATTTTGGCTTCTTCGTCTATCGGAATCGCAGTGGATCTACCTCCCGTAGTACTTTTTACGCCTCTTTGGCCATTCACTCGCTTGTATAGGGTTGATCTTGGGATTCCATAGCATCTTGCAGCATGTGACAAAGTCATTTGTTTATTTTTCACAGATTGAATGGCAGCATCTAACGTAACTTTAGAATATGTAGATACTGGCCTTTTTCTAACGTATGTCCGGGTCGTTGTCACTGAAATAAGATAAATAATAAAATAAATAATCAATTACAACAATTAGCATGAGAAAAACCCACAGACAATGGTCCATTTTTATGTAAACACAGTATGTCCCACTTCCCCCAGGGCTATCAAACATTGGGGGAAGTGTATCATTGCAAATTTAATTTCTTTGATAGTTTGAAGCAAGTGATCCCAACAACCACATCATAATAGTTACCAGAAATACGAAACAACTGCAAAAACTGGTTACTGAAAACTATACGAAGCTTTTTATTACGATGTGAGCCAACTTTTTGCGGAACTGAGAATGGCGTATCAAGGAATTAGCTACGTTAGTGTACGTATGCTCTCGATATTATCGTAGTGTTGGTGTTAGCAGGTCACTAGGATCCAATACATCTTTATTATGCAATTATTAGTACGAAATTTCAACAGTAGAATTTTATAAAATGAAATGTTCCACTTACCCCGATGGTACACTTCCCCCGGTGTACCTTATAAAATTTGAGAGAAGTGGGAATAATTCGCTTTAGGTGTATATTCAGTCCCCAGAAAGCCAATAAAATCAAATTTGTGAGAAAATTAGCTCTCACGAGTTCAATCTCTCGAAGTCCGTCCTTTTTTTTTTTACATATTCTGCATAAATCCTGTGAGCACTGATAAATTGAACTATTCCCATTTTGCTTGAAATTTAATCAATTTGACATTAAACTCAGTTTAATCATATCGAATGATTAAAAATAATCCTCTCTTTCTAAAAAATAAGCATCTGATATTAATCCCAGTTTAATCATGGTTGATTAGATTGTAGATTATCTTTTTTTGAATAAATTTTAATCACTTTTGATTATTTTTTTAATAATTTTTGATTGAATTTTAATCTTTTTACCCTTCTTACAAAGAAGGGTATAGATATCACTTGAAAAACCGACTATCGATCCGAGGCCCGGAGGGCCGAGTGTCATATACCATTCGACTCAGCTCGACGAGATCGGAACATGTCTGTGTGTGTGTGTGTGTACGTGTGTATGTGTGTATGTGTGTGTGTATGTAACGAAATGAATGCGCTCACGTTTCTCAGCAACCGCTCAACCGATTTGGACAAACTCGGCGCCAAATGATAGGTCTTGGGGTCCCTATTGAACGGTTTTGGAATCGGTGAATCGGTTCCGGAGATATGGCCGGAATAAGATCCGGTGAATATGGGCCTTCACGCTGGATTTAACGGAAAACGTATCAAAACCATCATGCGACACATCAAATTACTACAGAATTCAAAAATGAGATCAATGCAAGTCGTGTTAAGTGTTCCAGACCACATTGGACACACTTGGACATGTTCCGGGTACCCCGGGGAAGTTGCTTGAATATGAATTGAATTAAAACCCATTAAATCACATTAAAATACGATGATAAGGTGATTGGTAGCCTCACCAAATAGACTACACCCGGATATATTCCGGGTACCCCCAGGCAGTGGCGTAGCGTCACTGGATGACACGGGGGTGGGGGGCTTGGTCACTGATAATGATCACACCATAGGTGGATAAATTCGGGTTTTTGATTATATATCAGTATTTCAATATAATAATATAATTAATACTGGAAAGATTATTTCGATTTTAATCATGAATGACTACTACCGAAGTAATCATGGCTTGGACTCAATAAGGTGAAGCGGGAATCTGCATACTTTTTAAGCTTTTTTGATTTAATTTTTCTTTGAGTGAGGGGTGAATTGAATACACTTTAATACCAAAATGCACAAAACATAAAAATTCATAAATAACAAAAAAAAAATCAAAATACACCTTTTAAAGTCGGGTAGATGAATCGAAAATACTCAAGTCGACAGTCCCTTGGATTCTCTTCATCAACTTTCTCTTTGAAATAAATACTACAAATTTGATACGCTTACAAATCAAAATAT
This sequence comes from Ochlerotatus camptorhynchus, assembly GCF_037179485.1. Lineage (NCBI taxonomy): Eukaryota > Metazoa > Arthropoda > Insecta > Diptera > Culicidae > Ochlerotatus > Ochlerotatus camptorhynchus. The sequence continues at coordinate 127,587 of NW_027040717.1, forward strand.
AAAAAAAACGGAAATAGTTAAGATAATTGATGATTGATCAATCAAAAGAAATAAATGTTCACATTTGTTCCGTCCACTAGCGGTCCTACGTCAAGCTTCCGTTCGTGCCCCTAGGCACAGACCCTTCTACTTTTTTTTCTCTGAAGAAGTAGCTATGCCAAAATCGGAATAAAAGTTCAAAACGAGATGTGTAAAACAGTGCAGAAAACGATTCCAAAATAGTTTATAATAATTGCTTTGATATAATTTATTAGCTACTCAACTAGGCATGTTTCGGAAAGGGGGTAAATACCCTTTTGACGATAAAATGTAAAAGTAGAACTGAAGTCGTCATTACCTCTACTAAAAACAAATTGAAAATAGATCAGTTTTAAAAGTGATCATAATTTGTTTAAATATATTTCTTTATTTACGCATTTTCTCGAGAACTATCTTGCCGTTATTATATATCCAGGATGTTGATACGTCACACTAGAGCCACCTAGTGAGAGAATCCCGAGCTACACTGTTCATAATTCAAAATCTGTTAGCTCCCTGATCAACATTGTAGAAAACAGCAACCTTGTGTATAACCAGGAACTTGAGATGTTGATCCTGCAAGTACACGAAGTTTACCGAAACACTATTAGCCACCTGGTGAATGATTTAGAACTAAACTGTCCGACATTCAAAGCATCTAAGCATGCTGAGAAAAATTGAATTATTGACGGTCATAAATTATGGCAAAATTGACAACGCGGTTTGCAAACAGCCCCTTGAATCCTAATTGAGCTAATTGAATTTACATTGTTCGAAATTGATTATCTAGTCTTACATCACTCAGAAGTAGTCTGACTACAATTCTTGAACGTTGATTCGAACATTTCAATTCGTAAGAAGGGTCCGATCTCACCACAGCTGTATATGCTTAAGTTTTTGTGTAGACTTCATTTCGAAAAGACTAGCAACTTTGCCAGAAGGTTTAATCCACGCATAGAAAAATAAGCAAATATTTATGCTAATCACGGAGCATTCACCTTAGAGTGGTAGATGACTCGATGGTGCCTATCTCATAGTGGTGGTATGAGAAAACGGCCGAGATTGCAGTTTTCTTGAAATTTAAAATGAAATGTAGGGGAAATGGCTCTAATGTTGGCCTATGGATCTAAGATTGGGCCCATCGCTAAAAATGTGCTATTTATCAATTTTATCTAGATGAACGCGTCATTGGGACGGTACTAAAGGATATTTTGGGCACTATTGAAAAATTAGTCGTTTGCTGAATTTATGTATGGGCCCAAATTATGGGCATTTAGGCTGACATTACATTCGTTTCTCCTATCATCAAGAGTCGGAAAAAAAAATCAGATTATCCATTTTTGGAATGCACTGTCCAAATATAAATTAGGATTATGGGTGAATTTTAGTCATACTTGCACAGATTACTACAGTGTTGATGACTTTTAGGGAGACTATACCATCAAATAGAGAAGGGGTGTTTGGTGTTTATTTGTTGAGTTGTTATATCTCGCATAAAATATCACTGCAATTCTTTACAAATCTCAGATACCAAGTCATTCAAAACAATGCAATTTGCTCTCAAATTTCCCACAAAGCAATGTGGAAAGTTTCTAACCGAAACCCAAGTTAATTTTCACCATCGTTCGGTTAACTCTGACGCCAAGCTGTATTCATGGTAACGCAACACAATAAGTTCTGACGCCAAGGGATACTCCATTCTTTTTTCTTTCTACACAGCTTCATGGAACTATGAGTACCTATCTAGAAGTTTTCTCGAGTTGAAAACTTTCACTGCCGGTTCTATATTGCGCATTTTGTGCCACTTTAGACTCATGTGCGAAAAATAATTGCACAGTAATACTTTCGCAAAGACTATAACATTTATAAACCTACTCATTTGAAAGCAGTAGCAACTTTAGAGCAGTACTGGAAAGCTACACGAAAGAATTCGAGCTCTAGAAAAATTTAAGAAGCGCCATATTAAAATGTTATAACCAGTGCGAAATTATGGCTGGGTAGTTATTTGAAAGCATAGGACTCTAATCAGGTGCGAGATGTGCAATACAATTTGCACATTTTTCTGAGCGTTCATCCGCACAATTTTCATGACAAGCGATTTAAACCAAAAAAGACCTGAAAATCATCCAAGCAAACAAGAACTGAGCAGTGCATAGTGGATGGAAATGTCAACTTTGTGTGCTTAATGGTTAGCGCCTTGATAAGACATTTTAGAGGAGTGATGTGTTGTGAGAAGTTTTTTGGTTTGCTAATGCGTTGCCTTTTATGTTTTCATACCGGTGATTAATCTTCTTAGAAGTAAGATATTTATGATTTTGGTTTTTCAATTTAAAAAGATAGTTTCCTCACAAAATATGCAAACAACTTAGTCGAAGATACTCATTGAATAACTTCTTACAAGACATCATACCTCTAAAATGTCTAATTAAGTGCTCGAAAATTACATTTTCAACCACTGTGCAATGCTCTCGTCTCGAGATGGAACTTGTCGGTTTCTGTTTTGCAACTCACTCGAATGTCTACAATGTGCGGCTCGAAGCGAAACTATACTCAAGTATACTGAAAAAAAAAAGCATACTGGAGGCTTCAGTGGGTGTTAGTTTCTCGGAGGCTCTTATGCTTTTTTTTAATCTTGTGTGATGCAAGTTCTTAGAATTGAAAAAATGCCACTCCCGTTCCTTCTTTCCAAAACTGGAATCAAAACCTCTGGTCAGTCTTTTAAACTTTAACTGCATGTACTTCTCAATATTTTCAGCATCATGTAATGTTCAATCACTTCGTAAAATTGATTGGCATTTTTAAGAGTGTAAGTTAATCTAAGGCCGGCACACGCTATGTCTAAAGGCACTTTTTTTTTTGCTTCTTTCATGTACCTCAGTTTTTTCTTCACAGGAAGTTTGTATTGATCCTAACAATCAAATCTGTGAAGGTTTTAAAATATGTCATCTTGGATTTTTGAGAAAAAGTGTTTTGAAATATACTTAGCCGTTTACAAAGGCGTGTACGGACTATTGATGATACACAACTGTTACGGATCGAAACAAATTCAGCTGAAAAATTTTCAAAAGGGGATTCAAGTTGTCAAAAAACTAAATTTCAATGGTACAGTAAGATTCCCCCTTCGGTACTGTAAGATATCGTAACTTTGCCATGATCTCGTAATGTTTAAATTAAAAAAATAATTAGACAATGGTTTAGTCGATAAATTTACTATTATTCAGCCATTCCATTGTAAAAAATAAAGTTCTGTTCTTTATCGCAATTTTTTTTTTGTGATTCGGGTGACCATTTCAACATTAGAGTAGTTCAAAAAATAATTATTTTTTTATTTTCAAGAATGACTTTTTAAAAAAACTCATAACTTTTGAGCGACTCAAAATATCAAATGAATGGTAATTAAAAATAAGTGTTAGAAAAAATATAATGATCCTAAAAAAATTATATTGACTTGAAAAACATTGATTGTTTTTGTTTATTATGGTTTTCATGGTTCGTAGATAGAGGGCGCAATATTTTTTTATATTTTTCCATAAAAATTAAGGCTTTTTTACACAACATATCGAAAAATCAGCGATGTGTTGTTTTACGTTAGCTGATGATCAAAATGTCATCCTTCAAAAACTGCACGTTTATCTGGCAATGGCGTTCATCAGCGAATCCAAATTGCGTATGCCGAGTCGCATTTGCGGCAGCCACCCAATTGCGTTATTATGATCATTCTTGGCCGCGTTTACTTTCCTCATAGCTGATTTGAGCCCGGGCTGGATGGTTTGACGGCCGGTATGCTTCAAACGTTTAGCCAATTTTAGCGTCTGTAATATAACAAAAGTATAGTCTAAAGTGATGTAACCTTATTAACACTCAGATGTAGGTCTTTCTTAACGCTGAGTAAATATTCGTGAGAAATCTTAGATTTTTTTCCTAACTGATTCAAATTTAAACCCATTGGTCTTCCTGCGACGTTTGAAAAACTAATCTCGGCAAGTTTCCTTACTTTAGTCTGCCAATTCGGAGAGATTCTGAAGTTTCCGGTTTTCACTACATGCATACCGTTTCCCAGGAGAAACCTGCGTCAGACTTAATTTGCAATTTTTTTTGACGTAGGACTACGTCTTTGATTTCTATATGGGGGTACACTCTGTGAAAACCGAAAATGGAACATGTAACAAATTAAGAAAGATTTTGAACGTTAATAACTCAGCTGCCCCTGGTCCAATTTCAATAATTTTATCCACCAATCGATCAGAAATATGGCCACGCATCGATAACAATGATTCCGAATGTTGATTTTCAACAAGAAACTATTGAAAAACTGGTAAATGTCCAGCATTGTCCAAAAGCGTCGAAATAACTAACAAATCCACCAATTACCTACATGCATATTAGAGTGATGCAAAATTTGAAATTTTCGCTCCACAATACTTAAACGATTCCAAATTGGATCCTGACTAACCTCTCAAAATTTGAACCCATTTGGTGAGAAACTGAGATGGCACAAACCATTTGAAGTTTGTATGGGAATTACTATGGTAAAACCAAGATTTTTGTTCATGTCTATCTAATAATTCACCATATCTGTCTGCTTCAAAAGCTTTCAATTGTTCCTGTAGTAAATTTTCCCAGCTACAACTTTGCTGAAGACCACTTTTTGATTAAATGCAAGGATCGAAAGTTATCAATGGTTCAATGCGCTGATGTCTTATGATCATGCTCAATCAACTGCTCAGCAGGCAACATTGGTGTTTCTAGGGCGTTGAATAGGACACGAAAATCTTGACTACTATGTCACACTGCAAAATACAGTGTTGCCTACAGAGCAGCTGCTTGATCATGTCATAAGTTTACCAATCTCTTAAATCATTAATAACTTTTTTGCTGTCTCGTTTTACAAAGAAACCATCTTGAGCAAAGTTGTAGCTGAGAAAATTTTCTATAAGAATGGCTATTGAACTGTTTCGCAGCTCAGTATGGAAAAGACTAGAAGGCAATGAGCAAAAAGTTGAGATTTCCCATAGTAATTTACATGTAAACTTCAAATGGCTTGTGCGAAGTCTGTTTCTAACCAAATGAGTTGTAACTTTGGGAGGCTAATCAGGACCCGATTTGATACCAATTAAGCACTGTGGAGCAAAAAAGTCAAATTTTGCATCAGTCTAATGCATATGTTGCTTCCCCAGCACAGTCGTCAGAGAGTAGTAAGTAGACGAAACAAGTCGAAGTGGCATTCGCCTCCGATCCTCGGGCGCGTGCGAGTAGGGAAGATGGAATTGCGTAATATGTTGCATACTCATCGCCATATTCAGGACCAAACGCAAATTCTTCGAGATAAGCGCCATCCGTCGTCTGGTTCACCGTGGCGGTGTCTGACGTATCTCCGGTCTGATTAACGAGGTGTGCTGAAGGTGTTCCTGAAAAATGAGAGCCGTGATGCGGTCACCTACACTAAACACGCCAAGCGTAAGCGGTCATGGATGTCATCTACGTTTTGAGTGACAAAGACGCACTCTGTTTGGTTTCGGAGGTTTAATCATCACCAACTTTGGCAACAAAACGGCTCTTTTCAGGGCCACCAAGCTTATTACAGTAAAGAGTAGGAATAGAATTCATCTACCTGTTTGTCCATATTCAGAACCAACGATCACACAAAATGCTCATGTAATCAAACTGGAAGCAGTTGTACAAATTATTTTGATCAACCTTGATCAACTTTGAATCGCCACCGCCGGATATTTTCGATGGAAGAAGCAACAATCTAGCATCTAATTCGACGAAGACGGCAGGAAAGCTTTGTGAAGCCGAGTTATTAACGAAAGAGAGTGTCGATGAACAGAATCAATCAATGTAGATAGGACCTATTGAAAAGTGACGTGAGATTTGTTTTCCGTACTGAGCTCCAATGCTACCGACGCCAGTGAAGCAGCTCCCATACCTAGACCCTACCAATCGACCCAACAACTCAACCGGGGACCAACGGCTTTACTTCCCGAAGGAAGGCGTGATCAGAGATGTTATGCCTCAGAACATCCCGGCGGCGCTTACTGGGATTGAACGCAAGCCTGCTGGGGTGAGAGGTAATCACGCTAACCACCGGCGCCGATATCTTTCAAGGTGATATCACGGCGAATGAGAACGACCCAAATTTGAGTTTAGTTATATCAGAAATAAGAAATAAAGTGCAGGAGCTCAGCGATGACTAAATTTGCCTCATGTTTTCCCAGGTTTTTCCAGGATTTTCCAGGAAAAAATTCCCGAATTTGAGAAGTAAAGATTGGATTCACTCAGTCGATTGGTACTACTCCGGGACTGAATAAAATTTTCGTCAATTTCCTCATTTTGTGGCAGATTTTTTAGGTTTTCCACAGGAAACCATGAGACAAATTTACTCATCGCTGAGTTCCTGCACTTTTGGCGATTATGAGTGAACTAAACTCAAATTTGGGTCGTTCTCATTTGCCGTGTGCGCAAAAGGAAAAGAGCCAGTGTCGCTTCTTGATAGCAAACTACTCATAATGGGAGGAGCCCGAGGAGGAGCCTTTGTAGCTTTTATACCACTTGGTTGCACATCATTCTGCTTTAACCTGAAAAGATATAAAAGAGCGCTGCTGTATGGTATTAGCTCATCATATTCGCTGCCAGACTGTTGAGCAGTTCAGTCGATTTGAATTCTCTCTAGTTTCGTTCGTTCGTTCGCAAGTCGAATTAGCTCCGCGTTGTGTAGTGACGCTCTCGCTGACCCAGCCATGGGTAAGAAATCGCGCGGTAACGCGAGTGCCGGTTTACCGGGAAAACAGACTCTCCCAGGAGACGGCGCGACCACCGAGCCAGCCCAGAAGAAGCAGAAGAAAACCCCATTGCCCATCCCGACAGGCGTTGCGGACCCGCAGCCGGGGCCTCCTGGAACTAAACGACCCAGACCTGAAGACAGCAGCGCCACCGTATCAGCAGCAAAAAAGCTGCTGAGCAACAATCCGTTCTCCGCCCTGCAGAACGGAGCGCAGCCGCAGTCGGACCCTGAGACGGTGCCGAAAAAAGTTAAGTTGCCACCCTTCTATGTGAAGGGCTTCCCTCCCGGGCTATGGGAGCAGCTGGATTTCTACATTAAGCAGGGCCTTCGCTGCACCATTCAACGGTGCACGGAAGGCTACAAACTGATGGTCCCGGCCGAAAAACACTTCAACGCAGTTCAGGCCCTCTTGGACAGAATGAAGCTGGAGTACTTCTCCCACGACATCGAGGCCACCAAGCCGCTGAAAGTGGTGCTGCGCGGGCTCCACGACATGGACACCACCACCTTAATGGACGAGATTAAGGCGAACGGCCTCAAGCCGGTCGAAGTCCACAAGATGACCCGCAGCAAGGCCATCAAGTATCGTGACCAGCTCTACCTGGTCCATCTGGAGAAGAACTCCACAACCGTGAAGGATCTCCAGACGACACGCACACTGTTCCACATCGTATTGAAGTGGGAGCGGTATAAACCCACCCACCGTGGCGTCACTCAGTGCTCGAACTGCCTATTGTTCGGGCACGGCACCAGGAATTGCCGCATGGCCAGCCGCTGCATCAAATGCGGCAAAAACCACAAGATCGACAACTGCGACAGCATCGAGGAAGCCACTCCCACATGCGCCAACTGCGGTGCCGCCCACAAGGCCACGAGTAAGGCCTGTCCGAAGCGGGCCGAATACGCCGAGATCCGGAAGAAGGCCTCGTCCAACAGCCAGCCCGGTCGCAAGAAGGTTCCAGAAAACAACGCGCAGAACTTTCCTCCGTTATCACCGGTCCAATCACGGCCAATTCCAGTGTTGCCACCGCTCCCGCTCAACCAACAGTTGGCTGCTGCCCAGTTGGCTGCCGCTGCAGTACCCGGGTCATCCGGGCCATCGACGGATCCCCCTGCTCCGGGATTGGCCGGTACAACCGGTGAAGCTACAGACGATTCTCCGCTGTCAACGGATGAGATCGTCACACTGTTGGCCCAGGCCATCATCATCAAGCGCACCTGCGCAACAAGAACACAACAGCTCCAAGCTATCATCTCCTTCGTCGCTAATTATGGACCGTGAACCCATAAAGATCGCCAACTGGAACGCTCGCTCCGTAGGGGCGAAAAACATTGAGCTTGCAGACTTCCTCCGCAAGCACGACATCGACGTGGGCCTTCTCACCTCAAGACCGGTGACAGCTTCTGGCTGCCCGACCACAGCATTGTCCGGCTTGATCGCACCAGCTCCAGGGGGGGCGGTGTCGCGGTCATCATCAAGAAAGGCATCAAGTACTGCACCCTACCCCACTACCGCACTTCCATCATCGAGGCCGTCGGCGTTGAGGTGGAAACATCGACCGGAAACGTCCGGTTCATCGTTGTCTACTGCCCCCGGCAATGTACCGTTAGCAATGGTACAGCACAGCAGTTCAAGAACGACCTTGCCATCATAACCCACACCAATGCCCGCTTTGTAATCGGAGGGGACCTGAACGCCCGGCACGAGGCCTGGCGGAACTACCAGCAGAACCAGAACGGCCGCCTGCTATTCGACCATTCCCAGCATGGTCTCTATTCCGTCTGGTTTCCGGACGAACCAACCTTCACATCACCGACGGGCAACCCATCGACGCTGGACCTGTTCTTGGCAAACACCAGATTAGCCAAGCCGGTTGCCGTCAACGACCTGAGTTCGGACCACCAACCGGTGCTGACCGAGCTGGGCTACAACGTGGCCCCTGCACCGTGCCAGCGGAAGGACTACCATCGAGTCAACTGGGTCCAGTTTCGACGCGTGGTCGACCGCCACATCGACGACAACCCACCGCTCGACACAGTGGATGACATCGACCGGGCCCTGGAGGGTCTCCATCAAGCCATATCCGTGGCTGACGAAGAGTGCGTTCGACGAGTTCCTGTGAGGGGTAAGTTTCAAGCAATTGATTCCCACACCAAACTCTTGATTCGGCTCAGAAATGTTCGTAGACGCCAGTTTCAGCGGACTGGGGATCTGCAGCGTAAATACGAAATGGTCGATCTGAATCGGCAGATCGCTTCCAGAATGGTCTCAATCCGGAACGAGAGTTTCGGGCGGCTCGTTCAGAACCTGGACGACCGTTCCAGACCATTCTGGAAGGTTGCCAAGGTGCTGAAGTCTCACCCCAAGCCCATTCCACCACTTAGAGTCAATGACGAACGGCTTATCACCAACGAAGAGAAGGCCAATGCAATTGGGGAGCACATTGCCCAGTCGCATTTGCTAGGCTCTACAATCCCAAGTCCACTCGAGAACCAGGTTGTGCAGTGCGTCCAGACGTTAGATGCCTCCCCTTGTGCCGTCCCTCCAGAAGAACGGATTACAGAGGAACAAATTTGCTCAGCGCTGAAACACAGTAAGAACATGAAGGCTCCCGGGTTTGACGGAATATTCAACCTAGAGTTGAAAAATCTCAGCGCGAGGGTGCACTCGCTGCTGGCTGCCATCCTCAACAGATGCTTGGAGCTGCACTACTTTCCAAGCATCTGGAAGGTGGCAAAAATCATCCCGATCCGCAAACCTGGGAAAGACCCTTCACTACCGTCAAGCTACAGACCGATTAGCCTGCTCTCAGCGCTGAGCAAGCTGTTCGAAAAATTGATCCTCAGCCGACTAAACAAGTTTGTGGAGGAACATGACATTCTTCTTCCGGAACAGTTCGGGTTCCGTAAGGGGCATTCCACCAATCATCAGCTAGTGCGGGTGATGAATAACATCCGGAGTAACAAAGCTGTATCCAAGTCCACAGCCATGGCCTTGTTAGACGTCGAAAAGGCGTTTGACAATGTCTGGCACGACGGACTTATATACAAGCTTTGTAACTCCAACTTTCCACCATACCTTGTGAAAATCACCCGTAACTATCTCCAGCAAAGGTCGTTCAGGGTGTCGTTGAATAGTTCCCTTTCGGGACAATTTCCGATCCCAGCAGGTGTTCCGCAATGGAGTCTGCTGGGACCACTGCTTTACAGCATCTACACGTCGGACATCCCTCCTCTAGGAGACGGTTGCGTGTTCTTTCTGTTTGCAGATGACACCGCGATAGCCGTCAAGGGTAGGATGCCTCGTGAAATTACGAACAAGCTCCAACGATGCCTTGACACCTTTACTGATTATGCCACCACGTGGAAAATCAAAATCAACGCCTCAAAAACCCAAGCGATCATGTTCCTTCACAGACAATCATTAAAACTTAAACCGTCTCCCTCCTGTACCGTAATAATGGATGGTACAAAGGTCGAGTGGTCCACTGATGTTACTTATCTCGGGATGTTGTTCGATGAGAAGCTCCTGTTCCGCTCGCACATAGAGAAAACCCTAGTTAAGTGCTCCGCCTTGGTTAGGTGTTTGTATCCGCTCATTTGTCGCAGATCCCGCCTCTCAAGGCAAAACAAACTGGCTGTTTACAAACAGATCATAGCCCCCGCGATCTTCTATGCCGCCCCGGTGTGGGAATCGTGCGCTCAGACCCACAGGAACAAAATCCAGGTTGCACAGAATAGAGTGTTGAGGATGATCCTAGATCGTCCATTCGACACAAGAATAGCAGACCTCCATCAAGAGGCAGAAATTCCCAAAGTAGATTCCAAAATTGATGATATGACAACTAAATTTATTCAAAAATGCAATCTTTCTGAACATGCTTTAATAAGCAATTTGTACATAGTAGGTTAAGTGTATATAGTAGAGTAGGTTAGTTTTAAGCTGTAAATAGTAGTATTAAGTAGTTTCTCTTCAAATTCTAAAAACAAAACAAACCAATCCCACCAAGGTGGTCGACCGTGTACTAAGTCTAGGACTAATTCTGTAAAACAAATTTTGAATTTTGCCCATACCTAAAGATGAAGAAAGCAATTAAATCACTTAGTAAAAATTTATATGGTAATCGTCCAAGTTAAACTAAAATAAAGATCATTTAAACTAAGGTATTAGCTCATTTTCGCTTCGGACGGCGTGGTGAACAGCAATAGCAGCAGTAGGAAGGTGGTGGTTAGTCCACTCCTTCACACCTAAAAAGCAACAATTGACTGTGACTGGTCGTGGCAAAGGAGGAAAAGGTCTGGTAAAGGAGGCGCCAAGCGTCATCGCAAAGTTCTTCGAGATAACCACCATCGGTCGTCTGGCTCGCCGTGGTGGTGTCAAACGTATCTCCGGTCTGATCTACGAGGTGTGCTAAAGGTGTTCCTTGAAAATGAGGTCCGTGATGCTGTCACCTACACTAAACGCGCCAAGCGTAAGTTCTCATGGATGTCCGCTTCAATAAAACGGCTCTTTTCACGGCCATCAAGCTTACATCAGTAAACAGTTGGAATAGAATTTATCTGTGCTTGTTTGTCCATATTCAGAACCACAAGCTCCCAACGACCACACAAAACGCTCTCCAGAGTTGTAATCTTGTTACCAAACTTGGAAGCAGGGGTGCAAATGATTTTGAATGATTCTCTTAATCAACTTTCTCTTTGAAAAAAAGTAGAAGGGTCTGTGCTTAGGGGCACGAACGGAAGCTTGACGTAGGACCGCTAGTGGACGGAATAAATGTGAAGAGCATTTAGTTCTTTTAATTGATGAATTATCTATTACCTCAACTCTTTCCGTTTTTGAATTGTAGGCGTACCAAATTTTTAGTATTTTTTTTTTCAAAGAGAAAGTTGATTAAGAGAATCAATCAAAATCACTTGCACCCCTGCTTCCAAGTTTGGTAACAAGATTACAACTCTGGAGAGCATTTTGTGTGGTCGATAGGGGGCTTGTGGTTCTGAATATGAACAAACAAGAACAGATAAATTCTATTCCAACTGTTTACTGATGTAAGCTTGATGGCCCTGAAAAGGGCCGTTTTATTGAAGCGGACATCCATGGCCACTTACGCTTGGCGCGTTTAGTGTAGGTGACAGCATCACGGACCTCATTTTCCAGGAACACCTTCAGCACACCTCGAAGATCAGACCGGAGATACGTTTGACACCACCACGGCGAGCCAGACGACCGATGGCGGTTATCTCGAAGAACTTTGCGATGACGCTTGGCGCCTCCTTTACCAGACCTTTTCCTACTTTGCCACGACCAGTCACAGTCAATTGATGCTTTTTAGGTGTGAAGGAGTGGACTAGCCACCACCTTCCTAGTGCTGCTATTGCTGTTCACCACGCCATCCGAAGCGAAAATGAGCTAAACCATACAGCAGCGCTCTTTTACATCTTTTCAGGTTAAAGCAGAATGATATGCATCCAAGTGGTATAAAAGCTACAAAGGCTCCTCCCATTATGAGTAGTTTGCTATCAAGTGGCGACACTGGCTCTTTTCCTTTTGCGCACACGGCGAATGAGAACGACCCAAATTTGAGTTTAGTTCACTCATAATCGCCAAAAGTGCAGGAACTCAGCGATGAGTAAATTTGTCTCATGGTTTCCTGTAGAAAACCTAAAAAATCTGCCAGATAATAAGGAAATTGACGAAAATTTTATTCAGTCCCGGAGTAGTACCAATAGACTGAGTGAATCCAATCTTTACTTCTCAAATTCGGGAATTTTTCCCTGGAAAATCCTGGAACAACCTGGGAAAACATGAGGCAAATTTAGTCATCGCTGAGTTCCTGCACTTTATTTCTTATTTCTGAGATAACAAAACTCAAATTTGGGTCGTTCTCATTCGCCGTGATATCACCTTGAAAGATATCGGCGCCGGTGGTTAGCGTGATTACCTCTCACCCCAGCAGGCTTGCGTTCAATCCCAGTCGGCGCCGCCGGGATGTTCTGAGGCATAACATCTCTTCGAAAAGGAAAGCCGTTGGTCCTCGGTTGAGTTGTTGGGTCGATTGGTAGGGTCTAGGTGTGGGAGCTGCCTCCCTGGCGTCGGTAGCTCAGTACGGAAAACAAATCTCGCGTCACTTTTCAATAGCTCCTATCTACATTGATCGATTCTCTTCATCGACACTCTCTTTCGTAAAAAGAGAGCTTTCCTGCCGTCTTCGTCGAATTAGATGCTAGATTGTTGCTTCTTCCATCGAAAATATCCGGCCATGGCGATTCAAAGTTGAACAAAATAATTTGTACCCCTGCTTTCAGTTTGATTACATGAGCATTTTGTGTGATCGTTGGTTCTGAATATGGACAAACAGGCAGATGAATTCTATTCCTACTCTTTACTGTAATAAGCTTGATGGTCCTGAAAAGAACCGTTTTGTTGCCAAAGTTGGTGATGATTAAACCTCCGAAACCAAACAGAGTGCGTCTTCGTCACTCAAAACGTAGACGACATCCATGGCCGCTTACACTTGGCGTGTTTAGTGTAGGTGACAGCATCATGGATCTCATTTTTCAGGAACACCTTCAGCACACCTCGTAAATCAGACCGGAGATACGTCAGACACCGCCACGGTGAGCCAGACGACGGATGGTGGTTATCTCGAAAAATTTGCGTTTGGTCCTGAATATGGCGATGAGTATGCAACATATTACGCAATTCCATCTTACCTACTCGCACGCGCCCAAGGATCGGAGCCGAATGCCACTTCGACTTGTTTCGTCTACTTACTACTCTCTGACGACTGTGCTGGGGAAGCAACATATGCATGTAGGTAATTGGTGGATTTGTTAGTTAATTCGACGCTTTTGGACAACGCTGGACACTTACCAGTTTTTCAATAGTTTATTGTTGAAAATCAACATTCGGAAACATTGTTATCGATGCGTGGCCATATTTCTGATTGATTGGTGGATAAAATTATTGAAATTGGACCAGGGGTAGCTGAGTTATTAACGTTCAAAATCTTTCTTAATTTGTTACATGTTCCATTTTCGGTTTTCACAAAGTGTACCCCCATATAGAAATCAAAGACGTAGTCCTACGTCAAAAACTATATTTCAAATAGGACTCTCATGCCAGTATCCACAGAAAGCTCGATACTTAAATTGATGTCTAGCGAAGCAGCTAAGGCTGTAGAATTTAATGATAATTACTTAACGTGGATTGCGTTTGAAACTGGACTACACCAAACATACAAAACAAAGTGTGTTCGTTTCCTTCAAATCGTTTTGGTGCCTTCGGTACACTTATTTCTTGCCCCATGGGATAAGTGCACCGAAGACACCGAGACGATTAAACCGAAACTCGCACTCTTATCTCATTTTTTTTATATGTGCCAACGTGCTTATTTGTGCAGTTTGCTGAGAAGTACGCTATACTAGATATTATGAAAAATAAAGTCTAATAAGAGAAGCATAGCAGTTTTGGCACTACTTAAAATTTGCTCCAGTTTTGATATGCACCTGTCATGACTTAGGGTAGGACTAAAATCGATACAATTGCTTATATGGGATCGTGCCCCTATGGTCAAAAAATAATGCTTCTTAGTGTAAAACGAACACTCTTCAGAAAATATATTAAATATTAACAGGGCCGTCATCGTGTCAAATAATTTTAAGCCAGCTTTTCTAATATTTTGAACAACAATCGTAGTCTCTTTATTACCATTTTTTTTCTTCAATATTTTATTTTTCTTGTTTCTTCATTATTTCATCCTACGCTTAATGTACTCTATCTTCGAATAAATTATAAATAGGTATAAGGATATAAACAGCCTTACGAGAGAACCAATCGTTTTAAACAAAAATCGCTAAAGATAAAAGTGCATCGAAAAATTTCAATCGTTCCTGTATTGCGATTCTCCTTCACTATCACCACTAACTACCATCGATCGTTCTGTGCGGCTTACCGTTGCGTTCATATCCTACATCACGACGACTAAACGAACCAAAAGATCAAAATCGATTCGCGAGGGTGACACGGTAAATAAAGGTGAATCATGAACCCTTTCCCCCACGCTATCATTTACGTAGTCCTCGTTAACAAAATTACCGTTCCGTTCCACACACCACGGCCGGTTCGGTTCTGACAGATAACAAATGTTATCATTTAACTGCGGGAAGAAGGATGAGAATTGTGAGTGGAAAAATAAAAAAAAATATGTCACCCAATTTTGACACAGCTGTTCCTGCTGGAACGGTGCTGCGGTAGAACACGTGTCCAGACTGAACTGAAAATGTAGCAACTTCAATTTCCGGAATTCGATACTCCACACAAATTTCACGTCGTTTTCTGTTGCTGTTTTTGATTAATTATCGTTATTATTAAATACAATTTTGTCACAATCGGTCTCACTCGGGGAACAGCATAAATTTATATGTATTTTCGTTTATTTATTTATGTTTTCGTTTTGCTTTAGCTTTTTTTTTTTTATATTCTGAATAAAAAAAAAATGTTTGCACTGAAGGAGGTGGTGTGATAATTGCCGTTGATATGAAGTTAATAGCACATATTATTATGGGATGGCGAGAGAACGTTACTCACTTGAATAATTGGATATTAATTTGTAATTTTTCTGAAACCATCCCTGCTGTCCGAGGACAGTGTTTTTGTTCTTGTTGATGTAGTGAGGTTGAGCTTTTATCTACTGGTTGATTTAATATTGTTGGTTTTTGGCTGACAGTACTGGCTACCGAGTAAGATTTGTAGTACTATTCATCATCTTGCAATTTGGTTGGCGCAAAAGTACGGAACAGACGAGGAGGATGTTCGATATCTTATCTTAAGGGGTTGAAACAATTTTGCCACTCCGTTCAGATGTATGGGGTAATGGGAAAAACGGGTTCGGAACGTGTACAATAGAGTTGTAAAACTTAACAGGAAAAAAACAAGAACATCTAATATCATCTAACGTTTAAAACGTAAATATGGTTCCACGAGGGGACTCTCGAATAAGTTTTGCTCATTTACAACTTTGGCCTCTCATTGCTGCGGAACGGTCCGCGTGCTACGAATATGTATATGTATATCTTTCTTTATAAGTGGGCTATACACAGTTAATCCTATTGATCTAATAAACATCAGAACTTTACAACCATTCAATCGAAATATTTAGAGCGTACATATCTCATCTAGCCCTGTGTGTATGTGCCTCGTTCGCTATCATTTTATGATAATGATCTTGCAATGAACTAATTATCAACCCGACTAATGCCACATTCACTAACGGAAAACTTCCGTTTTACAGTTTTCCATTTCGCGGCTTCATTCACTCTCGCTTTTCTTGGTTGCTTATTTTTCGCGTTTCGCTCACTCACTCACATCTGGATTAGACTATGTACAATCTTCTGTATCGGTCGACTCGATTTGCACCGTTGCTCTTCAGATTAATCAATATCTTATAGAGACGTCTTGTCCGCCTGGGACGATAGGAACGCTAGGAGAAGTTGTCATTGTTGCCCAGATGGTTTTGACTGCCGTCAAACTCTTCTTCGGAGGCCTTCTTGAGGCAGTCTCGTACGGCTTGCAGAATGATTGCTACCCTACGGTCCAGTGCGGCCAAGTGCGGTTCCCAGAGCACAGGTGCAATCGGATCGGCGGATAGCGTCTCTCGAATTCGTTCCGCCAGCGATTTTGGTCCATTGTGGAACAACAGCAACGTTTCTAGCGTTGATGATCGAATCAGACAACACTGAAGCAGTGGTGCCAGAATTGAGAGTTCATCGTGGAACGGTCGACCGAAGCCTCGGCCGTGATCCAGATGAATCGGGAACGTATCGTTTCCGAAGATTTTGAACGTTTCGTAGTGATGTCGGTCCATGTTTCCAATGAGGAAATCAAACACCGACATATCCATCAGATCGAGCAATCGGCGGTCCTCGTCGTATGGGGGAATGTCACGAACCATGGCGCAGTAATCGGGATCAGTTTCCCACTGTGCCTTTCTGCGTTTGTGATACGACCGACGCCAGGGATGGCGCCACACTTTTCGTTGGGTGTCCTGCTGAGTAGGCAGGAAGGCAGCAAACGAGCCTTCCAACGTGTCCGGACTGCCACAGATGGCATGGGATGTATCACAATAGTAGGAACATTTACCGTGGAAACACTTGTTCCGTGCAGGTGATATGAAGAACGTTTTCAGCAGGTTATCATCGCAAACCCTCTCGATTTCAGTGGTAATGTTGAGAAGTCGCCCGGTAACTGGCATTGCCCGCCGGAATCCCATTATCCGATCCAGATGGAAAGCTGCAATCTCGGCCGTGTGCCGTTCGTAGTCGGTAAAATAGAAATGATTTGGCAGCGTTTGCTGTTCCCGTGGGAAGCGCATAGGTTTGAACAGAGCATGAATATCGTTGGGATATTCAATGATCAACTTAATCTGGGTGCCACCTTCCTTCTGGACAACGTGCTTGATTGGTAGCGTAACCATGTCCTTTATCACAGCATCCACGAGCTTGTCCGTTTCGGGGTAGAGCTCATTTTTAGTAATGGAAAGTTGAAACTTTTCCAGATTGCTTGCATTGCTGCTGATCCGCAGATCAAGCATTTCCGCAAGCGATGGATTGACGTCGTCCGTGTAGTCTTCTTTTATCACTATCCGTTCGAAGTGCTGTGGATTGCGACGGTTCTTCGGTGCCACTACTATTGCGGTAAGATCCTTGAACCGATCATGAGGAGGAGTAGTGGTAATCTGTTTACTTGGGTACCCAGAACCGGAGGTTTCAGTCCGGCCTCGGGTATGTGGATTTGTGGTAAGATACTCCTTAGAACCGGATGCATTACTTTTGGCAAGATACTTCCGGTGAAACTCGTTATAGATTCCATTTTTGTCGTCTTGGCTGGCGAACCGTATCCGCGCATGGGAGGGAATAAATTCACCTCTGGACACTCCAAGGTCCATCTGTAGATCGATCACCAGTAGCAAGGTGAACAGCACCAGCGAGGCACCGAAGCCAAGCGCCAGCCGCTCTTTCAGCTTCTTCGACCGAATCCAGTACATCTTCATTGATCTTACGTTCTGGCCGTGGTCAGGGTCGCACGGGCGACTGATCCGCTCACTTCAAACACCAATTATCGAATGATTGCCACTCACAACACTTTCGATTCCACTCGATTCATGACCAGAGTAATCTTTTGCAACATCACCAAGTGGTACATTTTATGCGACTCAGCAAATCACTCCGTGCGCTCAACTACCTAGCTCACACGTAACACTACCAACCGACAGAAATTGTTTTTACTTTTTCGTCACTATCACTGTTAGAGGTACACTGAAAAAGGGCACCCTCTACACCGGCCACGACACGCTATGCTTATGCACTTTGATTGTTTTTCACCGGTGTCAGCATTTTCGAACGTTTTACTTCTCTTCACATCCAATGCCACAGCAACACCGCTTGAATCTGCTGCAGTCTACAAAGACGACGATCCTTCACCACTTGCACCACGAGGCCGCTGATTCAGCTGATTCAAACAAAAACATGACATTTGCCGTTCATCCAACTTGGGCCAATCTGCTCTCATCTAGCCTCTAGACTCAGGCTGTCGTCACGTGGCCCTTCTGGGTACGTCTATTTCACAAACAGCCCACTAGTTTCAAGATGCTACCCAAGATGCTTGCTCCAGCAAATTATTGTGTGAACTACGGAAAGCAGTTTCTTTCAACTCCCGCAGCTTCGCGACGAGCACTTGCGAAATCACTCGGTTCTCGCGCACTACTAGCGGCGCAATTTTGTGATAAGATTAAGCTTTCCGCTAAACTCTCTTTATTTTTCTCTCTCTCTCTCTTTGTTTCACTGCTGGTTCTCTTTCCAGTCTCACACAAACGAACAGAAAAAGCCTTGCAATTTCAATAACAACCCGACCTTCGTGCCGCACTCTCGTCCAACACTTTCGCACAACAAAAAAAAAACCAGAATATCAAATCTCCAAGTTCTACACTTAACAATTGCCCCGAAGAAGCGACACACAATGGTGCGAAAAAAGCACCGATCATTTACATAATCTTCGCTGCCTCCCGCTCGGGGCAAAACGAGGTTACCGACGTCGTCTTCGCGGATCGCACCGGAGCGCTTCTTCACATCAATTCACTGTTTGAGAACTCTGCTCCGATGGTGTTTTTTTTTTGGGCAGCCTCTGGGCTACAGGCTGCAGAGTAGCGCGCCTGGTGTCTCGCGTGGGCTCTGAATCGATACTGAAATCAAAGCTACCAGTGGTGGGTGCACACCAGCGAGAGAAAGAGCAGATTAATGGCCGGCACTTTCCCGGTACCTTTCCTTTTTGTTTCTTTCTGAACAGCTGAGAGCTGCTACCTGGCGACTTCGTTTTTGGTTTTGTTTTGATACAAGTGCCTTTCCGCGTGTGGTGGCTCGACAGGCAGGTGCGTTCGGTGTTCGACTTGACTTGAATGAAATTTAACGACTATCTGGAAGGTGTTGTTATCGTTCACCCAAAACCAGCACCATCAGTTGTAGCAGTAGGGGTGATGAAGCCCGATTTGGTTGGTAGTGCTGTTGTCGTTGTCGTCGTTGCCGTTGTTCGATACCTAGCGATTGGTACATGGTGTTCAGCGTTTCTACCGAACTTCCGAGGAGACGGTTGGCCTCGTGAAATGAGGATGACAATTGCTTTGAGCCGATAACAATGGGATGGAATCTCAGCAACGGTTAGGATTTGTACCTATGGAGCGGTTGGTGGCTGAAATAAGAAGAAACAGAGAACAGACAATGAAGATCGGTAAAGTTGGGCGTTTATGTATACATGCTTTTTTTTTATACATCTCTAGAGCAAATAGTCATAACGTTGTAGCTGATTTTGTAAACAACGACCTCAAACGTCAATTTGTCGAAACGGATAGCTCGCCCACGCAAACTAACACCACCATCAGGTTGGAAAACCTTTGCCTATTGGATGATAGTGTTAGTTTGCGTGGGGGAGCTAGCAGTTTTGGCTAATTGACGTTGGAAATCATTGTTTATAAAGACAGTAATCGACGTTTAAGCCACTTGCTCGAGAGTTTGAAAATTTAACATTATAGCTTTTGCAAATTTGGAATATTTTATATTGTAAAAATTGACAGACTATCCGGTAGTATTATCTTTTAAGGAAGAAACCAACACGTGAAAAAATCCCGATAAACATTATCCAAACATAACGTTAAGATGACCAACTAGTTCATTTGAATTCATGACTTAGTTCCCGTAAGCGTGCTCGAGTAAATCAAATGTTCAAGAAATTAATCTCAAATCCATGAATTTAGTTCACGCATGTTCAGCGTGATCGGTGATTTCGTAACGGTACAGAAAATCCAAAATAAAATCATGGTTCCATGTATCCATAAGTGTGGTTTTCGTTCCTGCAATCGTGAACTTGGATTACATGCAAAGCTGCAGCTGTCGTTTTAGTTGTTGTCGAACTTATCCCCTACAAAGTGCTCGGAATCGTCAAGAATGGTGTGTTAATTATTAGTGCATGCAGCTGAGGTAATTCAATACGACCCATGTAAGCTGATGAATAAATCCTCGAGCTCTTTCTTGGTAGTTGTCACCGAAGCAATTGGGATGAATCTGGTGGTGGGTATGTTTTTCCGCTGGTTCGGACCCTAGAAATAGCATGCGGGAAAAGGTAAGAAAACACCGAACATACGATTTTTTCGGTTGCAGGACTGTTTGCGGCTTGTTGCTTGTCAGGGCCGTCTTAACCACCCTTGGAACCCGTGGTATTTTTTTTTATTGTGGGGCCCCCTATGATTTGATATCATTTTTCAAATTCTAGCACACATGAAATTAAAATAGGTACGTGCGACAATCCTTTTTCGTTTAAATTTATTTTTCCTACCTCCTTTTACTTCAAAACACATCAACTAAGACCGTTTACGACTCCTTATACTTGCAGATTTGTGAATGAAAATATTGATATAAATTTTCATCAATATTTCGTACTCAATATTCATGATAGGGGAAAGGGATGTAATGTCGGCCTAAATGCCCCTAATTTGGGCCCATACATAAATTCAGCAATCAACTAAATTTTCAATAGCGACCAAAAATATCCATTAGTACCGTTCCAATGACGCATTGATCTTGATCAAATTGATAAATAGCAGATTTTTAGCGATTGGACCAATCTTAGATCCATAGGCCAACATTAAAGCCATTTCCCCTATATAACCAATTAAGTCTGGTTTATGGCATCCCTCAATTTATTTTTCAACTCATTTTAATCAATCTTGAGTAGTTGATAGTCATCATTGTAATAAATATCCTGAGGATTATTTCCACATCTGGGAAAACCAATAAACCAAATAGCCCATGATTTAAACTAATAGAATGCTTTAAAACCATGATTAAACTTACAATACTACGTGGGGTTTAGTTCATCTATTAATAATTAGTTTGTACAACTCATCTTCTTCTGGTTTCCAGTTCAGGCTTGCTAAAGACAAACGAGATGACTATCTAATCATAGTGCATTGGGAAAACACACACACACACACACTTAGTTAAAAAAAATCACCGTGCTTAAATATTACAGAAAACAACTCAATGCAGATCACACTCGTGACAAACGTCCCAAGTAGCAATTTGGGTTTTATGACGGTTCTGAAGACCATGATTTTGAGTTGTAGAACGCTTTAAATCCACGATAAAACTTGAAATGTTACTTGGGGTGAGTGGTTCGTGATTCAAAGGCTATAAGAAACGGATTACCAATTATTATTGCGAAATGCTCCGTAGGTTTCCTTCCACCAGGTTGCTTCAGCTTAATTCAACCCCAAAGTATCGCAATCTTAGACCCTCACCTATATAAAAAAAAAATAAGAAAACGTCTTTAATACGGTTTTTATGTAGCTATTTGATATTTTTGAACAACTTTACCCAAAAAACCAACTCCCTAGGACGCTTTATTTAGAAGATAAAATCGAGTGTATTCTACGTGGAGAACTAAACAGAAACCTTAAAGAGGTGGTGCTTTGCAAACCGAGCAACTTTGTCGAAGATCGTAGAGCTGTAGAAAATATGCACATGGCTCTAGAAATTTTGACCACGCTACCGGCATAACTGCCTTAATGTTCATTTGTATATGTCTAGATGAAGCTGAAACACAGCAAATTAAACAAATATCTTTAATGGTCATTTTCTCAACATGACATGGGACTAATATGCGAATACCTCCGGTCTACCTGTGCACAGTTCGAAAAAATAATGTAAATTTCTGTTCAGTATGATGCACATAAATGGAGCGTCACATATCATATAAGTTTAAATTATATATCATGTAAAGTTCTGAGACATTTCATGGAATGTAGTAAATATTGTATACAAAAGCCCATTGTTGTAAACAACATTGTTTACAAGTTGCTCGGTTGCGTGAAATTAAATACAAGTTTACGTGAATGAATATATACATCACTATTAAAATTCAAAATTTTATCTGTGTGAGCGAAAATTCATAGCCTTCTGAGAGCCTTCGGCTCATTTTATTTGATTATTTAAAAATAATCCCCTTTATTCAGATTGAGCATAAACCGGACCAACTCAGAATATGGGTTAAATTATTAACCTAAAAATGGTTAAATTTACGTAAAATTTGCATTTGCACCCTTATATGGATCAAATTTACCCATATTTAGGATAACAAATTTACCCATATTCTGAGTTTTACCGCTTTACACCCAGGCTGGGTCAAGTTTGTATGGTGGATCACAACCTACTGCTCTTTCGCTGGGACGCAACTTGACAATCGGGTAGCGATTTCGAGTCAAATCCGAGCCAGTTGCTGATTGGTTGATTTGACAGTTGCAATCGTGGAATAAAAAGGACTTACATCAATGCCGGAATCAATGTTGACGTCAATGCACAGTGGTTCAGAATGCAGATTTGGGTGGAAGGATATGTTTTGAGCCTGAAATTGAAACTTTAGACTAAAAGTCTCTTCTACAAAGTTGTTCTTTATAGTAAGGCCCTCATTTTAATGACAATGAATTCTAAGGTGGTTCTTATTATCATTATAATCAAAAATCTAACTTTTTTGTTTGAATAAATTAAGGTATACATTCTTCAGCAAAGTTAGGTATAGCTAAGCTAATTTAAAGCAACTTTGTTGAAGAGTTTTTTTTTGTATCTTTGGAATTGACTGATTTAGAGCTATTCTCTTGAATTGAATTAAGGTGTCTCTAAAAAACAGTTGTTTTGCTCTAGTTTTCTTATTTTAAATTTCTCAGCTAAGATGTCAGCAAATAACTTTTAGATCTTTAGAAGGCGCAAATTTTTGCAGCATAAAACTTGTCAATATCTTTCGCCGATCAAGAGCTATTGACGTTTTTCTACTAAAAATATTCCCTTTAAAATGTTAATATTTCTGGTTGGGGCAAACAATTTTCGACGGGCATTCATCAAAAATATTAAGAAGAATGAGAAGCTGGATTTTCAAGTCCCGTCATAGGTCTTTCGATGTGTATTGAGGCTTATTGCTCCGCGCATACCTACAAGCGTATTTATGAGCTTGTAGGTACGTGTGAACCACTTGGTCTAAAGTGAAAGATTAGTAACTTTTTGTACCAAGATCAAATGGATTTGCAGTCTTTGCCAAAGTTGTTTTCTATAGATTTTTGATAAGCTAATGAATGGGATCGCTCCGTTTCTCATACATTTTCCCATACAAAATTTAAATTCTCCCGAAAATGGAAACGATCGCAAAATTCAATCAAATTTTGCATAGTTTTTGGGGACCTCAATATGCGCTGAAAGAGCAGTGGGGAAAAGGAGGTTAAGTTGAGCCACCTTACTGTGCTCCGAAACGGAAAATTAGCGGGATAAAACTATTTACTCCGTTTCTATCCGTTTTAGGGGGTTAGTATCTTCATTGCAGTTGTTTATAGTTCAGACCCTGAAAGATCAACAAAGTAAAGCTGAAAGAAGAGCTGCAAAATGGAGCACATGCGACATGACAAAAGAGTGAGGCTCGTTAAGAAAATACCTGGAAATACCTGGGTACTGCGAACACAGCCGTTTTTGTTTTGCAAGTCAGCAGGAAACAACTTGAAAATTTTCCGATATCACAAATTGTTTTGCTAATGCACTGCTCACAATTTGCATATACATGCTGTCGAAAGTTCACCCTTTGCTCCATAAATAACGTGTACATGGTGTTGGGAGTGCACCTACCCACATGACTCTTATAAAGTTTGTTTGCATTCTTCCTTCAGCAGTTCGTGCAGGTTCGTTCGTTCGTTACATTGTTTACATCCGAGTATTTGAGCGAGTATTTGAGCAAGTTTTTTGTTGAAGAATATTAGTAAAAAAATGCCGAAATGACAATATTTTCAACATTGACCACAATACTTTCTCTGCCGACGGGGATTGTATGAGAAAAGTATCACTTTTAGCAGCTCTAGATCGTTGGATTCTTTTTGACAGCACCAGTTGGATTCTTTTTGACAACCATTTCGTGTTTCTCCGCACCACTCAGGGAAATACTGTCTATTTTCCGCACTGGTGTTACGGTTTTACAGGACGCAACTAGGATAATCATACAAAGATATTGGACGTCAAAATGTCGTAAAACATATCAAAAATAGCATGGGAGACTTTCGAGAGACAAGTTGTGGCTAGCAGTGATGCAGAGAAGGACAACGAGTTCACAAATAGGCACGACAGACGGGTGAAGAAACAGCAAAAGTTGGTGAGATCGTTTTAAATTTTAAATTTTTATTACTGCTCATGTTGGGATTGGGAGGGACCATCAGGACACCCGTGGGAATGCCAACATTAAATGATAACATTTCGTGGATAAGGAGCGGGCTCTTCTCCCCACTCATTGGGGCATTTTCCTGTTTTGGAGGCTCGTCTTTAAGACCAATTGTGCGATCATGTTTAGGACAATCAGAGGTTATATAGCTTGACTATCATCATCATCAAAGTATTTTTTTTTTACACGTTTTGGAAAGAGATATTACAAATCATAAAAATTAAAGGAAAAAAACGGTTTTTCCTGGATAAATCTTTTCCAATACTTTTAGAAAAATAAAAATGTAAATTTTTCGCCAGCCGCAGAAAGCTTCGCATTTAAATTAAACTTCCGTTTATAAAAGAGCTGACCACGCTCCTTATTTTAATTTAAATCAGGAATCTAAATTTGTTGTTTTAAGTTATAGGTGGTTACATTTTTCTGCAAAGTTGTAGAGTTATGTCCCAGCCTGCCTAAGATCCAGCCCATCCACCTAACATTGTAGTTTCCACGGCAGGCAAGCCATGCAACCAGCCAATTCATCATTCCCAGAAACAACATCGTCGTTCCCACATAGCGTCTGGAATAGATCAGATTCAGTTCCGACTAACCTCATCGAGTGCAACCTGAATCCCGGTACGTGACGATTCGATGGAGGACATCGTGGTGACGTAGACTGTTCCCAGCTGACCTCAGCAGTTTAACAGAATAGTTAGGTTGTTAGATGGTCGTAAGTAGAACAGGCAGTCAGTTCTTAGTTGACTCTAAAAGTATTCGGTTGGTAGTTCTAGTTTGATCTGTAGTTCTAATTTGATGAAGTGAATACAAGTGTTCAAGTGAACATAATGTTTTTTTAAAATTCCCTGGTGACAATCAGTACATAAGTGTAGAAAACAATATTTCAAGCAGCTTTGATCACGACACTATTTATCTAGCTTTTTATTTGAACATGCTAGAGCAATTTTTCTGCTTTTAATTTGGGTGTTTCGAAAAAGCGGTCTCCAAAAGAGTTGCAGGGAAAATTTAGCAGAACAAAGTGATGCGGTATATCCATAGAGGTAACTCTTAAACCAGAAGGTCCCGAAGAAACGAGCTCAACTTTTTGGCTCAGCTCTGGCACTATCTTCGCTAATCGATGCACCCCTCGAAACATAGGAAAATCCACTGACCCCTCATTTTATCTGTCAAACTTTCATAGCGAATCAAAACAAACATTGCGTAGTACTAGAATTTGGACTACAATGAGATACGTTAATCGATTTGCTTGGGACCAATAGGCTAGTCAAGTAGTGAGCCAATTTAAAATCGTTAGTTTCCACCGGTTGGTATTACTTAACATTCAAAAGTGATGGGTAATTTCAACCCAAAAACAGTTGACAGCTAAGCCCTGTGCGTGAAAGACGTGTTTCTTTTATCCGTCTCGTTATCAGGTTATAAGCTATTGAGTATTCTATCAGATGGGTGCTAAACGTGAGAACACCTTGGTAGTAGATTTTAGTGTGCTGCCGAAGCGACCAGATGCATCTGCCGTACAGAAATTCATGTACGGTGAGTTGAAACTGGACACAGCGGACGCCTCAAACATCCAGTTTCACAATGTTAAAAACTGTGTCTACGTCGAGATGGTAGATGCAGCAACAGCCAAGCGCTACTTTGCATCACATCATCTACAACACACTAGGCAGTGCGAGAAAAAAGCTTACAAAATTCCCGTGTTCGTGGAAGACGAAGCCGTTAACGTGAGAATCCATGATCTCCCTCCGAAAACACCTAACACGGTGATGATAGAAAGTATGCGACCATACGGTACACATCTAAATCTCAATTCTAGATGCTCAGCAAATTTTACACTAGCAAATCAATCTTCGAAAAATCTTCTTTCATTTCTCGCATCTACTTGCATCGCGCATGTACTTGCATCGCGCATCAATTTTTTGCAGGAAATCTTCAGAATCGCCATCAATCTTCTTTCTATGTACTCAGCGTGCGCACAGCTAATCACAGCAAAATACAATTTTGCCTGCATCGTAGATAGAGTCGTCCCCCTCGTCTACAATGGCGTACGTGTAGTACGGATGAAGCTCAAACAACTCATCCCTTCCTATCTGACGATCGACGGTGATACAACATTGATTACATATCGCAATCAAGCAAAAACATGTAGGTTCTGTGGTCAAAAGGCTCATCCCCGACAAAAGTGTAATAGCTCTACATCACGCATTACTGTCAATGACCCTACAGACGCAGCAAAGGTCACAAACGATGAAAACATCGAACAAACATTACTCGATACCATTCAAACCCAATCTACAATAGGCGAGACCAGCAAAAATACCCAGCACCAACACTCCGATGGAAATAATAGCGCACAAAAATCGACGGATATTGAATCGGATGATTTTCTAACCGTCACCAACAAAGTTCAATATTCTAAAATATTCTACTTAATCGACTTCTGCTTTACCGACTCTAAAAATGAATCGACAAATATATAAACAAAACTTCCAGAGGCCAGAGCTTTCACATATCTTTTTAAAGGGTCTGATTTGGGACTCAATCATGAACTGTTGGGGTGTGCAGCTGCCGGAGTCTTCGTTCGATCTCACTGTACCACGGTTGTTCTCATATATGAGGCGGGTTGATAGGATAAAGTCACAACTCTTGTTTTAGATGCAAAACACTTTAAATCCATCTGTTTTGAGCAGTAGTGTGATTCAATGTGCAATACACTTAAATAGATAGTGAAAGATTTTCAACATTTCAAAGTTTGAAACACTAGAAATTAACGTGTATAACACATTGAACCAAGGTGAAATACACTCAAAGTAAATGTGATTGTGCATTTAAAAAATCAAGTGTTTAAACACTTCTATCAAACGTGTGGAATTTTTTGAGTGTAGTCATGATTCTTTAGCTCTAATATTCGCGCCAGAAACACCAATGTTGCCTGCTGAAAAGTTGATTGAGTATAATCCTAAGACATCAGTGACTTGGATCATTAATAACTTTTGATGCTTGCATTCTATCGAAAAGTGATTTTAACAAAATTTTAGCTGAGAAAATTCCCTACGAGCACATATATTATTATTCAAAGCAAAGTAATATGGTGAATTGTTAGATGGATAAGAAAAAAAAATGGTTTTTCCATAGTAATTTCCATAGTAACTTGAAATGGTTTGTGCCATGCCCTTTTCTTATCAAATGAGTTCAAATTTTGGGAGACTAATCAAGACCCAATTTGGAACCGTTTAAGCACTGTGGAGCACAAATGTCAAATTTTGAATCAGTCTAGTGCTCATACTTTCGGTACAGTGGAAGCAATCTTTTTTTCATTAATTTATTCTTGATATATTTGTTTATTTACTGCCTATTTGCGGTAAAAAGAAGAGTAATAGCTTACTTTGATGTGATGTGATGTGATGTGATGTGAATGGAACCCAGCATCAATACAAGGATTACCAATGTCTGCAGATACTTTACTGGTTACACCTTTCCATTCGTACCGTAAGATTTGATAAAGAGTCATACATTGTTGAGATATTGTTTAAAATGCTTCTTGATTCTAAATTCATTCTACGAGTTTCAATTCCGTCCTAACGCATTAAAACCATAGAGGTAACTCTAAGACCAGAAGGTCCCGAATAAACGTGCTGAACTTTTTGGCTCAGCTCTGGTACTATCTTCGGTCCCAAGCTAATCGATTACCCCTCAAAACATTGGAAAATCCACTAACCCCTCATTTTATCTGTCAAACTTTCATAGCGAATCAAAACAAACATTGTGTAGTACTAGAATTTTGACTAGAATGGGGTTAGTTAATCGATTTGCTTGGGACCAATAGGTTAGTCAAGTAGTGAGCCAATTTAAAATCGTTAGTTTCGAATTGATTGTTGTTAAAACGCCATAAGATTTTCTTCGTCCTACGAATAAACGTAGGAAAAGGGGATTGTTTTGTTTTGAGAACAATGAGCTTAAATATTCATATAATGCACTCTGATAAGATTTATGTTGTAGCTAATAAACTAACGCATCGGAACAAACCTATTATTGATTGGTACATTGTGAAATCATTGATATTATTGATTTTTTTTCTGATAGATAGATCGGAAATATGCAAGAACGACGAAGTAGCGCTCTAATCTACTTCTGGACGATGCCAGAGAATAAATCGGATGTATTCCGAGAGAAACTTTGGGGAGATGTTGGAAGTATCTTCCAGGGGAAGTTAACTGAAAACTCTTATTGAGAAAACAAGGATGATGAATTTTCCAGGGGAATCAAGCAGGACTACTGAAATAAATGTCTGCAGGACATTGAAAAAAAAAGAAGTTTCTGAAAAACAAAATTGAGAAACTTCCTGTAAAGTTAGTAAAACAAAATCATGGGGAGTCGAAAACAATTATTGGAGAAATTGGAATTCTTCATGGATCGCTCAACAAAACTTAAAAAATGAACATTCTGATAAACCAATTTAATTTCTGGGCACAAGATGTTGTTGTCATTGATAATTCCAGGGGAAACTATCGAGAAAACAAGGATGACAAATTTTCCAGGAGAAACTGGAATTCCACGACGCTCAACAGAAGTTAAACAAATGAACATTCTGAAAACAATTTATTTACTGGGCAGCAACAATTATTTCGCATTCCGTCGATGTTAGTGCCCTGATTGCGCCAAACACACCGAGTGTGGACCGTGAGACCTACCATCCTAATCTTAAGTGAAAGAGCTTATGATATATCCAATTATTTGTATTTTACATTTTATTTTGGGGATCTGAAATTATGCTAGATGAAGTAGTGAAATCAAAATTAACTGATTGTGGTCAGTCTCAAACTGCCTCAAGCATTACAAATATTTGTAATTTTTCAATAAATATTTTGCAGATACATATTCACTGTTTACAAAATATTACTAAATTGCAATTGTTATGTTTTTTAACTGACTACAATCAACTAATGACTGAGCAGAGCAAACATTCCCGTAAACCAACGGAAACCGGCACATACCTACATATCAGTTATTGACAATAAATCCAAGCGGAACAGCACACATAGCGCAGCAAACAAATCAGCTATAATCTCGCTTTTTTGCATGATTGAAAAAAAAAAGTACACCGCTTCCGCATTTTTCACCTCAGGGGCTGTTCATAATCTACGTAGACCGTTTCCCAGAGGATTTAGCCCCCCCCCTCCCCCTGCGTAGACAATCGTCCATACACATTTTTTTTTAAATTTGTATGGACTGCTGACGCTTGCCCCCCCCCCACTAAGTCTCTACGTATTTTATGAGCAGCCCCTCAACAATAAAGCAACACCGCTAGTACCTTTGAGTACCACCCTCGAGTGCTCCACCCAGTATGGTACAAGCTCCCTCTCCTGTATCTCTCAAATAGAGGGTGCCAATTGGAGGCAGAAAAAAGCCCATTTTGCACTTCTCACATGTACCTACCTATATGCAGATTATGGCTATTACCTTTTAACAGTACGGGGGTGCTGTTGTATCTGTTCCAAAGCTTGGTCAGGTAGTGGAATGAAATGAGCTGTGGAAGCCTCGTCGCTGCCACTCTGACTGCCACACCACGCTGCTGTTGCCGCAAAGCTGATGATCAGCGTGTGTGAGGTTTTATGCTTTGTTAGCCGGCAGCTCTAGCTTCTCGTCTTCCATCCATAGGTGGATCCCATGTGGTTGTGTTGTGCTGTGTTGTTTTGATGCTACAGTTGTGTGGACGAGTGGCGAGTGGGTCAGACCAGACGAGCCGATAATTTCCATCAACATCTGTATCGAATCGGCTTAGCGGGAACTTGCATCAGGAGATATACACACAATACCACCGCACTTGCTCCGAGCTCTGATCACTCTATGCGCTCGGTGGTGGTGGCGGCTGGAGAGACCGGAAGATTTCCTGGAGTAGGAAAAGAAAGAGAATAATCAATTAGTTGATTGCCATTTATCGTCTTGATCGCAATGTCGGTACGATACTTGATTTGCCCTCCCTCTCGTAAGTGGTTTATGTACGGAAATTAGGATGAGAAAATTTTAACTTTGGATCGAGGGCTTTGAATTGTTGATATTACTTTTGTTTGCATGGTTCGCTTGCTGGCTCAAGCGGAAAAGTGCCTTCCGTAGGATCATTGCGGCGTTCACAGATCTCATAAAAGAGAAATGCGAAATAGGGTCACGGGATGTTATTCAGACCTCGCTGAAGTCCAGGATTGAAGCAACTTTTCAATCCGTTCTTGAATCTTGATAGTTCGGAAACTGCGATACTCTGCAGTGAAAACGATCAAATTCTCTTTTCTGTCATTGCTGCATTCTACTGAATTTCCCAACTGGTGGTGATCGTAAGCTACTTCCTACACACCGCCAAAATAAACATTTTCACGCAAATCAAAACTATTGTTGTTGTTTCCAGCCGGATTTCTGGGTTACTAGTGCACTGTGGTAGTTTCGGTTAATGGATCTTGATTTTTTTCATCGCGCGAATCCGGATCTGGACGGTGCTGGCGATCGGTGGGAAAAACCCAGGTCTAGCAGTGAATTAATTTACTACCTACCCGGTAGGCCAGTAGGCATTCAGCCCCAGTCTAAGCGGGTTCGTGTAGAGTTTCGTTCGTAAAATTATTTATTCACTGCTGTTTACATGGCTGTGACTAATTTGCGGCGACCACGCTGCGGCACAGAAGAACGTAGGAACATTGTAGCCCAGAGCTAGCTACCTGGTTACTCAGTGAAACTGTATTGTTACGGTAGATCACGAACATTTTTTTTTTATGCGATGCCTTAGATGGGATGGAATGGGAAAAGTAATGTTAGACTTTTTTTTGTTAATATGTGGAGTGATAACAATTTTACGTCCGTTCGGACTTGAGAGTTTATAAGGTTGTTCTCAATAGTACTAGACCGTGACTGTAACATCACTTAATGAATGGGAATGAAAATATGTATGAAGGTATCAACATCAACAGGCTGAATGTAGCCCCAATGATGGATAATAAAAGTTGCTTTAAATTATAGCCAAACGAATAAAATACATATACTCAGCACTCTCGCTTCAGGCCTGCCATGGTGGTTTTTTTTTTTTTTTTTTTTTTTTTAACTCTTTATTTGTTCCAAATTCAAAATAAATTACATTTCATTTTAACCTAGGTGCTCCAGTTACTGCAGTAACGTACCATCCTTAATTGTTATGATATATATCTAAGTAAAACAGCAAAAAAGGTTATCTTCCATTTAATTCCACTTAATTAATTTTGGTATCCATGACAGATACGTATTTCGACTACAATGTGCAGTCTTCATCAGTGTCATTCCCACTAAAGAACTTATCAAAATCTAACCCCCTTAAGTACTCATCCCCTAGGTAAAAAAAGCCAAGATCATAGGTATAAAAATGAAACTACAATGTGTTGAATCGGAACCTACCTAACTAATAAAAACCAAAGATTTAAGTAAGCTAAAGGAGAAAAATCTATAAAACTCTCTAAAAAGGAAAATCCCCAAAGGCTTGGTAGCCATCATAATGAAGTAATGAAATTGGGTTGTTAGCGGAATGCTAAATAAAACAGCAAAAAAGGTTATCTTCCATTTAATTCCACTTAATTAATTTTGGTATCCATGACAGATACGTATTTCGACTACAATGTGCAGTCTTCATCAGTGTCATTCCCACTAAAGAACTTATCAAAATCTAACCCCCTTAAGTACTCATCCCCTAGGTAAAAAAAGTCAAGATCATAGGTATAAAAATGAAACTACAATGTGTTGAATCGGAACCTACCTAACTAATAAAAACCAAAGATTTAAGTAAGCTAAAGGAGAAAAATCTATGAAACTCTCTAAAAAGGAAAATCCCCAAAGGCTTGGTAGCCATCATAATGAAGTAATGAAATTGGGTTGTTAGCGGAATGCTAAATAAAACAGCAAAAAAGGTTATCTTCCATTTAATTCCACTTAATTAATTTTGGTATCCATGACAGATACGTATTTCGACTACAATGTGCAGTCTATCCAATACCTATACCTATGATCTTGACTTTTTTTACCTAGGGGATGAGTACTTAAGGGGGTTAGATTTTGATAAGTTCTTTAGTGGGAATGACACTGATGAAGACTGCACATTGTAGTCGAAATACGTATCTGTCATGGATACCAAAATTAATTAAGTGGAATTAAATGGAAGATAACCTTTTTTGCTGTTTTATTTAGCATTCCGCTAACAACCCAATTTCATTACTTCAATATATCTAAGTGTTTTTACATTGTTCATGTCTTGGCAATTCAGTATTTTAAACAGGTTTTTTAACCTGCATGTCAGTATAACAATTGATATCTTAAAACTAAAAACTAAAACTAAATCTTATCTAAGTATAAAGGGAATTAATCGTTGCAATTGAGGATTGCAACGATTTTTGCCTGAAATTATTAATTATTTTGTTGGACATTTGTGCTAAAGTCTCAACATTCGAAATTCTATGTACTTCGGTTGTACTGTACCAGGGAGGCAACTTCAAAATCATTTTCAGAATTTTGTTCTGAATCCTTTGAAGTGCTTTTTTCCTGGTAGTGCAGCAACTAGACCATATTGGCACAGCGTAAAGCATGGCCGGTCTAAAAACTTGTTTAAATATTAGAAGTTTATTCGTCAGGCAAAGTTTGGATTTCCTGTTTATAAGAGGATACAAACATTTTATATATTTGTTACATTTGGCTTGAATGCCTTCAATGTGATCTTTAAAAGTTAATTTTTGGTCAAGTATTAATCCAAGATATTTCACTTGGTTTGACCAGGAAATTGGAACTCCGTTCATGTGACTACTACTAGGTTTCAAAAAGGAAGCTCTGGGCTTATGTGGAAATATTATAAGTTGAGTTTTGGAAGCGTTGGGAGAAATCTTCCATTTTTGTAAATAAGAAGAGAAAATATCTAAACTTTTCTGCAGTCTGCTGCAAATAACACGAAGACTTCTTCCTTTAGCGGAAATGCCTGTGTCATCAGCGAACAAAGATTTGTGGCAACCCTGAGGCAAATCAGGGAGGTCCGAAGTGAAAATGTTATACAATATAGGCCCAAGAATGCTACCCTGAGGAACTCCTGCCCTAACAGGTAGTCGGTTAGATTTGGAATTTTGATAATTTACTTGAAGAGTTCTGTCAGTTAAATAATTTTGAACTAATTTCATAATATAAAGTGGAAAATTAAACTTTTTAATTTAGCAATCAAACCTTCATGCCAAACACTGTCGAATGCTTTTTCTATGTCTAGAAGAGCAACTCCAGTTGAGTGGCCTTCAGATTTGTTTGAACGAATTAAATTGTTAACTCTTAAGAGTTGATGAGTAGTTGAATGCCCATGGCGAAATCCAAACTGCTCATCTGCAAAAATTGAGTTCGTATTGATGTGAAGCATCATTCTATTCAAAATTATCTTTTCAAAAAGTTTACTTATTGAAGAAAGCAAACTTATTGGACGGTAGCTAGAAGCTTCAGCTGGATTTTTATCCGGCTTCAAAATTGGAACAACTTTTGCATTTTTCCATTTATCAGGAAAGTATGCCAAATGGAAACATCTGTTAAATAATTTTACCACGAAAGACAAGGTACTCTCTGGGAGTTTTTTGATGAGGATATAGAAAATTCCATCATCACCTGGAGCTTTCATATTTTGAAAATTTTTAGTTATAGACCTTACTTCGTCCAAATCAGTCCCCCAGGAATCATCAAAAATATTTTCCCGAGAGAAAATATTCCGAAAATCCCGAGCAACCTGATTCTCAATAGGACTAGTAAAACCCAAACTGAAATTATGGGAACTCTCGAATTGCTTAGCAAGTTTCTGAGCTTTTTCCAAATTTGTGATCAAAATTTTACCACCTTATTTAAGCGCTGGAATAGGCTTTTGAGGTTTTTTCAAAATTTTTGTGAGTTTCCAAAAGGGTTTGGAACTCGGGTCTAATTTAGAAATATTATTTTCAAAAGTTTTGTTCCTCAGGGCAGAGAATCGCTTTTTAATTTGTTTTTGCAAATCCCGCCAGATAACTTTCATGGCAGGATCGCGTGTTCTTTGATATTGTCTCCTACGGACATTTTTAAGACGGATCAAGAGCTGAAGATCATCGTATATTATAATTGAATCGAATTTAACCTCGCATTTTGGTACTGAGGCAGCTCTTGCTTCAACTATAGAAGTAGTCAGAGATTCGAGAGCATAATTAATTTCATCTTTGGTTTGCAAAGGAATGTTTGGATCGAAGTTATATTCCATAAATGTTCGATACTGCTCCCAATCAGCTCTATGGTAATTGAAAGTAGAGCTGTTGGGATTACAAATTATTTCTTGGGATATTTCAAAAGTTACTGGAAGGTGATCAGAACCGAAGTCAGCATGGGTAACCAATTGGCTAAAAAGTTGACATGAATCAGTTAAGACCAAATCAATAGTGGAGGGATTTCTTGCAGAAGAAAAGCATGTTGGGCTGTTTGGATATTGAATAGTGTAATAACCTGCAGAACAATCATCAAACAGAATATTACCATTGGAATGGCTTTGAGCATTATTCCATGAGCGGTGTTTTGCATTAAAATCACCAATAATGAAGAATTTAGACCTATGACGGGTAAGTTTCTGGAGGTCACCCTTGAGAAAATTCTTTTGCTGGCCTACGCATTGGAATGGCAAATAGGCAGCTATAAACGTAAGTTGTCCAAATTTTGTTTCAACAGAAACTCCCAAAGTTTCAAAAACTTTGGTTTCAAATGAAGAAAAATTTTTATGTTTGATTCGTCTATGAATAATGATGGCAACGCCACCACAGGGTCCATCAAGACGATCATTTCTATAAATCAAGTAATTTGCGTCCTTCTTAACCTTATGGGCAGGTTTAAGGAACGTTTCAGTTATAACGGCAATATGCACGTTATGAACTCTCAAAAAGTTAAATAGCTCGTCTTCATTATCTTTAAGAGATCGAGCATTCCAATTTACAATATTTAATGCTTTAAAATCCATTACTGAATTTTAAAGTCATGACAATATTATTTGCAAATTTTACTCCAGTTTGAATAGCATCAAACATGGATTTAGATTTAAGCATATCAGAAATCATGTCAATTAATGAATTCTGTAAAAATTCCATTTTGGGGGCAGTAATGCTTCCTAAGTCAAAATTGTCAAAATTTCCGTTAGAACGTTGGTTAGTATTTTGATTTCTACCCGCTGCAATAGCAGCATAGGTAGCTCCATTAACTCGCTGAACATTGTTAGCAGCGAGGGGAGTAGGTACAGATGAAACATTTGAAGCAGGGGAGATATTTGTACCTACGGGTACGAATGTAGAATTTGTTCCTCGCTGACCGTTGTTAACAGCAGAGGAATTTGTACCTGGTCGGAAACGTGGAGCGTTTCCTACCTGGCGGTTAGAACGAGATTGTAGGATCGCTTTGCGAGTCTTACATTCCCAAAAATTGGATTTGTGGTTTTCACCACAATTTGAACATTTAAATTTCTTAGGATCTTCCTTCACAGGACAGTCGTCCTTTGCGTGAGAGGAATCACCACAATTCATGCATTTAGCTGGCATGTAGCAATTTTTAGTTCCGTGACCCCATCCCTGGCACTTACGGCACTGGGTGAGGTTTTGGAAATTTTCTCCAGTCTTCCTGAAGTGTTCCCACTTCACTCGGACATGGAGCATAAGGCTAGCTTTTTCTAAGGCCTTAAGGTTGTTTAGTTCACTAGACTTGAAGTGAACTAAATAAAAATCATTAGAAATCCCGTTGCGCGAATCGCCAGGACGGGATTTCATTTTCATTTTGATTACTTGGAGTGGCACAACTCCAAGTAATTTTGCCAGTTCATCTTTGATCTGATCCAGGGATTCACCACTGGGCAGTCCTTTCATGCCATGGTGGTTACTCATGATTACTCCATGAGTAACCAGCTCGGATTTATTTTTATTTTTTTTTTTTGTTCTAATCAAAACTATGTGGGTGTAGACATTTTGATCTGTGTACTGCGGATCTTTAGAAAAATTTCAATTTGTCGACTACCGTAGAATTCTACCGCATCTATCAAATGTCTACCGCCAGTATGAAAATAAGCTGAATGCCGAAAAAAACAAAGTGTGCATTGAAACAATTGAAGTATTAGATTGGGCACATTGCTAAAAATTTGCCATTTATCAATTTTATCTAGATGAACGCGTCATTGCGACAGTACTAATGGATTTTTTTTGCCCCGTAACGTGGGTAGATCACCTTTTCGTGGTACGTTACGGGATGTAAGATCTACCACCGAGTCCTAGTCCTGACTACTTCAAACTAGGGGAACAGGATTTTTCAGTAATCAAAGGAGCACATATTGGTCCTTGTTACTTTCTATGCCTTGTTGATAGTGACTAGACTCGGCTTTGTCCACCGAGGATGATCTTGAAACAAGGAAAAAATGAAGTAGTTAATCTTCATCAATGTGATTATTAATCTTCTATTCGTTGTCCCCTAGTTTGAAGTGGTTAAGACTAGGTGCATGGTCATTATCAGTGTCATTTCTTAATTTTGTTGCTAAGGAATCCAATTTTGACTGACAAAAGGGTGCGGCTTTGCACAGTGGGGAATCTCCATAGAAGAAGGTGTCCAAAAATATTTTCGTGCTCTTTATGCATTTTTGTCTTGATTTATGATAGTATGGGTATGAATTGTTAGCTTCAAGATGTTTTTGAAGTCATGTAATATCTTAAGGTCTACAAAATGTCGTCAAGTTGAGATCTAGGTGTCCTCTTGAATCAATGTGGTTTGACTAAATTTTCGACGTATTTGACATACCATCAGGTTCCTACTAATGATGTTTAACGCAATATGCATCTTAGGGGCCATGCAGAAACTACAAATTTTCAGATATTTGTATGGACGTTTGACCACGTTGTGGGGTGAAGCTCAACATCATAAAAAATTGACCACGTGGTTTCTGGACAGCGCCGTAGAGTATCAGTGATCAAATATTAATTGCTTCCAATCTATTCTTTATGAGTTCAAGAAGATTTGGTTATATGTTAATCACAGAATGGTATTCGGTGCCCTCCTCACTATTCTGGAGCAAAAATATGGAACTTTACAAGACAAGATCAAGGCAATCACCCCTTTTCTGAACATCGGGTTGACCTTCTGTCATTTGCGAGGCAATGAAAGTCACGCCTTGTGAGAAGACTCTACATTTGATTTGCATGGAGATTCACCTCACTTTTATTGTCTCGGAAGTGAAGGAGAGACGATGCGATACGTTGAATTGGGGTAAATATATTGACTATCTTTGAAAAATATCCCTAATATTTTTTATTGATTAAAGCTATTGTTTTAATGTAAATCAATCACAACCGAATGTTTGATAGTGTTCTGAAATTTTACGGAAGCATTCATCTTTTTTGCAAACCTTTTTTTTCTTGGTAAAGTGTTTGGGTAACTGTGCGAAAAAATAAAGTTTTAATTTATTGTTAGCTGTTATATTTATTCACGCATTTTCTACATTTGCATCTTTAACAAAGTCATCGTCAGTTTCATCAACGTCACTCAATAATTTTTCTAATGCTGTTCTCTCTGAAGTTGCTTTTTCATTTCTTTGAGTTTGCTGCCCTGGGGCTCTCAAAATACTAATAACTATTCGGTTCTCCATATTATCTTTGAATAATCACTTCTCATACTAACATGCTTTATATGAATCACTTCATGCTTTATATGCATGTAGGCACGTATGGTGAATTTCTATCGATACCTAGGACGTGTGGAATAGTGTTTCACTGTGTGAATCATAATACCAATTCTGTTTTTTGAACATAATAATACAGATTCTACCTATCTCGATATCAACGGCAGAACCGAGTTGAAAGAATAATGTTGTTTTTGGTACAGGAAGCTAAATTACTAGCATGCGCCGGGAAAGCGCTCTATTATATCTGATCTTTTCAACTGTGGTACAGCATCATTGTTTATCAACTTGGACGTAAATTTCAGTAATTAATAGGTTTGTTCCCGCACATGCTTTAACGCTTCCGCTGTATGTTGCAGTTTATAAAAAAAATGATAGACCATTTGAAAGCTTGAGATTTAAGCTTTCAGTTACATTTTATTTCTAAGCCCTAGGTTGTGACCAACTCTATTACCTGTGTCGCAATAATAGAGTCGGTTTTAAGAATTATTTTTGCGGGATTTTATGCATCAAATAGTCTTCTTTTATAATGAAACAGCAAAAAAAGGTTATCTTCCATTTAATTCCACTTAATTAATTATGGTATCCATGACAGATACGTATTTCGACTACAATGTGCAGTCTTCATCAGTGTCATTCCCACTAGAGAACTTATCAAAATCTAACACCCTTAAGTACTTATCCCCTAG
The DNA here is from genome assembly GCF_037179485.1 of Ochlerotatus camptorhynchus. Taxonomy (NCBI): domain Eukaryota; kingdom Metazoa; phylum Arthropoda; class Insecta; order Diptera; family Culicidae; genus Ochlerotatus; species Ochlerotatus camptorhynchus. Next base: position 166,544 of record NW_027040717.1, read on the forward strand.
GTAAAAAAAATCAATATCACAGGTATAAAAATGAAACTACAATGTGTTGAATCAGAACCTACCTAACTAATAAAAACCAAAGATCTGAGTAAATTAATGGAGAAAAATCTATAAACTCTCTAATAAGGATAGCAGATTACAGAATTCGAATTTCCATAGTGCTTTGAAGGGTGTTTCAACACTCCGAAGGGTAAAATAGCGGGATCGTTCAATTAGCGTCGGATCCTTGCGATAAATACAAGAATGTCAAGTGTAAACATCATTTCTCAATGGTGATGGAGTAATACGACATGGACTAAACTAAGGACACGGGATATACAACAATAGATCAAATTACTGGTCGCAGTGCTGTTAGGTCCCGAACAGAGGAAAAAATGGATATTTTTGATCGCTATTAAAAACTCAGTTGATTGCTGAATTTATGTATGGGCCCAAATTAGGAGCATTTAGGCCGGCATTACATCCATTTCCCCTATTTGATCAAAATTGTACAGGGGAATTTTTGGACGCCCATACAGATTGCTAAGAGCATTAGAGTGATGCACAATTTGAAATTGTCGCTCCACAATACTTAAAAGATTCCAAATCGGATCCTGTCTAACCTCTCAAAATTTGAAACCATTTGGCGAGAAACTGAGATGGCACAAACCATTTGAAGTTTGTATGGGAATTACTATGGTAAAACCAAGATTTTTGTTCATGTCTATCTAATAATTCACCATATCGGTCTGTCTGAAAAACTTTCAATTGTACTTATAGGAAATTTTCCCAGCTACAACTTTGCTCAAGACCACTTTTTGATTATATGCAAGGATCGAAAGTTATCAATGGTTCAATGCGCTGATATCTTATGATCATGCTCAATCAACTGCTCAGCAGGCAACATTGGTGTTTCTGTGGCGTTGAATAGGACAAAAACATCATGGCTACTATGTCACACTGCAAAATACAGTGTTGCCTACAGAGCAGCTGCTTGATCATGTCATGAGTTTACCAATCTATTAAATAATTAATAACTTTTTTCTGTCTCGTTTTACATTGAAATGATCGTGCGCAAAGTTGTAGCTGAGAAAATTTTCTATAAGAATGGCTATCGAACTGTTTCACAGCTTAATATGGAAAAACACTAGAAGGCAATGAACAAAAAGTTGAGATTTCCCATAGCAATTTACATGTAATCTTCAAATGGCTTGTGCGAAGTCTGTTTCTAACCAAATGAGTTGTAACTTTGGGAGGCTAATCAGGACCCGATTTGAAACCATTTAAGCACTGTTAGCGTTGTAATGATATACTTCGTAGATTGGATACTAGCGACACTCACGTCTCTTCTGAAATTCTCAGTTAGACTTTTTTCAGGAATAATGCTGAGGAGTAAACATTGATTCCAATCTAAACAAGAGTAACAGAAGCATGACTGTTGCTATTCCCGGCCACGTCCATCTTTACCATAACTAGGGATAGGTAAGGAAATGTTGATGTAGTACTTACTTAACGAGAGGCCACCGACTTAGCGACACCCTCATAAGTGCTACGGAGTTGGAGGGTTGGGTAGGGTATTCGGTTAGGATTCACCTCAAGTTGGCGATGCAACCAAAAGTATGTATTGTTTATTTGTTGTTTATTTAATCGCTCGATAGCCGGCTATCGAAAGAACATATTCATTTTGTTTAGTGATCATGAATTTTAAGAGTCATGACGGAGAGCTTGGGATTAAACCCATGATTTTCTGCTCAGTAAGCAATAACGATCCCTCCAGGGTCATCGAGCATCTCATAACCATAACACTTTGGGACAAAACACGACTACGTTTTCGCTTGATATGCAAATAGTTTCCGAGGTTGACCTCAAGTTGGCGATGCAACCAAAAGTATTTATTGTTTATTTGTTGTTCATTTAATCTCTCGATAGCCGACTATCGAAAGAAAATATTCATTTTGTTTGTTGATCATGAATTTTAAGAGTCATGACGGAGAGCTTGGGATTAAACCCATAATTTTCTGCTCAGTAAGCAAAAACGATCCCTCCAAGGTCATCGAGCATCTCAGAAACATAACGCTTCGCAACAATACAGGATTACGCTTTCGCATGATATGCAAATAATCTCCGAGGTTAATTTTCAATATCAAATATACAAATGTTGGTGGCGATTTCTTGTGCTGTGGAAGAGCTTGGGGTTAAATCCATGATTTTCTGCTCAGTAAGCAAAATCGATCCCTCCAGGGTCATCGAGCATCTCATAATCCACAGAAGCTATACTGCAGAAACATGAATAAAGTTAGTGAGATAATACGATCAAGCGGAAGATTTGGCACCATCAAGCATAATGTCATCAATAAAAAACTAAATTAATATGAATGCTTTAAAAATTACTGCTGTTGTTTGCTCATCTAATCAATAGCTGGTTTTCAATTACCTGTAAAACATAAAACTTAAAGCAAAACGACCACCTCTCCCATGACCGAAAAGCGCTAATACGTGTTCAGGGAATTATCTGTGGAATAGATCCATCAGTTGGTCCATCATTCGAGTATGGTACTTCTTAGGTTTCTAGCATCCTAAAAAGTGGTAATTAATTTTTTTAATGTTAAGTAAATGATTTTAATAAAAACGACGCACCACCATAAACGCTGCGCCGGATCATACCGTGTATGAGCACCTTAACCGTAAAGGTTAAAACTCTACACACTTATTTACTTCAATGGAATGCCGATCTCCTAATTCTCCTTTCTCTATAATAACTCTCTCTCCTCCACGCGCGAGGCCTCCACCACCACCACCACCACCCGATAAATTAGAAGAGCGAGCGACACGAGAGAAATGAAGAGAGAAATAGTACTGTTCAAGAATCGTTTCTCAAGTCGTCTCTCCCTCCCCTCCAACTTAAAGAGAAATGGCAAGGCACGTCAACTTTATCGCGTCTATAGAGATTTTCACGTCCGGTTGTATTGGTGCAATATGTGAGAGCGTGTTAGTGAATATCCGAGGAAAATACATAACAAATCGATGTTAAACTCATTTTGACAGATCTACTTTCATAAAAATTTTAGGTTAGCCAGAGGAAAATAATAAACAACTTTACACGGCGTTGCTCCTGCTAGTGTGCGAGCGTTAAACGTCACTAATCTCTATATTTCTATTTAAAACTAGAGATTGCTGACGTTTATCGTACGCGCACTACGTTACGTATACATGTACGCAAAATGTTTTCGTTGGAAAAAAAAACTTCATAGCGGAAAATTTTCCCGATGAAAACAATTACTGATACAGTCACACTTTAGCAATAGCTATATTGAAATTTTTTCCAAAAATTCACGCGCAAAAACTTCCACCTTTCATTGATACGATGAAAAGACGGCCACGAATAAATATCAAAATCCCGATTTCACGACATCACAACATCACAACCCTCTCAGAGCCCCGGCAAAACGTCCAGAAAAACGCGAGTTTACTTTTTCGTTCAGGATGTACGATTCCAATACGCGTGCGAGCGAGACAAAAAAAAAAAAGAATCCCGTGAGCCCTGTGTACCACTACCACGAAACTTTTACAACGCTCATCGCTTCCCCTTCGCTAAAAAGATCAACAGATCAAAATGTTCGCACACATCTCAACCAAATAACTTCAGAAATATTTATACTGTAGCACAACAATTTGCAAGTTGATCAAATTGAGAAACATTAAACCCGCACTTTCATGAATAAATACACCGAGTTATTGGAATTTTGGGGTGCTGAAAATCATACACTGTTATATATATGAAACTTAGCTGATTCCTCGTAGTGTTCAGTCCTCTAAAACTCCTATCTAGCAATAATGGCTGCATTTGCGACATCGACGCACACACACATTAACACATGCGATCTGAACCGCGCAACCGAACGGAAAAAAAACATGGCGGATCGTAAATCTAACTGATGAAAAATACACGCATTATGACCGGAAAGCACTGATTTTCTCAAAAACTTCAGCGTCCTGTGCATTCCTAGGTGCAAAATTATCACTTATCACCAATTTAACTATTTAATTCCGACATTAACACACAAAATGAGATCAACATTGGATGCACATGAAACAACAACCGACCGCGAAGCCGTCACCTACCGGATCGAAACCATTTAAGCACTGTAGAGCGAAAAAGTCAAATTTTGCATCAGTCTTATGAGCATATATGAGAAAAAGTGCCCAATAAACTAAGAAAACAAAAAGCTTGAAAAAGTATCCGCCTACAAACGTGAAATGAAAAATGTTTTGCTCCCCCCATCACATATAAAATTGGTTGTACCCACGAGATACAAATAGTTTGATTTTATTTTGGTCGCCTAATTAATGGCCATGCACGGCCGTTGAATCTAACTCAGTGACTGAGTAAAATTTTACTGCTATCACTTTTTCTCTCACGGAAATAGAGCTTTGTGTAGCTCCAGAAAAAGAGAGCAATACAATTATACTCTGTCCCTGAGTTATATGGATCGGTCATGTAGAAAAGTACCTACAGCTCCATATGATTTTTCATTAAACCAACATTTTTATAATAATTCTTGATAAAAACAAACGATTACAAAATTTCGCAAAATACCGAGAAAACACGTTTATTGAACTTAGTGTGTGAAACTTACCTGTGAAAACATTATCCAAATATTGGAACCGCGAAATTCGCAATTTTTCAATAGAATTCCACAACTTCAAATACTAATCCGTTTTTCATGATGAATAAAAATAAGTTCATGATTAGGATTTATTGAATATTTGTATCGTAAATCACATTTCAAACCTCCTTCTCCCTTTTCCCATCCAAAATATTGTAAATCTCTACTAACCTCGAGACAACCGCGAGTATTCGGTCCAGTTCCTTTAACTTTAAATATAAGACATTAATAATGTATAACGAAAATGATAACTCGGCTCTGTAAAGTTTATTCAATTGAGCCTTTACAAATAAATTAATTATTGAAAAAAATTCAAACCCACGACAAAATTGTTTTATTGCCTAAAAATAGAATTTGTTTTACTACCATATGGCATTTCAAGCTTCTAGCAAACATTAGTAGGTATTATGCTTATTGTAAGACCATTGCTTCAGTCTTCCTTCTTACCATAGGCCATTGCGCGAACTTTTCTTCGTAGAAGGTCCATCATCTTTTGCACGGGCCCTGTTCCCACTTGTTTGGCTTCCAAATTCCATTTCCGCTTAAAATCCTTCACGTCAATTGCAGTTCCACCCTTTTTCTTCAGTATGTGCTTCACAATTGATCAGTATTCCCTTAGCTCCGGAGTATTGGCCGGATTCATCTGCTTAGTAGAGGTAGCTTGAATTTAAATTAAATCCTGCATTTATAGATTTCTATTCCAATATAAAAGTTTAAAGTGTAAACATCTTAATCATTCTGTACTAGTAGAGTGGTAATGATGCTTCAAAATAGTTCCTATTAATAATGGAAAACTGGATAAAACTGGATGCATTCTGTAAAAAACTGGAAGATTTCAAACTGTTTGACTGGATGCGTTCAAAAAACTGCGAGAATTCAGTTTAAACTGGAACGATAAAAAGAATATCATGACATTTTTGACGTAGAAATATGTGTGGTGAAATAGTGTTAGGCTTCGAACGCTTGCAACGTTGTCATTAATAAATGAAATAAAAATCCAAATACGCCAATCGATAGGATATTTCATTACAAATCCGATGAAATAAATATTTTTTTCAATTATCCACAGCAAACTTTTGAGAAATGTACAAATGATAATTTTATCTCTGTTTTCATGAAATAAACGTTTTCCCCAAACCCATAATCGAGTACCGCTTTGTTGCACATCGTTCTGCTTGAACTTGAAAAGGTATAAAACAGCGTTGCTGTCGTGTCTCTGCTCATTACCGCTTCAGACGGCAAGGCATTGGGTCCTGCAGTAAGCAGGGGGAAGTCAGCGGTTAAAGGTGGATCACGACGTGATCACCTTGACAACCAGCGTAAGGTAGAAGGAGACTTGGCTCCCGTTCAACTAAGGGGCTGTTCATTATCTACGAAGACATTTTAGAGGAGTGGGTTGGCAAATATCCACGGCCCATGCTAATTAAAAAAAAATAATGGGTTGTTTCCTAGACACGACCGCAGTATGACGTAGAACTACGTTAAATTGATGTATGTCATGCATTTTTGACTATCATACTTGTGTGTGTGTGTGTGTATTCCCTCTAACCCTCACTGGCCGGCAGTGTTATTATGGAAGAACTCTCTCTACAATGTCGCATTTATGGTCATTGTAGACAGCTTTAGTCCGGGAGTTAGAAGGTGATAGCTCTATTGCAGATCCAGCAACCCATTTCAGAATGTCTGGAGAGTCACGCCCATTCCGAGGTTACTTTCACTCACAATAAGCCCCGCATGTATGCATCACCGTTGTCAAATGGATATTGGTGATACATATTTACACACTTCCAGGTTCGAAAATATTCTTTTCAACCCTGGCATGTATTTAGTGTAATTTTGATATATTTTTTTTTTAAATAAATGGAAAGCTCTCACCATATTCTGCTCTTCCGCCGTCGTTATTTGCTTCTTTTGGAATCCCTTGGACTTTTTCTCTAACGCTTCGTATTTCATTCCGTGCCGGCAATTTCCTTCCGTAGACCGTCCTTGGTTGGTTGGTTCTAATATGATTCCGCCTTTTTTGGTCGGTTTGATGTCGGTTTGAATTGCCATGGTGATCTGGGACGAGGCTCACGTCCAAATTCACTGGTCCATCGAGCGCTCCGTTTGCGAAAGGAGAATGAAAGAAATACGAAAGGGATCAGTTTCAAGAAGTGAAAGTTTCATCAGATTCCCCAACTGACCATACTCAAGCAAAGTAAGAATATACAAGCTATATTGCGACAATATGGTTACTTGGGTACTCGTATGGCCGTCAGAATGGTTCATCGGTTGCGAAGTGAAGTATTTCTGAAAGTGATGTGTAATATTTCTCAATGTTTTGAATTTATCCTAACGTTACCTCAATGTTATATCACAGACAAGCAGACACAACACATTGAACATTTATAATTGTAAACCCTACCGCCATCTGTCGTATATACTTTGATGGGCAATACACTCAACAGATGGTTGTAGTGTGTAAACGTCAAACGCTAGGGAATGTGCACCACAAATGGCAGTACTACCAACTAAGAAACATTTGAATTGACCGTTAAAAACGATTTTGATGAACGTTTTAAGAGTGTTATGTCTGCTTTTCTGTGATCATACCTTTACTATCGCAACTTCGGGTAATCTGCGAAAGTACTTGCATTTTTCTCAGGCACTTTTGATCTAACTGCAATTACTCTCTCATACTCGAAATGTGCCACGACCAAATTGGCACAACGACGCCCTATACGCTCTCTGACCGAAGCGCAGGGATGCATTTTTGACTATCATACTTGAACTTAAATTTTTCAGGTAGGGGAATTTACGTATTCTCGGCAACCTAAGCAGCGACCATCTTTCTATAGCCTTTTTCTCTAAGGAACGCACACATATGCAGTTTTGGTTTGTTTACAATCTCCAGCTGCTCTAACAATTTCAGTCGAAAGAATTGTCAAAAACTGCTTTGAAACGCTTTTACAATGCTCCAATCTTCTCTAGTGAGAGCGAGTATTGTCGGCAACCAGTTTTTCTTCGGCAACCGTTCCATTTAAACTGCATGTAAATATGCTGTTCTATTATCGGCAACTCGAAATCAGCTACAATTTGTAGTGCGTGTGTTTCATTTCAAGAAAACCTTGCTAGATTACTACCACTGAGAAAGGTAAAAATATAGTCAAATTGAAGCTGAAAGCATAAAGAATCGTTTGCATGCATTCAGTGAAGTGTTTTCGTAAGAAAATCCAGTGAAAATAGTGTTTCAATTTGGGTTGCCGAAAATAGTCTGGTATGCCGAAGCCATCATTTCCCCTATTTTAATTTTTTGGTTATGGTTACAAACTCGTGACAATTCATTTTAGCATAATCAGATCATCTTACGTATGAGATATTCAAATTTTATGTAATGGTTAAGAACTGAAAGAATTTTCCCTACATGATTGCATTGCTATTTTGTTGTGATCAATGTGAACTAAATGTGACATCGATGTAACAATAGGAACTGACACTATTTTTGCTCACATTTTTGTTGATTTGCACCTCAGTATAGTACACAAAAACGCCATGCATGTTGTGGGATAAAACAATACTAAAAAAAATACGTTATTTCAGTAGCTCCATTATTAGTAATAAATTAGGTCTCTGAAGCAGAGAAGAGAGTGAAGGTTGCATTTTATGATAACGTAACAGGCAGCTGATTTCCTTATCAGAAGACGGTACTTTCAATATTGAACAAAATGTTGGTTCATATGTCAGTGAAGTATAGGAGGAAGAGGTATAACGATCAAACGAAGCACCTCTTTGTTCTCCAATCTGGAGGACAACCCTAACATAAAATTTTCATTCATAATCATTATTTACTTCAGTAGAACGATGTAAAATAGAATACAGTGACTTTTCTCAAATCAAACGTTTGTTTCCAATAAGTAAGTGCTTAGTACAATATTAATTGGAAATTAGTGGGATTCAGTTATTGAATTTCAAAGTTAGAGCAAAATCTCGTATATCTGTTCTATGTTTTGATAGAAAGCGTCATAGTTAAGGTATACCGGGGTAAGTTGAAACGGTTTTTGCATCTCTTAGCGGAAGTGAATATTCACTGTAATTATTTTTGAGAGAGGGGGTGTTTTGCAAAAATAACTTTTCCGCGTTTCGTATTAGGGACTGTTCATTAACTACGCAATCAGTTTTTTTGAATTCTTGCAATTTGTGCCATTAAAATAAATAAATAAATATGTTTTGTGATAACACAGCAACCCCTTCGCGATTTTCACAATATAATTTAACGTTTCCGCGAATTTCACGACTGAAAGTTCAATTCCGCGACATATAGCGACAAGAACTTCAGGTAATTCTAAAACTTTGGGAAACTTTAAAAATCTCAAATGGGAAGTTTCAAGATTTTTAAGGCAGTTTGATAAACTTCAGTAAAATCTAGATGAAGATCGGAGACAGTTCCATTAACTTCAGGAAAATTGCAGGAACTTTATAAAAGTTTCAAGAACTTCACGGAAGCTCAGAAAGCTTTAAGTATGTTTAAAGATCTTGAGGAATGACTAGATAACTTTAAAACACTTCTGAGAACTTCAGAGCAGTTCCATCACATTGTGGGAACTTTATAGATGTCGTAATATCAAAGAAGATACAGTTCAGATGACTTCACAGTAGTTTAAATATCATAATGAAAGTTACCAGAATATTGTGGCAGTTATGAGAGCTCCAGGGCGATTCCATTACCATCATTAACATAAGGTATGTTTGGAAAACTAAAAATAGGAACTTTCTGGTATTTATTTTTACTTCAGGAAAATTATTGGGAACAATTAAGAAGTTTTGAGCATTTTACAAAATTCCCAAGAATGTCAAAAATGATCCGAAAACTTCAGAGAAGCTCCAAGAATTCCAAGATCGTCTGAAAAGCTTCAGCGAAGTTAAATGCACTTAAAAGATAAGTTCCAATAGCTTCAGTGCAGGTTCATAGATTTAAGGAGAATGTCTCGAACTTCTGTTAATATAAGAGACCTTGAGTATAGGAAAATTGCAGAAACTTTACAGAAGATTTCAAAACTTTAGGGAAGTTCAGAGATCTTAAGGTATGTAAACATCTAGGTTATTCTGATTCTGATTCTGTGCAGTTCCGTGCACAGCAAAAAATTAATTTTGATATCACATCAAAGTGGATGCACTTCAAGCGTGTCAAAAATATGGTGTAATATAACTTGCCAAAAAGGACAAAATTATCACTAATACAGTGCATGAAAGACATGAGATTTTCGACATGATTGAAGTGCATCCTCTTGGATGTAATATTGAAATTTATTTTTTGCTGTGTGAATATCGGACAATTTGTGGAAACCCAAGCGAGAACTTCAGGGAAGTTCCAAGAACTGCAGGATGGATTAGAGTACTTCCGGACAATTTTGCGCGATCATAAATAAAGATTCCAGAACTTCTAGATAAGTTTCGAGCTCTGCTAGGAAGCTTCAAGAACTTCAAGGCCGTTCCATTAGCTTTAGGAAAACTGCAGCAACTTTAAACAGTTCAGAAAACTTCAGGGATGTTCAGAGGAGTTCCAAGTTGTCGAGGAAATGAAGAAATTGGTAAACACTTATAAGAAGTTCCAAGAATCTCATGGAAGCTAGGTTTAGAGATCTTCATGAAAGCTCTGAGATTTCCAAGGCAGTTCCAATAGCTTCAGGAATATTCCGTAAATTTAAGTAAAGTCCATTCTTTTTGGAAGTTTAATAATTTGTAAGAACAATTTTGGTAAGTTCTAAGTATTTCAGGAAAATTTCGATAACCTTTAATGTTCCACAAAGGGGAAATAATTTGATTACGTCTACTTTTTGAAATATTCTTCAATCATCATTTTCTAAATGTATTGGTAAAATTAATTGAAAGTGCATGTAATCTCACCAAAATTTTCATTATTTCATAAATATCAATCATTTCATCATTCATTCTAATAAAACAGAAAATGTGCAAGTTTTATCGTGGTTTTAAAGCATTCTACAAGTCTAAATCATGGTCTATAGAAGCCGCATAAAACCAAAATTGTTACTTGGGACACTACCACATACATTAAGGTAGTGTAGACAAAAACTACAAGGGACAGCCTTATGGGGATTACGTACAACCGTAGGACTACATGGTCTTATATAATAAATGTTATTTGTGAACTGCCACAGGAGCTTGTGTTTTGTGTTGGAATAGGAATTTGAGCGGGTTTCTCTCTGATTATACTCCTTAGTATGACTATGGTTGCCCTGAAAAGAACCTTTTGATATGAATTTTAGTTGGGACATGTTCAGAAATTTAAATCTTTTGGAAAATCTTGGTGGCCCTGAAAAGGGCCGATTGTAGTACAGGCTTAAAGCCTTGTAATATGATGATGACGTGTAGGGAGAATTCCTAGAGAATAGTGTAATTTCATATTTTTTGGTGGTCCTTCGAAAATGTCGAAAGCAGAATTGCAACCAGCAAGTGTAACCCAAGAACCAAAAGCGGTACGATGCTAGTTTTCATTGCTATGACGACGACTGAATTAAGGGGCTTAGGGAGTGAAAGTCAATTCTCTGCACCGATTTCCTCTTTTGATGACCATGGCTTTACTTATCTATTTCGCACTATTTCTGCTATGCTCTTCTATCATCCAGAACAACAAACGTATCAATGAATGTGTTTGCCGTCGAGTTATTAACGAAACAGAAAGTCGATGAAGAGAATCGATCAAAATTACTTGCACCCCTGCTTCTAAGTTTGGTTACAGGATTACAACTCTGGAGAGCATTTTGTGTGGTCGTTGGGGGCGTGTGGTTCTAAATATGACGATGAATGTTCAAAATGTTACGCAATTGCATCCTCTCTATTCGCACACGCCCGAATATCGGAGGCGAATATCACTTCGACTCTCAGATGACAGTGTTGGGGAAGCCGCAATGCTACATCGACATGTTTCATCTGGAAATGATTCTCTGATGCTTGTGTTGGGGAAGCAGCATATGCATATACGTAATTGATGGATTTGTTAGTTATTTTGACATTTACCACTATTTCAATAGTTTCTTGTTTAAAATAAACATATGAAAGCATAGTTGTCAATGCGTAGAAATATTTCTGATCGATTGGTGATAAAATTATTAAAATTAGTCCAGTGGCAGCTGAGTTATTAACGTTAAAAATCTTTCATAATTTCGTTACATGTTCCATTTGGATTTTCACAAAGTCTACCCCCATACAGGGATCACAGACGTAGTCTTACGTCAAAAATTATCATTGCCAGACTGCACTGTATGAAATTGTGTTCACACCCCTTAGAGGGAAAGCGAATGACGACAGGTTACGTTTACTGCTGCCATCTCTCCTGTTAGTATTTAATTCAATCTTCTGTGACTTTTTCATTAGATCGTCTGAAATGGACGTTTTTGTTTCATTTATTCAGTTTGTGATATTTTTTCTCCATTACATACATCCACTCATCTATGTAAATAAGTAGAACTTCACATTTATTTCCTTCAATAATCTTAAATTTATTGCTAGAGGCAGTACATCTGGCAACGCTTTTTCAATGATTCTTTTACGATTGCAGTAAAGTTAAAGGGGTTTTCTTGGTGTTCAATTTTGTTCAAGAAGAATTTTGAGAAGCAGTTGTTTTGAGATTCGTGTATTCGATTGCGTTTAATTGTGTTATGCTTCGAAGAACACAAGTAAGTAAATGCAGTGAATGTATTTTACCCAGGAAATTTTCCTTTTTAAATCATGAAATAAATGTTTTAAATTTTCGTATTTATAATATGTGAATGTTTGTGTATAGTACCGATAATCATTGATTGACATTTCAAACAGAAGAAGAATACAAATTTACTTACACTTTGTTGAACCTTAAGAAGTTCCGGGAATTTGAGGGAAATCCAGTTTTAAGGTTTTTCGGTCATTTTAGTTAATTTTAGAGCTTTAGGAAAGCTTCGAGAACAACATACAATATCAGAGAACCTCAGGTCAGTTCAAGTAACATAAATTGAATAGCAGAACTGAATTATTGAATTGAATTGAATTACCATGAATTTTCCGAAAACATTAGCAAAGTTCCGAAAGTTTTAGGAAAAAGCAGAATCTTCGGGTAAGTTCCATAAAGACCTGGAAAATGCAGGATTATTTTTTGGGAAGTTCCGATAAACTCATTTGAGTACTTCAGAAAATTTGCGGTAACTTCAGCGAAGAACTTCAGAGTGCTTCCATTAAGTTAAGGAAAATTGCGAAAATATTAAGAATTTTCAAGGTAGCATGACAAATTCCGAAACTTTCAAGTACTTTCCGAAAATTTAAGCAAAATGGCAGGGACATAATTGAAGTTCCATTAATATTTGGAAAATTCCCGGGACATTAAGAATGTTCTAAGAACCTCTAGGCAATTTAGGGAACTTCAGGGAAGGTCTTAGAACCCAACAAACAATTCAAGCTGCAGATCAGCCTGATGCAACTAAAAACAGGCTTATTAAGCTTATAGACTGTATAATTGTTTACTTGGAATTGAAAACGAGTAGGCTGTGCGTGTTATCGAACCTGACGTTTGTTTTTTCCGTTGATTTTTTTTTATCTATAATCGGTTGCTAATCTGGCGAAAACCAGGCCCAGGAGACAATTTCTAGTTCCTCAGTCCCTATTATTTGCCGCTGAGAAGCTGTTCCGAAGCCATGTAGAACCTCCACGAGGCGTCCCATCATTAGTTCCATCATTCGTTGAGTCGCAGCGTTGAACCTGACTATTAGCCACGAAAAGACTAGCCAATGCACATCAAAAATGACTACATACATCCGAACATTTGTTTCTCGCAGGCAGCCTTCAGGTTCAATTGGCTAAATTTGGTGAGTTCGTTCCATTTTCTAAATTTTTATCTTTTCAAATCAGCAACGTTGGGAGATCACCTTTTTGTGGTGCGTTACTGGTATAAGATCTACCACCGAACCCTAGTCGTGACAACTTCAAACTAGGGAATGAGAATTTTCCAGTAATCAAAGGATTACATTTTAGTGCTTGTTACTTTTTATGACTTGATAATAGTGACAAGACTCGGGTAGTGACCACCGTTGCTATGCATTTCTATATTGTATATTTCAAATTAAAAATATTGTTTATGTTCATAGAGTTTTCATAATCCTTTTCCCTTTGTCCTTCTCCTTTTCCTTTCCATCTTCTCTTTTCAGAAAGCGAGTAATGGCGCTATAGCCATAAGCCATAAAAGGCTAGGACAAGAGTTAGTGCTCATGTCCCAACCGTCAGAAGAAAATGGAGCATCACTTAACCTTTCTAGCTTTTGAGCTTCCAACAACCAACCAATCATATAATTACCAAAATCTGAACGTACGGTACGAGATGTCCACGTTTCATCCATTTATTGAATTCTGAAGCATCGTGTTTAAATCTTCGATTTAAACAGGCCCGATGTTTTTTGAATCATCTTGTTAAATTATGGAGGTATATCCATCATTTTCCAGGATGCTTTCAAGAACTGGCTGTGTTGGTGTTAGATTAGATTAGATTAGTATAATTGTTTGCTTGGAATATTAGGGAAGTTTAGAGATTCTTAGCGATGATACGTGAGAGATGTTCAAGGAGGTTTTGAAAACTTCAGGAAATTTTGGGAAAATCACGAAAAACTTCCTGGTAGTTCAAACAACTTCAGGAAATATGCGGGAGCTTTTAAAAAGTTCTAAGAAATTAAGTAAATCTTGAGAGCTTTGGGGAAGTTTTGAAAGCTCTTTCAATAACTTCAGGGAAGTACAGAAATTGTCTTGCAAGACAATACTTTAGTTGCGATAGATAAAAAATATTGAGAAAGTGAATTAATTATTTCATTTTAACTCGAAGAAAATAACAGGATGTTTGCAGAATTCTTGAAATTTTGGGGATCTTCATAGAAATCTTGATAAATTATTTTTTTTTTTGCAAAATTTGAGGAACTTCACAGAAGTTTATAAGACTTTATTAAAGTTGATGAAACTCCAGGAAAACTTGAAGAACTCCAGAAAAGTTCCAAAAGCTTCGATATAATTGCAAAAACTCTAGAGAAATTCAAAGATGTGTATGAAGAAATGTTTTTATTAAAGATCCATAAACAGCCGGCGCCGGAGGTGAGTGGTAAGCGTGACTGCTTTCTCACCCCAATGGGTCTGAGATCAGTCCTAGCCGAGGTCGGTGGGATTTTTCTGAGGCAGAAAAATCTCTGGTCGCGTCTTCCTTCGGAAGGGAAGTAAAGCGGTTGGTCCCGGTCTATGTGTGTTGAATGGGTGCGATATCCTGTGGAAACTGCTTTCCTGCACATTCTATAGCCGTCAATGCCGTCAATGGATGGCAATCGATGTCCGTCGGTGATTGGCACTAGATTCCGGAACAGAGACCGACGTTAAATAAAGAAAAAGAAGAAGATCCGTAAACATCATGGTTGTTTCAAGTATTGCGGAAACATCAGGAAAGATTATTGCAGTTCCAATAATTTAAGGACAATTAAAAGAAAAAAAGGTATTCCCAGTTGTTTAAGAAATTTAGAGAACTTCAGAAAGTATAGTACCAAAACAATTAAGAGACACGCAAGAACTACAGAGTAATTCCGAAAACATAAGGGAAGATCAAAGAACCTCGGAGCATTTTTTTTTAACTACAGTGAAATTTCAAATATTTTACAGAAGGTTAAAAAGCTTCAGGAACTAAAGTTTCGGAATACTTCAGGATGTTCTGAGAATTCCAGAAAAATGACGAAAGCTTCAGGAACGATCCATTAACATTAGGAAAATTGAGGAAACTTCACGGAGGTTCAGATATATTTCGGGAACTTTAAGGATTTTGAATGAAGCTCCGAGAGCATCAAACTTTCGAAACGTCAGGAAAATTGTAAGAGAATGCAGGAAGATCACAGGTCATCAAGGCACTTCCATTAAATTTAGGATTTTTTTCCTTGATTTGTTTTCCGTCGATCTTGTTTTCCGTACTGAGTACCAATGCTATCGACGCCAGGCTACGGCTTTACTTTAGATTTTATGCCTCAGAAAATCCCGGCTGCGCTGACTGTGATTCAACTAAGGTCAGAAAATACATCAATGTGCCAAATGTAAAGTTACAAATTGTTTGCTGTTTATGTTCGTAAAACATATATAGAAGCATTCAAAGTGTTTTTATGTTACTTCATACGTGACATTTGCGATTTTCAAAGTTGTTTGAAAATACCATCTAACAAGAAACTTTAGTGTGACAATTTATTAGCTTAAGAAAGTTCTGAAGAGGGTGGAATAATTCCGTTGTTGAGCAAGTTAAACGCACACTTTTTGGCCTGTAAATTTAAAGAAATACTTCAAGTCTCCTCAGGCATTAATATATGATTTAGGTAAAGAATTGTGCGTTTGACTAGTACTGTCGTACTAATAACACGCTCATTTTCAACTTTTATACAATGTTCATACTACCGCACGCTAGTGGAACTATCAACCTACCCTTTTCAGACCTTTCTCTAGCTAATAAATTATCACACTAAAGCTTCATGTTAGATAGAATTTTCAACCAACTCTGAAAATATATAGGAGATCAATTTAATACTCACTCTGTATATCGATCTTCCCTTGTCAATAGAGTCCTCTAATAGAGTTCTACATTGAAATATGGATCTATATAACTCGGGGTATACTAGGTTTTCGTTCGCGGCACAAACGAAACATCAAACATTTGATTTTGATTTTCTTGTTCAATGTTTGGAGGGAATCAACTTGTCAGGTACCAGGCAGTTGAAAATAAAGAAGATCTAAGGCCGCTCTCAATTCCATTCTCTTTTCGCCAAATATCCGAAAGAGTGCATTCTAATTTCAAGATCATCATCATCCGCTTCTGTAGGCCAAGCAAAACAAACGCAATATTAGTACCAAACTGCTCCATGATCACTTTCCATTTTTCGTACATACCACGAGTGATGCGGTTTGTCCAAAACAACGAACTCTCGCCAAAAGGCAAACTTTTCCTTTTCCGCTTAGAGATTGGAAAACTTCGTAATCGACTTTATGTTGTAGGAAGGTACAAACACAACAAGCAGCTTCTCAACAATTGTTCAATTTATTTTGAAGTTCACTCACTTGTGTTATAAATGACTACTTGCAGTGGACAACTTCCGTGCCGGTCTGGCGTAGTCTTCTTTTGTTTTCCGTACACTGGAGGATACCGCACGCCAATCCACCCCATAAACCAGAGAGTCCATGCAAACAACTACAATCACGTGTTGGGCTTCGCAACTCGACGGATCTTCAACAATCTGGAGACGTTGAGTAGGAATTAATGAGCGTCTTAAAGGCAGTTTCATTTCGAAATCATCGTAAATTCGACGACCGTCTTTTGGAGCTGCATGCGTAACCGAATAGCAGTCGGGGGGGGGGGGAAGTGAGCAAAAGTCCTCCTCTTGCATTTGCATATTGGGGAGCACAGTCCATAATGCGCACCTGGGATAAAAGTGCCCAATGCAGTTTTTAGTTGCTGTACCATTACTAATTCAGGAATTTTATGGGCCCGATTGCTAGTTCAAGTATTGAACTAGCTATGTTGCTCGTTAAATCCACGAATTGACGGTTGGAAAGCTGTAAAAACCAGTGCGCGGCCATTTTCCCTCAGGGGTGCATTTTAGACCATTCTACCCTACAATCCGCTCGACGACATCAACTGGAATGGCCCACGGAAAGATCTCGTAATAGGGTGGTTGGCACACAGCCTCATCGATGATGTTGGCGTGTGTGAGTGCGCGAGCGAGATGCTGAACTTTCTCTGTTTTCTCAACAAAGCCTGTTCGGTGGTTAAGTGGATCACGATTCGGAGGAAAACAATAACGTGGCGATGCTGTTCAGGGTGATGTGATTTTGGAGGGAAATATGACCGATTATGTGGAGCATAAGCTTGAAAGAAAAACAACGAACGAGCTGGATCAAACTTCAATTGCATGCACGGTAACCGCAAAATACCCAATAATGACTACAAAGTAAACATTTTCGAGGGAAACTGGGACTACCCATTAAATTAGTAAACTTTTACCCATTTTTGTGTAATTACAACTACAAAAAAAAAAGTAGTAAGTATTCATATGTGAGTTGTAAATACTCATAAATTTTAATTTTTCTATACAAAAATATAGTAGTATAATAAATAAATATAGTAGAGTAATATTTTTATTCATTTAATAGGTAGTCCCAGTCTCCCTCGAAAATACTTACTTTGTAGTCAATATCGAGTCTTTTATAGCCATTATTGGGTATTTTGCGGTTACCGTGTGGGTTGTTATTTGGAGGAATGGTTCCTAGTTAGATCATCCACGTATCACACGTTTCGGTTTCGAGTGCGAGTTTTGTTTATGGCCTACCCAACGTTTTTGAACCATGGACAAAATGCTAGAATCCATATCAGCTGGTTGAACATGTTTGAGTATGTGAATTTATCAATCTCGGTTGGTCACTTTTTCCATAAATCTACATAATCAGAAGCTTTTGTGTCATTTAGAAAGATTGGTAAGCTGAATAAATAAAACGAAGGAAGGATCTTTCCAAGTAGCTCACTGCCATCACGAAAAGTTGAAGCATCTAGTTGATGACAAGCTTGGTACTAGGGCTCAGTAATGTTTCAAAATTAAACGTCTTATTTAGGAGAAATGGATCTAATGTCGGCCTACATGCCCCTAATTTGAGCCCATACATAAATTTAGCAATCGACTTAATTTTCACTAGCGACCAAAAATATCCACAGGTAGGTGTTCCAGTAATAGTGGTGTACCTATAGTTTCGGTATGGAGTTTGTCCCGGAATAGTGAGGAGGACCCGGAAATGATTATTTTTCATCGGTAGCTCTCCAAAAATGAAGCATATTTGCATATTTCAATCTTAAAATATTCCCAAAAGTGTCGGAAAATAATTAATTTTCCTTAAGATTTTCAGTCCGTTGCTCCTATAGTTGCGGTAGTATTACTATAATAGTGGAACCCATAAGAAACCAACGCATTCCACTATTATAGGAACCAAAGTTAGCAACTACCACAACTACTGGAATAGTGTTCCTATTAATGGAGGACGAGTTTTCTAGAATTGTATGCAATTATAGTACAAAGTAATATTTTTCTATGAAAAAAGAGGTTGAAGAGTTTGTCAGATATTTTAGCGCTTGTTGATGACCCCATTATGGTGTTTTTTGCTTATGGCCAATAACTTGTTTATCTAAATGAGGTTCTTGACCGAGAAAGCTTGAAACCCCCTATTCTAGAGCAACTATGAAATCTGTTTAAATGCAAAGATAATTTAAAAAATACTCTCTAATCTAATCTAACACCAACACAGCCAGTTCATGAAAGCATCCTGGAAAATGATAGATATACCTCCATCCTTTTTCTTGTCTATTTGGTACATTTTGTACATCAGAGATGCGCAACATATATCAAAACGGCCAAGCCTGCTGTGCAGCATTTAAGGGGCAAGATGATTCAGAAACATCGGGCATGTTTAAATCAAAGATTCAAACACGATGCTTCAGAATCCAATAATACCGTACGTTCCGTTGATATAAATGATTGGTCGTTGGGAGCATCTAATCTAAAAAAGTTAAATTATGCTCCATTTTCCTCAAGTGGTTGGGACATGAGCACTAGCTCTTGTCTTAGCCCTATATGGTTTATGGTTATAGCACCATTACTCGCTTTCTGAAAAGGAAAAAAAATTGAATAAAAGGCCGTAGGAAAAAGGAAAAGGAGGAAGGAACCCTAGTTCTATTTTCCCTTGTTTAAAAAACTGATAAAACGGGTATCTAATCAATCTACAGGAAAAGTTCGCGAAACTCACAATGACTCGCGAACTTTTCCTTTTGTGTGCCAATATTCTATATTTACCGTAACTAGGGATATGAAAGGAAATGTTGATGTAGTACTTGCTCAACAAGTGACACTCTCATAAGTATAAGTGAATTAGCGAATTAGTGACACCATCATAAGGGGTCGTCCATTAATTATGTCACACATTTAGGGGGAAAGGAGGGTTTTGAAAACTGTGACGAGCCATACAAAAAAAAAAAAACATTAAGGTCCATACAAAAAATGTGACAAAGGGGGGAGGGGGGTTGAAAATGGGCCAAATTTGCGCTACTCGTTGCCAGCCCTAGGAAAGGGATGCATAAAATGCAACAGTCCGGCATCTCTCGGTATCACTAAAGGGTGTCCACGATGAAATTGCCACACTATGAAATTGCTCTAACTTTTTAACCGTTGGGTAGAATTTAATGAAAATTTGGGTGGATTTAGTTCATAGTGCATTATTTACATCCTGCAAGTTTTAAAGTCCTGTGATCAAAACTCGCGGAAATGGAGTCGAAAGAACAGCTTGCGCATTCATCACGAGAACAAGGATCTCTCGCATCGTTCCATCGCTAAAACGTTGGGAATCGTGAATTCCACGGTGTCGCGAGTGATTAAGCGGTTCGAGGAACGGTTGACCACCGATCGGAAGCCCAGAAGTGAAGGAAAAAGTATTCCGTACATCACCAAAAATCACAACCGCGTAGTTGGGGCCTTCAACCGAAATCCGAACGCCTCCGTTAGGGATGTGGCTAAGAAGCTGCACCTAAGCCGAAGTTTTGTCCAGAAGGCCAAAACTAAGGCTGGGCTTCGAACGTTCAAGGTACAAAAGGCCCCTAATCGCGACGAGAAGCAGAACAAGTTCGCCAAAACCCGTGCCAGGAAGTTGTACCTCAACATGCTGACGAAAGTTGAATGCTGCAACATGGACGACGAAACATATGTGAAGGCCGACTTCAAACAGATCCCCGGCAACCTGTTTTTCACGGCCAAGGATAAGTTCAGCGTTCCGGAGCATGTCCGCACTCAGAAGATATCCAAATTTGCGAAGAAATTCCTGGTTTGGCAAGCCATCTGCACGTGCGGGAAGCGGAGTGCACCTTTCGTGACCCAGGACACGATGAACGGACAGGTGTACATAATAGAGTGCCTCCAGAAGCGGCTGCTTCCTCTCCTGAAGGCCCACAACGTCCCAACAATCTTCTGGCCGGATTTGGCCTCATTCCACTACTCCAAGGACGTGCTGAAGTGGTATGCGGACAATAAGGTCAATTTCGTGCCGAAAATGTTCAACCCTCCCAACACTCCGGAGCTCCGCCCCATCGAGAAGTACTGGGCGATTATGAAGCAGCACCTTCTTAAACGACCTAAGGTAGTGAAGACAGTCGAGGAACTGAAGAAAGTATGGGTTTACATGCAAAAAACGGTTGATTCACAGGTTGTGCAGAATCTTATGGCCGGGGTTAAGGCCAAGGTGCGGGCATTTGCGTATGGACTGTAAATAAAATACGAGTAAAATGGTAAAATGAAGTTTAATAGTTATTTCTCAATCCCTGAAAATTTGATGGCAATCGGATGAAAACTCGAATTTTGCGAATCAATTTTGTGTGTGGCAATTTCATCGTGGACACCCTTTATAAGCCTGCTAGATTCAAACCATCGTGATCATCTTGGGATCTTCGTTGCCCATCAGCTAAGACAGCTCCCAATAAACACCACTCCTGGATCTTTCTTTTTTTTCTTTTTCCTTTTTTCGCATATCATCCGTCATGGTCTGATCTATTTCGATACCGTCCATGAGATTTTGAACAATTGAACAATCGGAAGTTTGTTTAAAGATGATTAAACTCGTTAAAATCACTAAATGAAAATCAGCAGCAAAATTAATAACGTGTCAACTTTCCTGCGCGACCTACTTTGATCTCCTTCAGGAATGTTCGGAATCACTTTTCCATGAATAATAAAGAAAAAAAAATCAAAAAAAAAATCCTTAAAGAAATTCAAAACAAGTCCTGTGAAGGGTTACGAGCGAACTAGTAAGAAAAATCAAGTCCAGGGAATATTTCAAGATCCCAGAAACAGACAAAAAACAAGATTCAGGATTGCGAAAAAAAACAGTATTGGAGGTTTAAAAATAACTGTGCTTACACCCAACCGTGGATTTTGTTTTGTTTATTAATTTATTTGATAATGCTCAATCAAATTAACTTTACAGAGCCGAGGATTCTTGTTCACTATACAATACATCTATAAACTATAGTCAAAAGGTACAACACAGTAATCATTTTATCTTCCGCTATCCAATAAACCTCCTCGACCAGAACGGGAGCCGCTTTCAGTGGTTTCATTGTATGGCAGATTCGCCAACGGGGGTCAGAGCACTTCCATTGCAGCAATGGACGGAAAACGTGGTCAGCACTCACACATTCATCACGAAACGGTTGCTTTCCAAAGTCGACGACGCATCGACTGAAAGAACTGCTGATGAAGAACAATGAGGAGAGCCACACAATGGTTGCTGCCGAGTAAACAGACGATCGCGTGACTCAACCCGGGGATGTAAGATTTGCTTTCAATTATGAGGGATTCATCATCGCAGGATGTTAGTGGAGACCGCATGAACAGAGGATGAGATGTACCAAGCTGCAGTCCACTGCATGAAAGTTGGAGACTGAAAAATGTGGATTGTTGGGTCAAAACATACATTTTTTAAAATGTCTTAAAATACGTAAATGTAACGTAGCTATTAGGAGTACACTTAGTTGTAATCACAATTTACTTCGTATGTATGGCTAATGATCTCGTGTAACCCTCAACAATCCACACAAAAGTGTGTTCAAACTTTTGTTTGCCTGTGCACAATTTTGAAAACGTGTTTTTGCTACTATTTATGACACTTAACTTTAGAGCACTTTTTAATTAAAAAAAAAAATGGCTGTCTAATGTTATCTACACTTTACTCCAGGAGTTTCAGAAACTTATTCTAGTAATCATTTTCTGAACATTCAAGATATTTGCATCAAAACACATGTTTCCCTGTCTTACAGATATATACTTTCAGTCGTTTTTGTGCTTAGAGATTTTCAGCAGTGATTATTGAATTATTGGTTGATCTTGCCGTTTGTTTTTAGCTCACTTTTAACATTTTAAAACAAAACATGGATGGATTTTAAATATGTTTTTACGAATAACCTAAGAAACATGCGAAAACATTTCCAATCGACCTATATACGCCCTTTTTAAAGCTAGATTTTGATCAAAACTGAATTGATGTGGTCCATCTTCTTTTCCGTTGCATTCAAAGATTATTGGTCATTGAATATTAGATTTTTGCGTGCTCTCAACTTGGTGTTCTAGATGCACTTCCACAGTAATAAATTGAGAACCTTCGATACTTGTACCATTTTTTGCATTAGTATAATTGTGTGGCAAGTACAATCATACTCTATGCCCAGGGAAGTCGAGAAAGCATGGTCTTGCTTAGTAGCTGCTCCTTTACCGACCGAGCTAAGGGAGGCCCATTTACATGGTCCAATTAGTGCCAAATAAGATAGCGTAATCAGATCTCTTCTTGAACTTGAATTTAAATTTGGGTTGGTGGTGAATAACCTCATTCAATGCAAAAATGGAAAAGCAGATTCAACGATTGAATTAGCATTTTTTTATAATTCAAAAAACACAACCAGCTTATTTAAAATTTTATCTATTCTGAATACTTGGAAATCAATTGAAAATTCTTATCAAAGTTTTGTGTTCTGAAACTTTTTAATTTTGGAATTTCTGTTCAGTTTTCAGCTAGTATAGTAACACTTAAAGAACAGACTCTACTGCGTTGATAAAAACGATTCAAAGATCGAAGTGAAACGACAACGAGGATGACTGATAAGCTTGAACTTCATGTGGAATATCACCCCACAATCCTACATGCACAAAGGTCTTCTGTTAGCTCATCAAGTGAATTTAATGCAATCGCATTTTCGTATCTCAATGGCAACAGAGCCAGATTTTTTCAAAAACCTCCATCAGTAAACATGCCCTAGCTGATAACAGATCGGTTCAGATTGCCATTCGGTATAATCTATCTCCATCCAGTTCATTCAGCAATAGCTAGCTACAATCGTGTCAACGTACCAGCAATACCCAGGGTTGACTGCCTACCGTTGTGTGTGGAAGTCCGTGTCACATTGAACTTGATTAGCAACAAGTTCGACACAAAGGCAGTATCACAAATTAACATCGATTAACGTGTTCGCGATCCAGTGACTGGATTCCAGTCGCAGCGACGGTGACAATAAAACGAATATATCTCTTGGAGGAATTCCTGATTTCTATTGCATTGTATCTTAAAAGCGGAAACATCGGATTGCTGCTGAAAGTAAGGCGTGGTTGTCAACGGTTTTATTGACAGCAATGTTAACCCGTTATTTTTTAACTTAATTTTGGAGGCACGCTTTTCTCCATGTTTGGTCGGCAGCACCCGTTCGTTTCGGGCGAGCATTTATCCACGCTCAAATCAGCCAGCAGTCATTTTTGTGAGATCTGTGTCCGTGTGCTCGCGTTTGTGTTTTCAGTTTGTTGAAAATTGACTCATTATTTGACAAATCGACTTGTCGACCACCTCAGGCAGAACTAAATGGCAAATTTGTGTGAAGTTTTTATTCTTCTGATTGTTACAGAGTCATTGACATCCAGGATTGACAATACAAAGCCTGCCCACCACACTGGGCGGAAATCAACTTCAACTGGATGGTGGCAGTCAGTCGGTGGTAAATGACTACAATAAGATGTTCAAGGTTTCATCCAGTTTGTTTGATAGTCAAAGGGAGGATAGAGGCATTCAGTAACGGAAGCAGTTAGGGGGATCATATGTAACAGTGCATTTCAGAATTGACGTTTCTCTAGGAAGCTCTATGTGGGGTGTATTAAAATATAGATTCATGATATAATTTTTTATAAGCTAAAAAAAATCCAAGCATAAGAACTAAGGTTTTGAACAACTTGCTAGTTTTTGTGCAGGGAATTTTGCTTAAAAAAATCAGTGTCAAAATAGCATTGATAATTTCATACTCCCAATAATTGATATAAAATTATTCAGCAGTTTACTCAGAACGCGTTTCAGAATTCGTCAAAAACATTCTTGAGTTTCTCCTGAGAAAACTCCACCATTAATTTTTTATCCTTAACTCCCACTAATTTGTTGAAGTTAATTTCTTTAAAATCTCTGTATTATTTTATTAAAATATTTTTCAGCATGTTCACGGTATTCCATTAAAAATAATCCAAGAATTGTCTTGATAGTTGCATTGGAATTTGGTTCAGCATAACCTTAGATTCTTTCAGATAATTTCCCTTTGAATACTGAAATGACGTTTCCTACTACTCGAACTTTGCCGTGGAACAATATTTTGATATTTTTTTTCTTAATGATACGGCCTTATTCATGCTAAGCTTGATAAATCTAGAATTTATTGCGTTATTTTCGTTAAATCACGGGTAGAAGGATGTCCCAAAATGATCGATAATATGATTATTTCAATTGAAACTCTTTTCTACATTTTTTTTTGGAATTATTCTCAGAATTCTGCTTCTAAAGCTTCTCTTCAAAATTAAATGGAAATTTTCTTATAAATTTGTCTTGTATTTCCATCTCCATTTGATTTGAACTGAGAGTCACGTCACAACGACGCACGGAGGGGTATTTGTTCTACGCTAGATGGCCAAAATAAGCCAAAACAGATTCTGAATGCATGCATTGTATTCTTCAGAGGTAGGGTAACAATGCTCTGTACTCATTATTTGTTTTTCTAAACTGATCGCGTTGTGGCATCAGTTCAAACTTGCCAGTTGTTGAACCGCGTTGGTTTGTTAGAAAAAATCGTTCCGCAGTGCCGTTGTTTTCGTGTCTCTACTTGTTGTTGGGATATCTGGATCAACAATAGAAAAGGGCCCATCAGCATTTGTAAACAAACCGTTCCAAAGCCCTTTACTCAGAAAGCGAAGGCCACCCACGCTAATCAACACCATCATCGGATAGGGGAAACTTCTATTTACACGATGGTTTGTATGGGCGGCCTTGCCCCGTAACGTGGGTAGATCACCTTTTCGTGGTACGTTACGGGATGTAAGATCTACCACCAATTCCTAGTCCTGACTACTTCAAACTAGGGGAACATGATTTTACAGAAATGCAAGTAACACATCTTAGTGTTACTTTTTATGCCTTGTTGATAGTGACAAGACTCGGCTTTGTCTACCGAGGATGATCTTGAAACAAGGAAAAAAATGAGTTAGTTGTCTTCATCTATGTGATTCCTAATCTTCTATTCGTTGTTCCCTAGTTTGAAGTGGTTGCGACTAGGGTTCTGATGCATGGTCATTATCGGTGTCATTTCTTAATTTTGTTGCTAAGGAATTCAACTTTGACTGACAAAAGGGGCGCGCCTTTGGAGGGTGTTTCAACATTCCGAAGCGTATAAATAGCGGGACATTTCAATTAGAGTGTGATGGAGTAATACGACATGCACTAAAGTAAGGGCACGGGATATACTACAGGGTGCGTGACGAATTTTTGCAGTAAATTTCAAATAGTAATTTTTCATGCTTGTGCATCATGATTTAGATATATTTGGCAGCACTGGATAGCTTATACTGTTAGGTGTAAGATTTAAACAAACAATGTTGAGTAAACGTAAAGATGTCGAAACAAGAGAGCAATCTGTCAGCCGTTGTCGCTTTGTTGCGCGCCGGAGTATGCATGAAAGAAATAATTCGGTCGGTAAATGTGTCTGAAAGAACAGTGTATAATTATAAAAAAGGCTTTGTAAAGTGATAAAACGGAGCACCTGGTCATACTGCTAATAAAGCACAGAAATGGCTTACGGAAAATATTTCGTAAATTTGGGAGGAAGAAATTTGTCCCCCAAGCAGTCCCGATATCAATCCGTTGAATTATTTTGTATAGGGCGTCGTCCAACGGGATACCAATAGAACCCCTCACACCACACTTAAGTCGCTAAAAGCTAAAATCAAGGCAGTGATGACATCTATGGATCGAAACATTTTAGAACGTGCATAGTGCAGTTTCCGGAAGCGTCTAACTACAGTCGTCGAAAGGGAAGGCAATTTTTTTGAATTAATTTACTTACAACTTCCATATGTCTTTTTTTTTTTTCCTTTGGTTTGTTTTTTTCCGTCGATCTTGTTTTCCGTGCTGAGCACCAATGCTACCGACGTGCCAGGAAGGCAGCTCCCACACCTGGACCCTACCTATCGACCCATCAACTCATGAACCGGGGACCAACGGCTTTACTTCCCATCCGAAGGAAGGCGTGATCAGAGATGTTATGCCTCAGAACATCCCGGCGGCGCCGACTGGTATTGAACCCAGGCCTGCTGGGGTGAGAGGTAATCACGCTTACCACTACACCACCGGCGCCGTTACCTTCCATATGTTGCGAAAGAAAATAAATCGCACAAAATTCATTGCTAGAATAACTAACTGGTGTATTTTTTCTCAAATATGCCATTTACTGCAAAAATTCGTCACGCACCCTGTACAATAGATCAATTTACTGGTCGCAGTAGTGTTAGGTCCCGAAGAGAGGATAAAAAAAGGTCCTCCTTCGATTTGTGAGGAATGGGCTTTGGAAATGTGGAAATTTACAAATGCTGATGGGCCCTTTTCTATTGTTGATCCAGATATTCACATTAATTTACAAAAATGGATAGTGATCAAGCAGGTATTGCAATATTTATTCCACATGACATCAGCTGATTTCACTTATAGCGAATTCGTTTATTATTCAGTTCCAACCTTTATCGGGTATCAAGATTGGGTCTGCTTGTTTTCTGACAAACGTAAGTTTTCTCGTTTGATTTTAAAACCTACACGGTAAGCAAAAAGTACCCAAAAGTAAGTTCTGTTCACTCATCTCGGCACTATAGTGCAGAAACCCAAAAGTAGGTAAAGTGGGTCAAAGTAGTATGGAATTTTCCACTAGCTTTCTACCCAAAAGTAAGTTAGTTGTACCCAAAACTAGGTAAACATGATTATACACAACGTTGAGTTCCCACACTTTACTATCCCTGTTGGGTGGTTTTGCTCCTCCGTTTTTGACAACATTAGAAGGAGAAAAGGAGACAAGCTAGTCAAAAGTATAGGTAAAAGTGAACTGGCCGTTGGGTACTTTTTTCTTACCGTGTAGCTCAGGTTGAGGTTCACACTGACAAAAAGTTCGGTTTGCACTGCACAGTGGGAAAACATAGACATAAAGGAGCAAAATTCATTATCTCTGATTTAACCTTTGCAAATATAATCATTCTTTTGGGGAAAAGTCTCAGGAATCCAGTGGAAATAGTTTCGTCCTGTGCAGAATAGGGAAAACTGGGGTTTTTGGAGCATTTTACTCAAATTTATTAAAATTTTGTATAAATGACTAAAAAAATACCTCATTTTGGTTAATATACGTTCTGAAATATGGTCACTCTTGTAGAAAAACATTTCGAAAATCCATTAAAATGGTTTAATACATCAGCAGTCTGTGCAGAGTATGTATTTTAGTAATTTTTACCACTATTACCTTATTTTCATATTATTTTAAAGTTAGTAGTCAGTGATGAGAAAACCTGTCCAATGATAGTCCTTCTTGAAGGAAAACACCCAAGAGATCCAAAAATTACGTTTTAGATTACATCGAAAGGTAAGCTGATGTATGGAGCCATTTTTTTCCTAATTTTCTCCTATTTATGAAGTAACGTTCAGTAGTGTTACACGGTTATACGCATTAGTGCCTGTCATACTATACTGTATTACTTTAAAAATGACTTAGTAATTGAATGGTGATGGTTTCATCTTGAGAAAATTTCAGTAAATTATCCATTTTTCCCGATTTCCCCCTTTTACTAAAGGAAACAAGTCATGATATACTTTTATACGAATTAAGGCCTGTTATCTTAATTGTTCGGGCACTTTACTTTTTTTTTAATTATGAGGAATTTAATGGTGATGGTCTCATTTTGTGCTGACATAATAATAAAATATAATTTAATAAATCAAGTAGAAAATTTGAGGTAGCGGAAGTTCCAATAATGGAAACATGACCAAACGGCTACTCTCTAAGCCAGAAAAGTTTGCAAAAGTTCTTAATGTGGATGCTGATATGGTGAGAAACCTGCGTTTGATAAGCTGTTTGGCCTTGTCAAACCATTTTTTGAACAAGGACAAGTAAGCAGAGTTCTACAACATCTTTGAAGAGCAGGTATACACAGAGTTTCCGTATATAAGAAATCCACCTCCATGTGTTCATAAATACAAACATTTAGCAGAATTCGTGGATAAGCTGGGCGTTTATTTTAAAGCCATTTTCTTTGAGTTTTGTGGATGAACAAGCGGGTGAATCTTGCTACAAAAATTATTTATATATTCGTCCCCATCTTGTTCGCAAAACTTCTCTAGAGGCCAATTTGTCAGATTTGATGAAGTCTGCATCGGCTCGATCAGACCCCAAGATCGGAACATTGGTTATGGCACACAGTTCTTAATCCGCAATGTGAACCTTGTAACAATGATGACGATTCCGATGAATATGATAACTATAGTGACAGCTCGGGTACCTACATCCAACAGGTTTGCTGTTCTCCCCATGGATGGGAATATTCAGTCAGCTGTGACGGAAAAAACGCAGCAAGAAGAGAAAGAAGATTCGGGGCCAGTCCGATGGCACGATTGGTCGCAACGATGCCTCTACGACGAACGGAGATTTCGGTGATGCTGCCGACATGAGCGCGGCAAAAGTGAAGCTACCTCTGCTGGTAGTGAAAAATGCCCATCTTAACGAACTCATCGCGGATCTGGCGTCGCTGGGCGTCAAAGCCGAATTCAAGTTGGGCAGAGTCGGCCCAAGGTGGTGCTCCGTACGAAAGCGGAATATGACTTGGTCATCGTCTACTTGAGGACTTGCAAGGTGGAATTCTTCACCCATGACATCCCCGGTGAAAAACCGTTCAAGGTCGTCATCAGGGGCCTACCACATTTCGATCCGAAGTTTATCGAACATGAAATCAGGGTCCAGTACAAGCAACTGCAACATTAAGCCACGCTGCGGCAATTGCGCTCAAAACCACGCCACCTCCGAATGTGCTGCAGATGTAGCTGTGGCGTCCAAATGCGCCAACTGTGGTGGTGCTCACCAAGGATCCGACAAGCAGTGCTCAAAACGCGAGGATTTCAAACGCATCCGAAAACAAACGTCCACCAACAATCAACCAGGACGAAGGAAGGATAAGGCCCCGGCTTTCACGGCAGAGGACTTTCCGCCTCTTCATGGACAAGCGAATCCAAGGGTGCGATCCGCCCCCCCCCTAAAGAAACGTCTGGACCTTCTGCTGGACAAAGCTCTCCATCCCCCTGGATTCTGGAGACAACCAACAGCTCAAACAAATAATCCCGATCTGTTCTTAGCAGATGAACTGATGGAAATCTTCGTCAACATGACCGGTGCTCTACGTAAGTGCCGCAATAAGCCCGAACAGATACAAATGCTCGGTAAGTTCATCATCCAGTATGGTGTATGGTGTCACAGCATCGACGTGGGCCTACTAACCGAGACCCATCTAAAGTTCGGCGACAGCTTCTGGTTGCCTGACCACAACATTATCCGGCTTGATGGCACCAGCTCCAGAGGGGGAGGGGGGGGGGTGCATCCGCACTTCTATCATCGAGGCCGTTAGTGTGGAGGTGGAATCACCAACTGGAAACGTCCGGTTTATCGCTGTTTACTGCACACGCCAGTGTACCGCAAGCAATAAACTAGGAATCCAATTCAAGAAGGACCTGACCGCCATCACCCGTAGTAGCTCCCGATTCATCGTTGGGGGCGATCTGAACGCCCACCATGAAGCTTGGCGGAACTACCAGCGGAACCGGAACGGATGTCTATTGTTCGACCACGCACAACATGAACGCACAACATGAACGCACAACACTGTGCAATTTCCGGACGAACCAACTTTCATCTCTCCGGCGGGAAATCCCTCCACGCTGGACTTTTTCCTGTAAAACATCGGACTATCCAAGCCGGAGGCGCACAACGATCTCAGCTCCGACCACCAACCGGTGGTGACTGAAGTCGGTGTCAACGTGGTTCCTGCTAGAAGCTGCCTCCGTAAAGACTATCACCATGTCAACTGGGTGCAGTACGGACGAATGGTGGACAGCAACATCGATGAAAACCCACTGCTAGACACCATTGATGACATCGACCGTGCATTGAAGGACTCCAACAGGCCATATCCGAGGCTGACGAGACATGCGTTCGACGAGTTCCTGTGAGGGGTAAGTTTGAGAAATGTGCGTAGACGCCAGTTTCAGAGGTCTCCAGGAAAACAAACGTGATATGGCCGATCTGAACAGGCAGATTGCTTCCAGAATGGACTCACTCCAAAATGAAATTTTCGGGCATGTTGTCCAGAATCTGGACGACCACTCCAGACCATTCTGGAAGGTAGCCAAGGTCCTGAAAACTCATCCCAAACCCGTTCCACCTCTCAGAGTCGAAAATGATGACGATCGGTTTTTAATCACCCCACAGGGGAAAGTGAATGCGATCGGCAAGCATGTCGCTTCATCGCATTTGCTTGGCTCGACTATCCAAAGTCCGCTCGTTGATCAGGTTGCGTCGTGCCTCCGGTGGATATGATTACAGTACAACAGATTTGCTCAGCGCTGAAATACACCAAGAACATGAAGGCTCCCGGGTTTGACGGGATATTTAACTTGATCTTGAAGAGACTCAGCATGAAAGTGCAGTCTCTTCTAACCGCTATCTTCAACAGATGCTTGGAACTGCACTACTTTCCAAGCATCTGGAAAGTAGCTAAAATTATACCAATCCACAAATCCGGTAAGGATCCAACATTGTCTTCAAGCTACAGGCCAATCAGTCTCCTTTCAGCGCTGAGCAAATTGTTCGAGAAACTCATTCTCAATCGTTTGCTCAAGTTTGTCGAGGAAAACAACATTCTCCTTCCGGAACAGTTTGGATTCAGAAAGGGGCACTCTACCAATCACCAGACGTTGAAAAGGCGTTTGTCAATGTTTGGCATGACAGACTTGTGTGCAAGCTTTGTAACTTCAACTTCCCATTATATCTGGTTAAAATCGCCCGTAACTACCTCCAGCAAAGGTCGTTTAACAGCTTCGCTTCAATGCAAAAGTACACTAAAAATATTATTTCGTTAATTCTGTTGAGCTCGTTTCGTAAAAACGGCTTTCGTACATAAAACAACCTTTTCGTAAATTGTACGAAACATTCGTATTGACCCTTATTACAGGTGTCACTTCACGGTGAAACGAAGTGAAATAACCAGTTGCCCCTCACGGTGAAGTGATTTGCCGCGTAATTCAATAAGTTGTCACTGCACGGTGAAGCACGAAATTTCGTATTTATTTTACAAAAAATTCGTTCCAATATGAAATAAAATCAGTTGTGAGTGACAGTTTTAACGACATTAGTTTCGTTAAGTGTACGAATCTCTTCCGATGCAGGTAACAACGAATGGATCCATAGAACTAACGAGCGTTTTTGTTGTATAAACGAAACATTATTTTCACTGTAAGTTCATTTGATAGTGCAAGACGAAATGAACACGAGTCAAGTCAAAATAAACAGTGGCGCCTTTGGTGTAGTGGTAAGCGTGATTGCCTTACACCCCAAAGGGCTCCGCTGGGATTTTCTAAGGCATAAAATCTCTGATCACGCCTTCCGTCTTGATATTGTTTTCGTTCTGAGTACCAATGCTACCGACATCAGGAAAACAGTTCCCACACTTGAACCCTACCTATTGACCGGTCAAAAGCTCATGGACCGGCGACCAACGGCTTTACTTCCCTTCCGAAGGAAAGCGTGATCGGAGATTTACTTTAATTGCTTTTGAAAAT
This sequence comes from Ochlerotatus camptorhynchus, assembly GCF_037179485.1. Lineage (NCBI taxonomy): Eukaryota > Metazoa > Arthropoda > Insecta > Diptera > Culicidae > Ochlerotatus > Ochlerotatus camptorhynchus. The sequence continues at coordinate 198,945 of NW_027040717.1, forward strand.
CCTAACGATCCGGTTGAGTTCCAAAACAGACCCACTGAATTGTATACACGTATAATGCATGGAATGAACATCGAATGTAAGTGTGAATTTCTTAAATTGTCTATGCGAAATGTAGTAGAAATGGGGCACTACTATGGCACCGTCAACATTGAGTTACGTTGTAAGACTAAAACCATCTAAAACTATTCCAAATAAACACTCTTCACAAAGTGAAGTTGATCTTGGCGTGTACGCCACATATGTAACCTCTATCCAACAATTACAAGAAAATTGAACAACTTTGCATGGCACTCAGCCACACTGTTAAAAAAAAACATTTCCAAAAAGCCTCTGAAGATTCCACTGTGTTGTGTAGCCATAACCTACTACATTCGTATAGACCACACCACTCACTCGCACTCTCGCATCTCATTCTCATTCGAGTAGCCTCCATGCTTTGTTTGCATCCTAACGGGTGAGCAGCTTGCATTTCGATGTCGAGAGTCGCTTCACCTCAATGCAAAAGCAAACATAAACATAAGTTGTAGGCATCGGCATCATCTTCAGACGGATTAAATAACATCCAGGCTATTCACCGCGGCGGCGGTGGTGGCGATGATTGCGACCCTGGAGGGGCGGCAGGTGGTTGAATTCAAACTAGACCAAAGCACGCTTTAAAGGCGCAGAAATACAAAGCTCTTTTATCGCTCAAGTAAACTGGAGATATATTGACCGAGTCCGGTATAGGAGGATGTGCCCGACGGATTAAGACATCCATATTGTCTAGATCTGTGAACCGTGAATAAGCCTCTTTGGATCGTTTAAGAGTTAATAGGCACTTGTGTGTGAGGCGGTGCTGTGGACGGCGCGTTGATAGCTAATAACATAATGTGTATCTATTTGTGCTGAAGTGCAAATCCACTTAGCGGCCGCCGTGTGCCGTATTGGATCGACTAAGAAGCATATCTCTGAGGTGAGCTTTCTGCATGAGTGGTGAGCACGAGGTTGCCGATTACCTGAGGGGGCAGAAGGCTCTTGTGCTAACGACAATTGATGGGTTAATTGAATCGGTTTAAAATAGCACTCGATTATGAAATTGCCGCAAATCGATTGGAGCCGCGAGCGGGCAGCTTTTGCAGAGGTTTATCGAAATCGGCCGGAAAGTTTGCGCACAGCAGCACGGGGAGGGGGGTCCACTATTGCAGCAGTAGTGGCCTAGGTGTAGTTTGGAAATTGCACGCTGATTGCTTTGGCCTGGATGCATTGGACCGAGTGGATCTTTGTTTTGGATTGAAATAGATTTGCTCACTTCCCGGAAGGTATGTGCAGATTTATTGACAATGCCCCGGTTGTACGATTTCTACTGACGATTTCAACTGGATGAAGGAAATTGGATGATTGATACTGATGCAATCTTGATTGAACGGATTGAGTTGAAGGATTTGTGTTATCATTTTTTCAGTCAATGAAGAATGCTTTCAACAAAGCATTCAGGGGATTTCCATTAAGGGGAGATCTCGAAAGGGTTTTTTTTAAGATGGCGTCAACGATCAGCGCATATTAGGGTACTGGAGGAAGCTTGCCTCAAGAAGGCAACAAGCTGAAAACACATTTCTTGCTAGTTTCGCTAGGGGAAATAATGGCTTTGGCACTTCTTTACCTACTATCGACTTAATTTACTCCCTGATAGTTAAAGGTAAAGTAGTTCCGCAGCCGTCATTTCCCCTACATAGTTTGATAAAATAATTAATTTTACAGAAAATACAAGAAACTCCGAGGAAGTAAATCGACTAATGCTGATTGGATCTGTTAAAATGTTAATCAATATTATTTAGCAACAAATTGTTAATCCAGAAATAATGCTGGAGTTTAAGTAGTTGGCGAAAATGCAGAAACAGTGTTCGGGATATTATTATCAAATCTCATCCATTGAGCACTCCTGAAAGAATGCACTCACGTAGATTCTCATGCATTTTCACGCACTCACAATGCAAAAAATGCATTCCAATGAAAGTAGTAAAATTTTCCATCGAATAATGCAAAAACAAACACTTTTCAGAACAATGAAAAATGCCGAAATATTAAGCAATGGACTTTCGAATCGGCAAATCTCATCGGTGACTATTGCGACTATTACGCAAAGGCAAAGATCATAGGCAAATAAACTTATGGATGAGATTTGAGTTTTTGAGTTATTCCAAACACAGGCGGACATCGATATTCGAAAATAGTGCTAAAACTGATTTCCAACCATCGCCGCTCATTTTGCGGAGGTACAGCCAAATGAGCCCGTCTTACCTCTACAGTTCACTATCGAGGAGCACGAATGAGGTAGAAGAGTGAAATGTATTGCTTGGATAGCACACTAATGGTGTCCAATGGGGCCTATCATGGAGGGTTATGCTGTTATTATGGGCCAATCGAAAAGTAAAACTTTGATAATATTTCATAAAACAAATATCCTAAGTTTGTAGATTTTTGTTTAACAAATCTCATGGCAATAATGTTTACGCAACGATAGAAGCTGCATGAGGTTATTTATTCCAAGCGCGGGCACTGTTGTTAGTTCATACGCTTACGTCGTTTCTGGTCTCTCAAACAGAAGCATCAGTTCATATCGAGGACCTCAAACTAACCTGATAATCAGAGTAATGTTCAATACTTTATTCCATACCTGAAACGATAAAAAAGCAAATCATTATTTTAAATGTACAAATAACAGTCTCGTGCAAACAGTCAAAACGTCATAGCTGCTTTTGTGAACAATGACTTCAACCGTCAATTTGTCGAAACTTCCCACGAAAATTTACACCATCATCAGGTTGGGAAAACTTTGCTCTACTTGTGGGTAGGGCTAGTTCGCGTGGGCGAGTGCCTGAAGCTTCGACATATTGACGGTTGAAGCCATTGTTTGCAAACGCATTTACGACGTATTGACTATTTGCTATTGTGTTGAAGAAGCAATGTTTTCAAAGAGTAATTAATAAGAAACCCGGAGCAGTAGAAAATAAATTATGAATACCTAATTCTGCTCCTGATTCCAAAATTGAGTGTTGATCAACCTGACATACACTGATAGGTTAAATAAAATGCAAACTTCTTAATTTTTAAATTTCTCTTATTTATTTGGTTCAAATTAAAGTAGTAAAACTTTCCATCGAATAATGCAAAAACGAACACTTTTCAGAACAATGAAAAATGCCGAAATATTAAGCAATGGACTTTAGAATCGGCAAATCTCATTGGTGACTATTTCGACTATTACGCAAAGGCAAAGATCATAGGCAAATAAACTTATGGATGAGATTTGAGGTGTTGAGTTATTCCAAACACAGGCGGACGTCGATATTTGAAAATAGTGCTAAAACTAAAAAAAAATGTATGTATGAAAAACAAAACAACAGTGAAGTAATGAAATTGGGTTGTTAGCGGAATGCTAAATAAAACAGCAAAAAAGGTTATCTTCCATTTAATTCCACTTAATTAATTTTGGTATCCATGACAGATACGTATTTCGACTACAATGTGCAGTCTTCATCAGTGTCATTCCCACTAAAGAACTTATCAAAATCTAACTTAAGTACTCATCCCTTAGGTAAAAAATTCAAGATCATAGGTATAAAAATGAAACTACAATGTGTTGAATCGAAACCTAACTAACTAATAAAAACCAAAGATTTAAGTAAGCTAAAGGAGAAAAATCCTTTGGGGATTTTCCTTTTTAGAGAGTTTTATAGATTTTTCTCCTTTAGCTTACTTAAATCTTTGGTTTTTATTAGTTAGGTAGGTTCCGATTCAACACATTGTAGTTTCATTTTTATACCTATGATCTTGACTTTTTTACCTAAGGGATGAGTACTTAAGGGGGTTATATTTTGAAAAGTTCTTCAGTGGGAATGACACTGATGAAGACTGCACCTTGTAGTCGAAATACGTATCTATCATGGATATTAAAATTAATTAAGTGGAATTAAATGGAAGATAACATTTTTTGCTGTTTTTTTTTTATTAAAAAAAAACAGTGACAAAAAAGTGCCCACTTCAAAAATCGATATGTTTTCGATGAGGTCCCATCGAAAAACCCCTCGATTGTTTATGTTATGATATTTTGACATGTTTTGAAGCAAACGTCTCGACCTGGTGCATTTGTACACGTGATCGCATTTTTGTGTTGTTTTGTTTATTTCTTTATTTGTACATGCTCAATCGAATAAACTTTACAGATCCAAATTATCATTTTCGTTATACACTATAAATGTCTTAAATCTAAAATTAGAGGATTTGGACGATTACTCGCGGTCTTCTCGAGGTTAGTGGATGACAATTGTATGCATCGGGAGAGGGAGAAGGAGATTTGGAACATGATTTATGATTAAAAAATTTCACTATTTCTAAAACATGTACTTAATCCTATCAACGTTATATCAACTCTGTAATTATACAAACACACACACACATAACACAAATTAAACACAAGTTTAATCAAACTTACTATGGTTAATGTTCTTAAAGAAATCATTTATGAGTTGCATAAACTCCAGATCGCGTCTAGTCAAAATATCCCGAACTGGAACATTAGGAGCCTGAAGGGAATTGTACAACTCGGATCAGACTCCACGGTGCTCAGCACATGCCCAAATAATGTGATTTGCGTCCTGGTAACCATGTCCACATTCACAGAGATTGCTGTCTCCCAGCCCAACACGGGACAAGTGAGCGCTTAGCGAATAGTGATTGGACATGAGGCGAGACATCACACGAATGAAGTCTCGACCCACCTCCAACCCTTTAAACCAAGGATACTTCGACACCTTAGGGATGATCGAATATAGCCATCGTACCAAACTCCCTTCACTCCATTTATTTTGCCAGCTGGCGAGTGACTGTTGACGACAAATGAAGAAAAATTCGTCATAGGCGATTTGTCGACTGTAAATATCGCCTTCCATAGCGGCCACCTTTGCAAGCGAGTCCGCCTTCTCATTGCCCGGAATCGAGCAATGAGATGGGACCCATGCAAAGGTGATGACAAATGATTTTAAAGATAAAGCACTTAGAAGCTCTCGTATTTTCATGAGAAAACACGAGGAGTGCTTCACCGGCCTCATAAAGCGAAAAGCCTCGACAGAACTGAGACTATCCGTAAAAATAAAGTAGTGATCTGCACAGTTCGAAAAAGTAGTGTAAATTTCTGTTCAATATGATGCACATAAATGGAGCGTCACATATAATATACGTTTACATTATATATCATGTAAAGTTCGAACACATTTCATGCAATGTATCAAATATTGTATACAAAAGCCCATCTCTGTAAACAACATTGTTTGCAAGTTGCTCGGTTGCGTGAAATGAAATACAAGTTTACGTGAATGAATGTTTACATCACAATTAAAATTCAGAATTTTTATCTGTGTGGTGAAAGTGAGGCGATAGTTTCTAGCGTATAATGTATTGCCGCCAGCTCAGCAACATATACGGAACAAGGAGCTTGAAGCATTCGAGAGGCGCTATGAAATTCGTTATAAGTACCAAAACCAGCGGACGCCTCTATTAGTGATCCATCTGTGGAGAAAGATCTTGCGGAATCAACTTGGCCAAACTTTGCAGCGAAAATTATCGGAACAATCATGGAACGATGGTGCTCTGGGATTCCCCGAATCCCAAATAATTGTAAGCGAATCTTACATCCCCCGGTTGGGTGTAGCTACTTCCGGTTTGTGAAAAACTATCAAATACCTTACGACTTGATTGCAAAGGCTTCCGCCGAAAACACGCTACACTGTTACGGAAGACCTATTGCATGCTGAATACTGTTGCTAAATACACCTGCTCCAACTATGTTCTCGTACTTAGAGCCATCCGTATAAATGGCCAAAGCACGGTTAAACCGGTTTGCCAGCAACTCATTCACGATGGGACGCTCTGAATCGGGGGGATCCCCAGCTTTCACCTGTCGTTTCACATCCCAATCAATATGCGGTTTGGGTTCATAACACTTTCGGTTGGCGAGACGTGTCCGTACAGCGATGTTTGGAAGCTCTGCATCAACCACCGCGAGGCGATCAGACGAATTTCAACACGAATTATAGCTTGCAGAACCATTAGATCGAACGGCAATGTGCATGCTTGAGCCATGATCGCTAGAATCGGACTGGTGACGTACGACCCTGAGGCGAATCGGATCACCTGGTTGTAGATGGGTGCAAGAGTCTGGACCACCGCAATCCTTTGCTCTACTGACGAGCCCGATACCGTAGATAAGTCGTGATGTGACGATTGCGGATCCAATACATAACAGAGTTACTGCGGAGTTATTGTTACCCTAGCGGAATTTTAGCCCCGATAATCTTCAAGATCCGCAGCCTAGAGTCGCACGTGGTTTTGAGTATCTTGCAATGGTGTTTGAAGGACAGCGAACGGTCAATGTTGACGCCAAAAACTTTCAGTTGATTCGTCCTCGGTACAGCTGCGCGGTTGATGAAGATATCGTGCCTAGGTTCTCGACGGGCGTATAAAATGCTTGATTTTGTCGCGGTAATTCTGTAGGCTACGGCTGTAGACCTCGATACAGAAGACGCTCCTTATTTCTCCATACCACTACCAAAATATCGTCCACATAGAGATGCACGGTGATAGTATTCAGCACCACTCTGAAAATCGGTTGCATCACAACGACGGACAACGCTGACCCTTGAGGGACTCCATTCTCCAATGGCATTTCACCCGATAAATGTTTTTCCACGTTCACCCGGAAAGACCTGACCAGCTTCGTTCAAGCCGCTGGTGTAATGGTAAGCGTGATTACCTCTCACCCCAGCAGAGCTGGGTTCAATTCCAGTCGGCGCCGCCGGGATGTTCTGAGGCATAACATCTCTGATCACGCCTTCCTTCGGAAGGGAAGTAAAGCCGTTGGTCCTCGGTTCATGAGTTGATGGGTCGATAGGTAGGTGTGGGAGCTGCCTCCCTGGCGTCGGTAGCATTGGTACTCAGTACGGAAAACAAGATCGACGGAAAACAAACCAAAGGAAAAAAAAGAGGAAGCTGTTTAGTACATTGAACATGCGCCCACCGATCTGCCACTTCCGCAGAGTGCGCAAGATACCGTACCGCCAAGTAATGTCGTACACTTTCGACAGATCAAGCGATGCTATCCAGCAGTGTTTGTTCCGATTTGGCAATGACCTATCCAACTCCGCCAGGTATGTATCGACGCCTCTCCCAGCTCTAAAAGCGAACTTCCTCTTGTCCAGTTGTCCATTCTACTCCAACTCAGTCTTCAATCTGCGGTTCACGATACGTCCTACACACACCTTTGCGATACAGTTGGTCAATGTGATAGGCCGGAAAGCAGCAGGTTAAGATTCAGAACAGTTTGGTATCGGAATCGGCACTATTATTCCGGTTCGCCAGCTGATAAGGTAAACGCCTATACGCCAGACTCTCTTTAGAAGCTGCAACAGCGCGATTTTGACGGATACAGGCAAACGTCGGATCATCGGATACCCTACCTAGTCAGGACCTGTAGAGACACTACGTCCTTTGTCGAGTGCCTACAGAAGCTCATGCAGGGTGAAGTCCGTGTTAGCAAATCTACGCGATCCCGTTCCGCTCTTTCTCTCGCTGTTTAAAACAATTGAGGATAGCTTGAGATCGCCGATCTCTCCCAGTAGTACTTGGCCAGTTCTTCTGCTATTTCTTCCACTTCCTCCGTGTAGTTATCGTGTCGCTTGATAACCGCCTTGCTGTATTGCCGTTTACCTCACAGGGTGTTAATCGTCCGCCACATTTCTGCCGTTGTGCTGCTAGGTGATATTTTCCCGACAAAGTCCTCCCACGTATGCTCCTTCAATGCCTTCTTAACCGATGCCTTCGCTTGCTGGAGCTGCTGCAAAACATCCGCTGTATCCGATCCTACTGTTCTGCTGCACTTCAGTGCTCTCTGAAGTTTTCGACGCCGCTTAATCGTCGTTTTCACTTTGGGGCACCTCCACGGTACCGATTTGGCCAGGTGAAGAGACGGAAGTGTTCGCTAGATAAATCTGGGACCTAGCACCTCCAAACAGATCGAGAGATCTATGGTAGAAGATGAATCGGTTGCTGGATACCCCCGTGTGTGCGATCTGTCGTTCAGGATTATCAGCTATTCCGTTAGTGTCTTTACAGCAATGTAGCGGCCGAGCGCATTCGATGCCGTGCAACCTCAGGCGGGATGATGCGCATTGAAGTCACCAAATACCAGCATTGGGCAGACGCTCCAAGAAAACGTTTAGTTCTGTTGGGTACTGTTGCTGGGAATTCGGATGGATGTAGATAGACACTATCTTCATTGGCGTCGGAAAATGGATGCGAACTGCAATGGCTTGAATATCACAATCGATATCGATGCGCTCGAATGGAACCCCCTCATGGATGGCAAGGCCCACTCCTTGCAGCCAGTAGTGATGACTACCGGTTTGAAGAAGCATGATGTAGTTCTTGCCGGTAAAGTCCGGCGCGACCACACGATTATCCACTTTCGTCTCCTGCAGCGTTATAATGGACGGTTCATGCTGGCTGATGAGCAGTTTGAGCTCGCTGATGTTGCCACGTAGACCACGTATTATGTTCCACTGGAGGGCAAAACATTTCGTGGGTTGACTGCTGCTGACTGTTGCTGATGACGAAGATGATGCTGACGGTCTGCGCGTTGGACCTGACGTATCGACCGGATTCCAGGAGGAAACAGAGAGTGCAAGACAGAGATTACTTCAATGTTCTTTAGAGGTAGCTTCGATGAGATTTTTGAAGAAAGGCCATTTTCCATAGCTACTAGTTAAAAGTAGTTCTAAATCTTTAAAATTTTGTAAAACCTAACACTTGTATGTTTTTTTACATATTATTAAGGGTCCAAACTATAACAGAAAAATTAGTCACGGCATGTTTTGCCACATTTTTTTCTGGAAAGACAATTCAGTGGTACATTATGGCATTTAATCATCGAAAGTGGGTATCACACATAATGCTATTATCAATCGAATCCAAAAGAAAGGTGGGAAATTGTATACGACAAAGCTTCTCTCAGGATAGCATAGTCCTATTTTAATCCTTGACATTTTTGCAAATATACAGAGCCACTCCAACTGACGAATCGATCAAACTTTACCCTCCCATAATTTCTTGAACTTTTGTCTTATTGCTTGCTAGAGGTAATAATTCAAGTTTGTGCTGGAATTCAGTCATTTTGACACGTGCCTACTTTTTGAAAATGGCCTATTCGATGTTTATCAATAAGTTCAAGCTCTAAAATGGCTCATCTAATCGAATCTAAACGTCTGAGACAAAATTGTTGGACAATGAATTGTCTTTCCAGAAAAAAAAAATCACAAATTTTGGTAATAGTAATGAAAAAAAAAACTGTTATAACTTTAATAACAAAAAGTGCATTTGTAGATGTTGAATCTCATGCTTATTTGAAAGCTTATCAAAAATACTATCTTTTCTGGACACAATGGACGGTTTAAAAATTTTAATCGATTTTTGCAACATAATTTTTGTTTCGGAAAGCAAAAAATCATTTCCTATGCAAAAAATTACAAAACTTTTGTGTGAAAAAATTACCTGTTTTACGATTTTTGTCAATTTAAAAGTGTCCATTGTGTCCAAAAGCATAAAAGTTAGCATTTTTGATAAGCATTAAAGATGTAGGGTGGAAAATTTAAAAAATGCATTAATTATTATTTTAACCAAAGCTTGTGCATTTCTTCAAAGGCAATCTAGTTCCCCAAAAATTTTGTCTCAGCTATCATTTTGATTAGATGAGCTGTTTTCGTGCTACCTTTCCTTGTGCGATCGCAGCAAAAGTGACGAATTGATTGATAAGTCTCGAAACATGTTCCCCAAACCTCTGCAAGGAGACGTAATTTTTGACGTAGGACTACGTCGGTAATTTCTATATGGATGTACTCTTTGAGAAAACCAAAAATGGAACATGTAGCGGAATTATGAAAGATTTTGAATGTTAATTACTCAGCTGCCCCTGAACCAATTTCAATAATTTTACCACCAATCGATCTGAAATATTTCTACTGTTCAAAACAAGAGACTATTGAAAAAGTGGTAATTGTCGAGCATTGTCTAAAAGCGTCGAAATAACTAACACCACTTCCCGAACACAGTCATCAGAGAATCGTTTCTAGACGAAACAAGTCGAAGTGGCATTCGCCTTCGATCTTCGGGCGTGTGCGAATAGGGAAGATGCAATTGTGAAACATTTTGCACACTCATCGCCATATTCGAAACCACACGCCCCCAACGACCACACAAAAGGCTCTCCAGGGTTTTAATCTTCTAACCAAACTTGGAAGTAGGGGAGCAAGTGATTTTGATCGATTCTTTTCATCGACTTTCTGTTTCGTTAATAACTCGACGGCAAACACATTCATTGATACGTTTGTTGTTCTGGATGATAGAAGAGCATAGCAGAAATAGTGCAAAGTAGGCTAGTGAAGCCAAGGTCATCAAAAGACGGAAATCGATGAACAGAATTGACTTTCACCCCTTTCAGTCAGTCGTCGTCATAGCAATTAAAACTAGCATCGCACCGCTTTTGGTTCTTGGGCTACACTTGCTGGTTGCAATTCTGCTGTTCGACATTTTCGAAGGACCACCATATAACATGAAATTACACTATTTTCTAGGGATGCCTGAAAGTCCAATTATTCGATTAATGATTAATCGTAAAGTTTTTCCCAGCTATTCGATTAACTTTTTATCGAATTTTCAATTATTCGAGCGCGTAACCGGCATCGCTTCTTACTTCTACTCGTTCGATTTAGCGCAGTAGAAAAAATAAATAAAAGTACTTATTTATCTGAACAGGCATAGAGAAGAACCAGGACGTGAAATAGGATCATAAATTCGCCGAAAGATGTGTTAAGCGTCTTTCTGCAAAAGGCTATGATTTACCAACTTGTTGAGAAGGAGTTTAACGAGAAAAAATTAAAAAGGAGAGGAGCTTTAGCTGGGTGGACACTGATATTCTGCGGCCTTCCAACCTTTGGCAGACATCAGTTCAACCCCTGTCCAGCAGCAGATGGGCCGAGACTCTTGCGAGTGCCCAATCATTGAAACGAAGAATATGGGATTGTATACGATTTGCTGATCCAGCTGCCTACACGTCTTGATCATCTTCCAAAGGCTTTAAGCCTGTACTACCATCGGCCCTTTTCAGGGCCATGTCCCAACTAAAATTCAAATCAAAAAGTTATTTTCAGGGCAAGTATAGTCATACTAAAGAGTATAAACAGAGAGAACCCCGCTTAAATTCATATTCCTACACAAAACACAAGCTCCTGCTGCAGTTAACAAATAACATTTATTATATAAGACCACGTTGTCCTACGTCACCATTGCGTACAACCCCATAGGGCTTTCCTTTGTAGTTTTTTATGCTGGTGTTTTCAACATCGACATTGATCGATAATTGGTGCCCACGAACATTTTGCTCTTTCATTCTAGTCCCAAGTAACCGAATTCAAAATTGAAAAATCATATTATCATTTTTATCATATTTCCTGTGATGTGATAACCTGCTACATTCTTGACACAAATGGAAAAAAATGTCCGTTCCTCGTTGCTCTTGATATTTTTTATGCCAGCAAAAGCTCAGCTTGATATTACACTGAAGTCTGGAAGCATCAGTCTCCTACAATCATTTTCCGGAATTTGATTTTTCAGCACTCGTCCACCGGCAAATTGAGTTTGTTTTTATAAGTCATCCATATTCTCGTAGGGTAGGATGGTGCAAAACGCACCGTTTAAGCAAAATCGTCAATTGCTGGTGTATGGAAGCTAAATGCCTGATTCTTGATGATCTAACGCCTGATGATTATTCTTTTATGTTACATCAGAAATGAGGTCTCAATAGAGTGTTAAACTGTGATTCATTAAGTAAAACATCTAAAAATATACGAAAAATGAATTCGTTCAATTTTTTGTGATATATGCTGTTAATAGCATAATTCGCAGTCGACGATTTTAACAACTGTGTCATATTTTACACAAAATGCTATTTTTTTAAGGGAATCAGTAGGTCAATGTATGATTTTATGATCAAGAATCATTTGTGAAACCTCCAGTTGAAAACAAACGCAATCCATTACCCGGAAAATGCATCTGAGGAAAAGTTATCGCTGTTTTTCTATAAGTGGGCATTCTACCCCAGGGGTGCATTATGGGCTGCACTCCCTCATACGAATTCAGGTAGCACATGGCGGCATCTAGATCCACTATTCACCGACCAGGGAAAAAATAGATTGAGTCGTCGTCGTCATACATTGAATCCGTACAAACACGTGCATCGCCATGGAAATCACTCGACGCAGAAAACCGGGATGCCAATGCCAATCGTAAATCAATCAGCGGAAATATGAATTTACTGCTGCCTGTGCCTGTCAAGGGCAAGGTTAACGTAGGCGCGGAGGTGGGTTAGGTTCGCCGAGTGGAAACAATACCCATTTCTATTTGGTATTGCTGCGTATTCATTTTTCTTTTTCTGTGATGAATCTGGTTCGTTGGCTACCGGTTGCTAAGGTTCACTCCCTATAGTGTACACCGTGAGTGATTGATGTCCCGTGGAGTCTCCGGACAGAATGCGATTTAATTCTATTGTATTACTGTCATCACTTGTTTAGCGCAAAGATCGAGACACAGAATGAGAGAGAGAGAGAGAGAGAGAGAGAGATTCGTCAGTGTCGTCGTTGAATTATGTGAGTGCAAAGTGACAGCCAGCCAGCCTTTTGACAATGAACATTCTGCTGACGTGTAACAATTTTATTAGCTTCCGACTGTGAATGTGAGTATTCTACAACGTGTGTGAAATTCGACTAGGGAAAATGAATTCAATCCGTTGAAGAAAAAACAATCTGCTGGAGTGGTAAATTGAACAAGTTTCATATACTGGTATAAGCATTCATTTACTATGACACACATCATTTATGGATAGTCATCTCATCGGATTCATTTTTGTAGTTTTTTCCACCCAATAATGACTACAGATTCCACATTTCCAGTTGACCCTAAAAGCGTGACGTAACTTATGGGTCTATCCCTGATCCATGTATGAATATGTTACCAAAAAAAAAAGGCGTGCATTCGCTGTGCAACTAGCCAAGCATGGCCGAGAGATAACAAAATTTTAGCAATAAAAATGCTGATTTTTACCAGACTGGGAAAATCGAAACAACACTAGTCGGTTGACGAATTTCATCAGATAAAATTTCACAAACCAAGAAAAACCAACAAACACTAGCCACATCCCATCATGGTGGAGGGGAGAGGAGGGGGACTGTCTGTCTCCTCTGGATTGATTCGGACACGGAATTCAATTGTTGCAGCTTGTTTCGATCACTGCCCCAATGGTTTTTTCCGCTTCACGCTTCGCGGAACACCGTACCGATTTGAGATATGGGAATCCAATCGAATAAACCTAAATAAAAGATAAATCACTGTCCCAGTCAATCAACTCGGGGTGACCCCGGATCGGAGTGACAAAGTGTCACTGTTTTGATTTTGAACATTTTAAATTCAAATGTGCACACTCGGTTGCCGTTCGTCGTCAGGGTATATCGAAGGATTGATGGACTGTGAAATGCGATTACCTCGGGCTGGACTGGAAGTGGGATATACATTTACATCTTCTTTTTCTTTGATTTTATTACATGCCTACTGGAACTTTACGCCGGCCCTCAACTTGGTGTTCTAGATGCACTAGGGTAGAGAACTACTTCGGCCTAATCGCCCATTTTGGGCCTATCGAGCAGAAAACTTCAAATAAATCCATGATTTCAGAGTTAACAAGTCAATTATGCTATCAATTGGGCTACAAAATGGTGAGTTGACAACCTGGAAGGAGCGGAATACCTAGCCCTGGTCCTCACAAGTTCCTACTTCACGCCTCCTCGAGTCATAACAAAAGACTACCAGCTGAAACATGGACACAGCTGGTTGGCGTAGCCTGGGCAATGTTGCCAGTCCGGCAATAGCAAAGTGAAGAGGTGCGACGCGAACACTGGCGCGGTAACCATAGTACGGTGATAGAGGAAATGCTTCACCAAACCTGAGCGTCTGCTCACCATGGAGGTGCGGCTCAAAACGGCGTCTGTTCTCCATGTTAGGAGCGGCTGATCACCGTCATAGTGCCAGCGTGGGACTCTAAACAGAGCTGTGCACGATGGTCCCCCGGCGAGACAGGGGGTTGGGGCAGGCCCAACAAGCCGCCCTGGAAAAAAAAAAACAAATTTGCAAATACCGAAGAAAGAAATACGTATCGGAACAATCGGCACAGACCTACGCGACGAAATAAGGACTACGATTGGAAACTCGGAACATGGAACTGCAAATCGCTCGGCTTCCCGGGTTGCGATAGGTTAATCTATGACGAACTTCAACCACGCAACTTCGAAGTCGTAGCACTGCAGGAACTTTGCTGGACGGGACAAAAGGTATGGAAAAGCGGGCATCGAGCGGCTACTTTCTACCAGAGCTGTGGCACCACCAACGAGCTGGGAACCGGCTTTGTAGTGCTGGGTAAGATGCGCCAACGCGTGATTGGTTGGCAGCCGATCAACGCGAGGATGTGCAAGTTGAGGATTAAGGGCCGTTTCTTCAACTACAGCATCATCAACGTGCACTGCCCACACGAAGGGAGACCCGACGACGAGAAAGAAGCGTTCTATGCGCAGCTGGAGCAGGTGTACGACGGCTTTTCGCAACGGGACGTCAAAATCGTCATGGGCAACATAAACGCTCAGGACGGGAGGCAATGTACAGACCGGAAATAGGGCCAAACAGCCTGCATGCCGTATCGAACGACAACGGCCAACGATGCGTGAACTTTTCAGCCTCCCGTGGTATGGTAGTCCGAAGTACCTTTTTCCCCCGCAAGGATATCCACAAACCTACCTGGAGATCATCTGACCAGCACACAGAACACCAAATCGATCACGTTCTAATTGACGGGAAATTCTTCTCCGACATTATCAACATCCGCACGTACCGCAGTGCAAACATAGATTCGGACCGCTATTTAGTTGCAGTATGCATGCGCTCAAAACTCTCAACGGTGCATAACACACGTCGAAGTCGAACGCCGCGACCCAACATTGAGCAACTACGGGACGCCGGAGTTGCCCAGGACTACGCGCAGCAGCTGGAAGTTGCACTACCCACGGAAGAGCAGCTTGGCGCAGCTTCTCTTGAAGATGGCTGGAGGGACATCCGTTCATCTGCAGTGGCACTAGGTATTGCAATCCCGGACCGAAGAAATGACTGGTTTGACGGCGAATGCAAACTGTTAGTAGAGGAGAAGAATGCAGCACGGGCGAGAATGCTGCAACACCGCACGAGATTGAATGTGGAGCGATACAGACAAGCGTGGAACAGACAAAACTCGGTTTTCCGAAGGAAGAAGCGTCAGCAGGAAGACCGAGATCGCGAGACGATGGAAAATCCGTACCGCGTAAACGACACACGGAAGTTCTATGAGAAGCTCAATAATTCGCGCAAAGGCTACGTGCCGCAAGCCGATATGTGCAAGAACTTGGACGGTAACCTTCTCACGAACGAGTGTGAGGTGATTGAGAGGTGGAAGCAGTACTATGACGAGCACCTCAACGGTGATGCAGCAGAAAACGAAGGTGGCACGGCAACAGACCTTGAAGCACGCGCAGAAGACGACAGGCTACCGGCCCCTGATCATCAAGAAGTTGAGGAGGAGATCGGTCGGCTGAAAAACAACAAAGCAACTGGTGTAGATCAACTACCAAGTGAGCTATTGAAATACGGTGGTGAAGCACTGGCTAGAGCGCTGCACTGGGTAATTGCCAAGATTTGGGAGGAGGAGATATTACCGGAGGAGTGGATGGAAGGTGTCGTATGCCCAATCTACAAAAAGGGCGACAAGTTGGATTGCTGCAACTACCGCGCGATCACACTGCTGAGCGCCGCCTACAAGGTACTCTCCCAAATTCTATGCCGCCGTCTGTCACCATATGCAAGAGAGTTCGTGGGGCAATACCAGGCGGGATTCATGGGTGCCCGCGCTACCACGGACCAAATTTTCGCGATTCGGCAGGTTCTGCAGAAATGCCGCGAATACAACGTGCCCACACATCATTTGTTCATCGATTTCAAATCCGCATACGACACAATCGATCTAGATCAGCTATGGCAGATTATGCACGAGTACGGATTTCCGGATAAACTGACGCGATTGGTCAAGGCGACGATGGATCGAGTGACGTGCGTTGTTCGAGTATCGGGGACACTCTCGAGTCCCTTTGAATCTCGAAGGGGGTTACGGCAGGGTGATGGACTTTCGTGTCTGCTGTTCAACATCGCGTTAGAAGGTGTGATCAGAAGAGCTGGGATAGACACGAGTGGCACGATATTCAGGAAGTCCATCCAGCTCCTTGGTTTCGCCGATGACATTGACATTATGGCACGGAACTTTGAGATGATGGCGGAAACGTACATCAGACTGAAGGCTGAAGCTAGACGGATTGGACTTGCCATCAACGCATCAAAGACAAAATATATGAAAGCAAGAGGTTCTAGGGAAGACAATGTTAGCCTCCCACCCCGAGTTCAGATTGACGGTGACGAAATCGAGGTGGTCGATGAGTTCGTGTATTTGGGCTCACTGGTGACCGCCAAAAATGATACCAGCAGAGAAATTCAAAGACGCATTATGGCAGGGAATCGTGCCTACTTTGGACTCCGGAGGACGCTCCGGTCGAATAAAATTCGCCGCCGCACGATGTTGAGCGTCTACAAGACGCTGATTAGACCGGTGGTCCTTTACGGCCACGAGACCTGGACTATGCTCGTGGAGGACCAACGCGCCCTTGGTGTTTTCGAACGGAAGGTGTTGCGTACCATCTACGGTGGAGTGCAGATGGATGACGGAACGTGGAGGAGGCGAATGAACCACGAATTGCACCAGCTGCTGGGAGAACCATCCATCGTCCACATTGCAAAAATTGGGCGACTACGGTGGGCTGGGCACGTAGTAAGAATGCCGCACGACGACCCAGTGAAAATGGTTCTAGAAAGCGACCCAACAGGAACAAGAAGAAGAGGCGCGCAGCGGGCAAGGTGGATCGACCAAGTAGAAGGTGACCTGCGGACCCTTCGCAGACTACGAGGCTGGCGAACTGTGGCCATGGATCGAGTAGAGTGGAGACGACTTCTTCGGACAGCAGAGGACAACAAGGCCTTAGCCTGATTGGTAAGGTAAGTAAGTCAATTATGCGTTTGGTACGATACTTAAGTTAATAAGCAACCGAACGAAGTCAATGAGAACGCGTGGTATGAAGGTCTGCACCTATTATTCCCAAAAACAAAAGAAGCGCTCCGACCGAATCAATTTTTATCATCATCCGATAAGCATAAGTGAATTCAGTGGCGTTTCAATGGCGTTTAAATGCGTTAGGCCGAGTTTAGAATCCGTAGGCCGAGTTTGGCGTCAAGAAGCAGTGTTAGACTTTGGACAATATCTCAACGATTGTTTTCTCTTTATCAATTCTTACGGTACGTACGGAAAGGTAAATAAATTTGGAAGCCATTAGTGATAATAACATTCTGTTTGGTGCTAAACTGATCTAGATTAAGAAAGACTAAGTGCGGGTTGTGCTTAATAGGCTGGAAATGGGGTAGTTAACCCTACCACAGTTTTTAAATTTGAGCTTGCTAAGGCTGTTTCATTTTTGCATTACTATTTTTTTAACTCTTTATTTGTTCCAAATTCAAAATTAATTAAATTTCATTTTAACCTAGGTGCTCCAGTTACTGCAGTAGCTTACCAGCTTTAATTGTTATGATATATATGAAAAGTGTCTTTACATTGTTTCTGCCTTGGTAATTCAGTATTTTAAACAGGTTTTTTTTAACCTAAATGTCAGTATAACAATTCACATCTAAAACTAAAAACTAACTCTGAATAATATCTAATTATAAAGGTAATGAATCGTTGCAATTGAGGATTGCAACGATTTTTGCATGAAATTATATTTTTTTTTGTTGGACGTTTGTTCTAAAGTCTCAACATTCGACAGTTTATGTACCTCGGTAGTACTGTACCAGGGAGGCAACTTCAAAATCATCTTCAGAACTTTGTTCTGAATCCTTTGAAGTGCTTTTTTCCTGGTCGTGCAACAACTAGACCATATCGGCACAGCGCAAAGCATGGCCGGTCTAAAAACTTGTTTAAATATTAGAAGTTTATTCGTCAGGCAAAGTTTCGATTTCCTGTTTATAAGAGGATACAAATATTTTATATATTTGTTACATTTGGCTTGAATGCCCTCATTGTGATCTTTAAAGTTAATTTTTAGTCTAGTACTAATCCAAGACATTTCACTTGGTTTGACCAGGAAATTGGAACTCCGTTCATAGTGACTATGTGACTGCTACTAGGTTTCAAAAAGGAAGTTCTAGACTTACGTGGAAATATTATAAGTTGAGTTTTGGAAGCGTTGGGAGAAATCTTCACTTTTTGTAAATAAGAAGTGAAAATATCTAACTTTTCTGCAGTCTGCTGCGAATAATATGAAGACTTCTTCATTTAGCGGAAATTTGCATTAGTATAATTGTGTACTGTAGTACGGTAGTAGTAGAAGCACATCTTATGGGCCACGTAGCACTGTATCGTCGAACCAGAATACTATAAATGGCATCGAATTGGAGTGTGCGGTACTTCTCAGCTCCCTACCTAAATTCTCCAGAGCCGTATAATGTTATGCATCTAAATACCATGTTACAAGTATTTTCATTGAAAATAGGGGAATTTACGTATTCTCGTCAATCTAAGCAGCGTCCTATCTTCTATTAGCGATTTCTCAGCGTCACACACATACATGACAGGTTTGTTTGTTGACATTTATTTGCTGCTTGCTGTTCTACCAATTCCCATCGACAGAATTGATCAAAACGGGTTGAACATGTTTTTACAACGCCCCAAATTTCTCAGGTGAGTGTGACTATTGTCGGCAGTCTCTTTTTCTTCGGCACCCTTTCCATTTGAACTGCGTGTTAACCAGCTGTTCTATTATCGTCAACACGAAATCAGCCGTATTTTGTAGTGTGTATATTTCATTTAAAGAAAAATATGGCATAACAGGATTGCACAGTCGTAAAAATGTAATCAGGTTGAAGCTGAAAAGGTAATGAATCGGCTTTATACATTCAGCGAAGAGTTTTGATAGGAAAATACAGTGAAATTAACGTTTTAATTTCGGTTGCCGAAAACAGTCAATGGGTGCCGAAGCCATAATTTACCCTATATTGAATTACAAATACAAGGTTTTGTAAAACACCCTACATAGCAAAAAAATAATTTGAATATCACATCAAATTGGATGCACTTTAATCGTGTCGAAAATATGGGGTAATATTAGCCATAAAGGACAAAATTATCATTATTACAGTGCATGAACTGACATTACGCTACATTTACAGCATTTGTTTATTTTTGTGGTTATAAAAATTACATGAGATTTTCAACATAATTGAAGTGCATTCTCTTGGATGTAATATTAAAATTTATATTTTGCTGTGTAGGGAAATGCGTTAGCTTTATTAATATGATTCCTATAAAGGTGCAAAACCTAAATAGGTATTAGGACAAAATAACCTGACTACGCTTTCAATTCTCTTAATTGAGGGGGTTAGATGTAAAGGGGTGTAAGTGACTTTGATCGATTCTCTTCATCGACTGTCCCTATCGTTAAGAATTCAGCTGCAAATACATTCCTTGATTCGTGTGCCATTCTGGATGCTAGATGACAACCTCCTTTGTCAAATTATGTGAAAGAAATTGTGCAAAATCTGTTAATAAAGCTGTGGCTATCAAAAGAGAAAGTCGATGAAGATAATCGATCAAAGTCACTTACACCCCTTTCCTTATAACCCCCTCAATTGACGCCCTTAAAGTGCTTATTATGCTGGTGTTCGAAGGCCACTTGCCCATATCGGCATGGAGCATATCCACCGGTATGATTTCTAGCTGGGTAAACGCCGTAGCAGCCTTCTTAAATCCCCTTTAAGATACTTTGCGGGCTTCCTCGGCGCGTTTGTGCTGTCTTCAAAATGCGAATTCAGATGGTCTTGCAAAATCGGAGACAAAAGTTGGTAGCTCTACTTACATCAGCATTTCCTGAACATTTCTAGATATAGCTGGAATTAGGGCGCAACAGCTTTTGTAAACAATGACTTCTCTCGATTATTTCTACAAAATCAAGGCTCGCCCACGCAAATCAACATCACCATCGGGTAGAGGAAGACTTCCCCATACCCGACGGTTGTATTTTTTTATTCGAGAGAAGTTATTGTTTACAAAAGCTGTTGTGATGTGATGTGAATAGAACCCACCATCAGTGCAAGGATTACCTATGACTGCAGATACTTCACTGGTTGTAAAGTTCTGCCTGATGGTTTGTTGCAGCAGGGTGAATCAACTTCATTGAAGACCTTTGGAAGACAAACGACAAGATGTACGTCTATCAACACGTGACAAGGGACTGGCAAATCCACGAACCCTTGTCCAGTCTACAAATCCTTTGAAACCCTTAGGCTGCCTCCCCAAACCCAGCATATAATAATGTTTGATTAATGAAATGTATTCAAAAAAGGGATATTTAGAGAGAACAATCTTCAACTGGAACGTACTCACCAAATCAATATATCCGGGAGCGCATTTTCGATGCTTAATTTTCTCTAGTCATTTTTAAATATTTCCTACTCGAGCGAATCCAACCACACAATAAGTAAATATCACGTTTCTTCTTCATGCCACTCTTTCACAAAAGCAATGCACACCGCAAAAACCTAATAATAGATCAGCGCGGTCGAGTCACACCGTCAACAAAGGGAGCGAGAGCACACCAGGCACCAAAGCAACAGGGGAAAAACATCAGCACAAATCATTCTAAATCGAATTATCGCGTCCGGGACATAAAACTATTCAAATGCTAGCACCGAAAAACTACATGGCAGCACAAAGATAGCCCGAGCTCTAAAAAAAAAAAACACGCAGCAGATCAAAAACACTCAACCGTTCTCGGACGCTTCTCAAAGCGGACTGCTATTGTTTACAAAAGCTGTTACGCCCTAATTCCAGCTCTATCTAGATTTTTCCACCGAGAAACCAATGTAAACATCCACAATAGACCTGTTCGTTTTAACAGAACTGTTCGGGATGCACTGGGTCAACCGTGATTGCTGTTCGTCATGTTAATTTGAACTTCTGTGCAAATTTTCCGCAAAATCGGTGATAATTTAGAGGTGCTTCAAGTTAATTTTAAGTTTTTAATGTTATCTACGGCTTATAACATTTGTATCTCGAGTCTGAAACAACGAAAACTGCTGTAACAACTTTCATAGCAAAGCTTAATGTGTTATGTTCGTTAATTGTTCGTTATTTCTAGATTGAGCTGGAATTAGGCCGTAACAACTTTTGTAAACAATTACTTCTTTCGATTATTTAAAAAAAAATTAAGGCTCGCCCACGCAAATCCACATCACCATCGGATAGGGAAAGACTTGCCCTATCCGATAGTTATGTTGGTTTGCGTGGGCGTGTCTTGAATTCCTAGATATCATCGAGAGAAGTCATTGTTTACAAAAGCAGTTACGCCCTAATTCCAGCTCTATTTAGATTTTATAAATTGCCGTTATGGCTCGAGTGACACTTGCCTTTGATAAAAAAAAAACACGTTTACATAGGATTCATAATTCTAAAAATATCATCTATCAATGAAACAGTCATCGGTCGTCATTGAAAAGCAAGGCAACTATGTTCTGTCAGTCTAATTGAAACTTTTATTGGCTCTGTTGTCTTGTGAATTTTTGCTATAACGGCCTCTTTTCTGATTTTTATCTCTTAAACTATGTGTGAACAAACTTTCTAGAACAGTATAAGGAACATTATGCCGTAGACTACACATTTTTATATCATATGGATGGAAAGTTCGTACAACAAATACTTTAAAATTCTTCACTTTTTAAGATACCTTCGAGCATGAAACTAAGTCATACTTCAATAGTCAACCTTTGGTCACACAGTTGGTAGATAACACATTAAGCTTTGCTATGAAAGTTGTTTTCGTTGTTTCATTCTCGAGATACAAACTACCTTAAAAACATAAAATTAACTCGAAACACCTCTAAATCATCACCGATTTTGCTGAAAATTTGCACAGAAGTTCAAATTAACATGACGAACAGTAATCACGGTTGACCCGGTGTACCCCGAACATTTCTGTTAAAATGAACAGGTCTAATACACAATCATTTACATTTATTTGTACAACATCACATTTAAGATAAGACATAATCAACAATAGTACGCCACAATACTCGGTTTGCGGCTGCCGCTCTCCATCCTCGGTCATGCCCAATGCTCACTAGATCACGCTCTACCTGGTCCGCCCATCGTGCTCTCTGCGCTCCACGCCTTCTTGCGCCAACCGGATCAGTAGCGAACACCAACTTTGCAGGGTTGTTGTCCGGCATTCTTGCAACATGCCCTGCCCACCGCATCCTTCCGGCTTTGGCCACCTTCTGGATGCTGGGTTCGCCGTAGAGTGCAGCGAGCTCGTGGTTCATTCTTCGCCGCCACTCACCGTTCTCCTGCACACCGCCGAAGATCGTCCTTAGCACACGTCGCTCGAAAACTCCGAGTGCTTGCAGGTCCTCCTCGAGCATAGTCCATGTCTCGTGTCCATAGAGGACCACCGGTCTTATTAGTCATTATAAAATCAGAGTTGCCAACTCATGAGATATTGATGCCTTGATAGACAGATTCCGGCTCGTTGGGCACTGCTTAGGCACTGCTTTCGGTATAGCTTAAGCACTCGGCACAGATTGAGGTGCGCAGAGTTGAATACCCATTTCAAGCAATTGATTTCAAGCAGCAAAACAAGTGGGAACATGGCTCGTGCAAAAGACGATGGGCCGTGTAAGAAGAAAAGTTCGAGCAATGACATATGGTAAGAAGGAAGACCCAAAAAAATGGTCTTACAATAAGCATAATACCACTAACGTATAGCCGTAACTATGAAAAAAAATATTTTTAAACCCCAACAAGATTAGCGGAGCTTGATTTTTTCGTGTTCAACCTTTAAATAATGTGTTACTGGGTTATTGGGTTAAGTGATGTTTGGGACGTTTGCAACGCCACCTAGCGACAAAACTTTGAGAATAGTGCTTCTTTAGATGTACATTTCAAACTTCAACTTGGAGAAAATAGCTTAGAATGAGTAAATGTTAACCGATTTGGCTCAAGTTTTGAATAAAGCCTCTGGATTGTATAAAGAACAAATGGTTTTATAGCGAGGGGTAGGATCATGTTATACTCACCGTTATGTCGTTTGAAGCTAGAAAAATGCGTTTTCTTGAATAAAAATCAAAATAAATTCACAAAAACTCAACGAATATCAGTAAAATCCAACAAAATTTGTATAGAGGAAATGGCTCAAATGTTGGCATATGGATCTAAGATTGGGCCCATCGCTAAAAATCTGCTATTTATTAATTTTATCTAGATGAAGCGTCATTGGGACGGTAATAATGGATATTTGTGTCGCTTTTGAAAAACTAGTCGATTGCTGAATTTATGTATGGGCCCAAATTAGGGGTATAGGGCCGACATTACATCCATTTTCCCTATATTTCAAAATCTCGGACTATTTTCCTTTCAAAACCATTAATAATCAAAAATTGGTTGAGAAATGATTGACAGAATGCGTTAATGCCCAAAATTTTGGGAGTGTGATTTCATGGTGTACTCCACTAGACTAACAACCTTTAATAGGTCATTTCAAGAACACCAGGTGAAAAGGGCATACGAGCGTTTTGTAAACAAACCTTCTTATGCCCTCTATCCATCCATATGACACCAACGCAAACCATCAACATCACCGGGTAGGGGAAACTTTCCCCATACCGATGATGTTATTGGTTTGCGTGGGCGACACTTGGTTGGCGAGAATAGGGCCTACAAAAGTTTGTTTACAAAAAGCTTGTATGCCCTTTCGCATGTGGCTCTTGATTTGATTCTATTTTTTATTGTAACACTGTGTTTATTGACGAAAATATATAGTAATTGATTTGTTTTCAATTATGTCAAAACTTGTTTACCTGTTGATAATCTTCATATAACATTAAGATCTCATTTTTGATCTGATGACCGTTAACTCGACCACAGGGTTGTCAAATTATGTTATTACGAACGAGTATATCAGAATATCAAAATAAGTTTCCATTTTGTTTTTATTTTCTGCTCGGGTATCGTTCCACCTGGTAACGTTATCTCTCACCTTCTTATCACATATTTTTGCTGTACCTAATCACATATAAAATAACCATGAGAAGTGCCTAACTCAGTGGTGCTGGTGGTGTAGTGGTAAGCGTGATTGCCTCTCACCCCAAAAGGCCTGGGTTCAATCCCAGTCGGCGCCGCCGGGATGTTCTGAGGCATAACATGTCTTATCACGCCTTCCTTTGGAAGGGAGGTACACCCGTTTGTCTCCGTTTTATGATTTGATGGGTCGATAGGTATAGCCAGCGCCGGTGGTGTAGTGGCAAGCGTGACACCCCGATGGGTCTGGGTTTGAACCCAGCCGAGGTCGGTGTGATTTTTCTGAGGCATAAAAATCTCTGGTCACGTCTTCCTTCGGAAGGGAAGTAAAGCCGTTGGTCCCGGCCCATGTGTGTTGTGAATGGGTGCGATATCCTACGCAGGTGTGGAAGCTGCTTTCCTGCACATTAGATTGCCGTCAATGGATGGCAATCGATGTCCGTCGGTGATTGGCACTAGATTGCGGAACAGAGACCGACGTTAAATAAAGGAAAAGTCGATAGGTAGGTTGCAAGTGTAGGAACTGCCTCCCTGACGTCGGTAGCATTGGTACTCAGAACGGTAAACAAGATCGACGGAAACAAATCAAGGAAAAAAAACGTGCCTAACTTATTCGGGATATCAGGGGGCGACCTCGGCGTAGTGGTTAGCATCCATAGCTCTCACGCCAAAGTCACGAGTTCAAATCTCACCCCCGGAAAAGTCACGAATGACCCAAGAGCGTTAAAGTGACTATAATAAAAAAAAAAAAAAAAAAATCGGGATATCATCTCAACCTAATGGTTGCATAATTTCTGATATGGTTCACTGCAAGTTTAGCGCATCACTCAACTTGCCCCCTCCTTCTCTCTCTCCTTTGCGTTACGTGATATATGATGAAATTTAATACGAGCCGTGGGAGATAGGCAAAAACAAAAACAACTGCTTAAACCAATTACAAAGGAAAACGAAATCCGCGACAGTTTTGTTCAAGTGCAATTCGATTGTTTCATAGGGTTATATTTCCGTTCTTACAACCTCACCACGCGACTATCGCTTACAGAGACCAATCGACGCTTTTTTTCCGGGCTTTAACTAAATGTGCAATAAATATTTCTATCGTTTTATGATGTTTTGTTTTCACGGCTATTTGCACGTCGTCAATTTTGCACCTCTTCGTTCTACTAAGTTTTATAGCTTTAATAACACTGGCAGCAACAGCAGAGGTGGCGCCTGCTAGAGGAATAAAAATACCTATAAGCAACAATAATAAAAATGGGCAAAGCAAAACATAAGCTACTTATAAAGACGAAGCTAGAAATTCACACGGAAATGGCCGGTAGATGATGATAAAATAATTCTTCGATGCTTTGCCCGCACGTCGCCCGGTTATTCAAAACCACAACCGAGAATAATGCATTTCGCCGGGAACAACGACCAGCGCAGATGCAGAGCATTGGGAAGTGGAAGGTTATGTATGTGGGTATAAGATTCGACACAAAGAAGCGGCAAACATTCTCCCCTGTTGCAAGCATGCATCTTGCGCCAATTTACCGTTAATGCACTTTCATTTCGTAGCGGTACAAAAACTGTTTTTGTTCAATTTTGTTTTCATTATCAGTGGTTTTTGTTGTTGTTCTTTTCGGTAAAATGGTGAAAGGAAGGCAATCGGGCTGGTTTTAAAAGACTCCAAAATTATAATGCAGGTCAAGTTGAAGAAAAATCGTTCCAGTTGGAACATTGTCGCCAGATATGCGTTTTAAAATTGCCTTGTATTAATTTCTCTGGTAGGATGCTGAATTTTGATTCAAGGTGCCAAATTATGGCTAAAAGTAGATCTACAAAACTTCTTAAAATATCGTTTTGTTTTTTGGAGTAAGTGTAAAGTGAGCTGCCAAGATGCACACGAAGTATACTAGGTGGCTTCTAAATTGATAACTATGGCAGTGAGCTAAAGAACACTTAGAGGAATAGTTAAAGCGCTAAATTGAGAAATATTAAGAATTAAAAGAAAATTTTCGCATATTTATAAAATTTAAAATTGTATAAATAGTCAAACCAAATTGCTGTAAGCCCCTACAAGAAAGGTTCACCAGAGACAATGGACTGCTATCGTCAACTACTCATTGTTGTACGCTTCTTTCGTTCACTTGACTTCAGTCCACGCTTGAGTGCCTTCATTTGCGTTTACGAATTTTCACTGCCAAATTAGCTCCACTTTTGCAGCTTTTGTAAAGCATGCGCTTTTCTCCCTTATTCGTACCTTTAAAGCAATTTATGGCCCAATTTGATTATTTACTTTCTCGTAGTTTTCCACCAGCTTTATGCTTCTTTGTCTAGCTACCTTTCGCTGACCTCTGAGTCCGATTCCATTGATGTCTGTGTGTCATTTCAGATTTCTGCAGCCCTGACGCACGTGGTAGCTCGTTCGCAATTTCGTCGAAAACGTACACAATTTCTTTCCTTTTCGCCTGCGCGCTTTTGCTGCAAATCCGCGAGTCATTCGATTGCATTGCTTTGATCTGGTGCAGGCTCTCATCGAGCGGTGAAACAATGTAGGTAGATAAATGTGCAAATCAGCTTGGAATCAGTCGGGAAAATCTGCCCGGATTTCCGTTATAATTGCTCACACACGCCAGACGGTTTTTCGGTTGCCTTGCCGTCATTTCTATAATGTTGCTGTCGAACTGTCTGTAGCTACCTACTGCTGCTGATGTTACAATTCCTCTTTTTTTTTCTAGCTCTGAAGATCCAGCCGATCGATCATTAGGTATTATAATTGGCAATCATCATTCGTTCTTTCTTTTTTGCTAAAGTAGTGGACTGGCAGGATGTTTTTGAATAATGCAGTCAACTAACGGTAACACGATTCTTTGATAGATTTATGGTCTCAATAAGTCCGTTACAAATTACTGGTCTTCTTAACTGCATATATCAACGAGAAACAGTGCTGTGCCTCTTGGACAAATATCAGAAATCAACTTTTTAAATTTCAGATGAATCTTTTTTGGAACTCATGATTTTGGTGGTTTTTTGTACAACATTCTACCATATAATTGCCAAGCCTTCCAACTCTGTTTTGATTTCTTCTGTTTCGAGGATGTCTTTAGACCGTTTCTGGCTTTAGAGCAGTGGACATTACTCGTCGATGTACCCAGTGATTAGCCAAATCCCGAGTGGCGGGTTTCCTAAACAGAAATGTGAGAAACATGTCCCGCATTTTGATTATTTCTCAAAAACTGACTGTCTTGATTCACATACTTAATGAGCAATATGTAAAAAAAAAACACAATACAATCTATGAATAGCTGTTTAACGTAATCGGGGAAAAACTGGTGACGTGTTAAAAGTGTGCCCCTTATTTCTGAAACGGTAAATGTAATGTTCGGTAATGTTCTATTGGGGGGTAATTTTACATGCATTTTTGAGCTGAAATGAGCAGAAAATATATCTCGATCGTCATCAAAAAATACGAAAAAATAAATAAATTAAATACACCCTCTGATAAAACCTTTTTCCAGTGCTCAAAGAAAATAAAATTTGGATCACAAATTCTGAAAAATTCAAAAACTTGCTAAGCAATTCGAGACTTCCCATAATTTCAGTTTAGTTATTACCTAGTTCTATGGTTAAAATGGTGGTGCTGGATGACTAAGGAGCTGCAGCGAGTTGCTTTAAACAAATCCCGTATGTTCGACACATCGCAACCTTGTTTGGATCGTGATTGAGCTTTCGGGATTTGTAGACGGCTCTGATCCTCTGTTATACCGATCTTTCTAAAGCCCTGATCGATCCGTTGTCCATCACTAATGCGAATTATCAAGTGACCTGCGACACACTAACGAAGCGATACAATGCTAGTAGGCTACTGAATCAACGACAGATTCAAGCCCGAACCCATGTTGACTGGGTTGGCTAAGGAGTCTGCCACGTAGCTCCAGACTCTGTTGGAGAGGTACGAGCGTATTATTTAAAAGTTGGATCAGCTTGTTCAGCCCCAAGATTATAAGGATTTGCTGTAACTAGACATCAAAGGTTCCCGGGTTGACCCGATAACACGTCAAGAATGGGAGGAATATGCAGCCAAGATGAAGCTTTGTGGCAACCAGTAGCAGCTTAAAGCAGTACAACCAACAATCAATACGAAACTAACGATTTTAAATTGGCTCACTTCTTCACTAGCCTATTGTTCCCAAGCAAATCGACTAACGTACCCCATTCTAGTATAAATTCCAGTACTACACTATGTTTGTTTTGATTCGCTATGAAAGTTTGACAGATAAAATGAGTGGTTAGTAGATTTTCCTATGTTTCGAGGGGTGGATCGATTAGCTTTGGACCGAAGATAGTCCCAGAGCTGAGCCAAAAAGTTGAGCTCGTTTCTTCGGGACCTTCTGGTCATAGAGTGCCGTAAAACCATAAAGGTAACTCTAAGACCAGAAGGTCTCGAACAAATGTGCTCAACTTTTTTGCTCAGCTTTGGTACTATCTTTGGTCCCAAGTTAATCGATGTACCCCTCAAAACATAGGAAAATCCACGAACCCCTCATTTTATCTGTCAAACTTTCACAGCGAATCAAAACAGACACAGTGTAGTACTAGAATTACATAGTTGAAGATGCTAATTTCAAATAACAGACTGTAGTGGTAATTTTTATACGATAGATGGAGTAGATGAAAGCATAGAGTTGATAGTTCCGTTAGAGTACGGCAGTGTGAAGATTGTATATAGATATTAGACAAGCGAGCTAGGACAACTTTTTTAAGGAAGGTACAAATCGGTTTTTTCATCTCTCTTTACCAAACTCCCCCTTTGGAGAGGGATGGTGAGGGGTGTCCCCCCCCCGCCACCACTGGCAAAAAGAGATGAAAACCGACCCGCTCATGTACCAACTGTGTGTTTGAAACAGTTCTACCGATTTTTTACCGCACTTCAGTTGTTATTTGAAGGAAGGCATCCAGTCGTAGGTTTGGAAATTGCAACTATTGTTTACCCCTACTACGATATGTGCTCCTGTCATCGTCGACTTGACGATCTCGAGGGGACACGGGTGGGGTAGGTGCTGCTACTGTACCTTTCGACCATTGACAGTAATTGATGGTATGCTCCCATCCAGAGTATACAATCTTCACACTGCCGTACTCTAACGGAACTATCAACTCTATGCTTTCATCTACTCCATCTATCGTATAAAAATTACCACTACAGTCTGTTATTTGAAATTAGCATCTTCAACTATGTAAATCGTTGACTTCACGTAGAAGTAATACTAAAAAAACATATAGTCAAAGTACTAGAATTACGTTATTCGATTTGCTTAGGACCAATAGGCTATTCAAGTAGTGAGCCAATTTAAAATCGTTAGTTTCCACCGGTTGGTACAACGGTGTACTTGGTATGTCGGTCCATATTGTAAAATTTCGCAATAATTACGTATGTTTAATTTTTCTATCGTATCATTTTAAATTTTGCTTGGCTGGCACTTTCATCGCCAATCCTGATCATTCACTTTAATCAGCAATTAGAAAAGCTCAAACACTGCATGATCAAACGTGTTTGCGGTATCTATACTTCTAACACACCACACTCGCGTGAACATTAGTCTGACTCATTACACCAACCGAACAATAGATGACGGGCAATCGAGGTCATGCTAGGAAATTAAAGGGAATCAGTACGCAAAGCACCATTGCCGCAGTAATTCAAGGACAAAACGATTGCAAAGCTTTTTCAATTATAATATATTATCACGCACGGGACTTGGGGCTCTTAAGATCCAATCACTAGTCCTCAATAACACAACCGAAAACTAATTAATTTAGTTCAGTCGGTAAAGGCACAGCTATAATGCTAGACCATGCTGGAGGTGGTTGGGTTCGATTCAAGTTATTGAAATCGCCGTCAAATTCCTGAAGGATTCCAATGCGGAATACTTCACGCACGACATCCCCGGTGAAAAGCCCTTGAAGGTAGTCATCAGGGGTCTACCGGATGTTGATCCCAAGGCGATCGAAGAAGAACTCAAGGACCGGTACAAGCTGGCCCCAATCGCTGTCTTTCGGATGACGAGGAGAGACGAAAACGTGAAGAAGTACCCGGATTGTCTTTTCCTGGTGCACTTCCAGAAAGGGACGGTGACGCTCAATGCGCTGCAAGCCATCCGATCGATCTACTCCATCATCGTACGATGGGAGTCATACCGTGGCGGCCATCGTGACGTAACGCAGTGCCAGCGGTGCCTCAATTTTGGACACGGTACCCGCAACTGCAACATCAAGCCACGTTGCAGCAACTGCGCTCAAGAACACGCCACTTCCAACTGCCCTGCGGATGGAGCCGTGGCGGTAAAATGCGCCAACTGTGGTGGTGCACATCAAGGTTCCGACAGACAGTGCTCCAAACGCGAGGACTTCAAACGCATCCGAAAACAGGTGGCAACTAACAACCAACCAGGACGCAAGAAGGACAAAGTCCCGGTATTTCGGACGGAGGATTTCCCGCCTCTTCGTGCTCCTCAGCAAAGGCAAGCGAATTCGCGGGTGCATCCCACTCAAGCAACTTCCGGTGATTCTGCTGGCCAAAGCTCTCCATCCCCCCTGGATTCTGGAGACAACCAACAGCGCAAAACAACAACCCCGATCTGTTCTCAGCGGATGAACTGATGGAAATTTTCGTCAACATGTCCGGTGCTCTTCGTAAGTGCCGGAATAAGCCCGAACAGATCCAAGTGCTCGGTAAGTTCATCATCCAGTATGGCGTCTAAACCGCTAACTATCGTCACCTGGAATGCTTGCTCTGTCAGAGCAAAAAAGATTGAGCTTTCCGACTTCCTCCGCAAGCATCGACGTGGGCCTTCTAACAGAGACCCATCTAAAGTCCGGCGACAGCTTCTGGTTGCCTGACCACAACATTATCCGGCTTAATCGCACCAGCTCCAGGGGGGGGGGGGGGGTGTGTTGCGGTCGTCGTCAAGAAAGGAATAAAATACCACACTCTGTCCCATATCCGCACCTCTATCATCGAGGCCCTTGGTGTGGAGGTGGATTCGTCGACTGGATACGTCCAGTTCATGTGCCACCAGCAGTGGACTAGCGGCTAAATTTAAGAAGGACCTGTCCACCATCACCCGTACCGGTTCCCGCTTCGTAGTTGGAGGAGATCTGTATGCTCGCGATGAGGCCTGGCGGAACTACCAGCAGAACCAGAACGGTCGTCTCCTGTTCGATCACTCACATCATGGGCTGCACTCCGTTTGGTTTTCGGATGAACCAACATTTATCTCACCGGCGGGCGACCCATCGACGCTAGACCTGTTCCTGACAAATATCGGCTTGTCCAAGTCGGTAGCCTTGAACGAACTCAGCTCCGACCACCAGTTTGGACGTGTGGTAGACAGGCACATCATCGACAACCCGCCGCTTGACACCGTGGAGGACATCGACAGAGCGTTGGAGGGACTCCACCAAGCCATAACCGTGGCTGACGAGGCATGCGTCCGACGAGTTCCTGTGAGGGGTAAGTTTATTGCCATTGATTCCCACACCCAACTTTTGATTCGCCTGAGAAATGTTCGTAGACGCCAGTTTCAGAGGACTGGAGATCTGGGCAAAAAACGTGAAATGGCCGATCTGAACAGACAGATTGCTTCCAGAATGGACTCACTCCGAAATGAAAGTTTCGGGCGTGTTGTCCAGAATCTGGACGACCGCTCCAGACCATTCTGGAAGGTAGCCAAGGTCCTGAAAACTCACCCCAAACCCATTCCACCTCTCAGAGTCGAAAATAATGACGATCGGCTTTTATTCACTCCATAGGAGAAAGCAAATGCGATCGGTGAGTATGTTTCATTTGAACAAAAACCTGGTTTGCTCAGTTATAAAAATGTAATCAGACTGAAACTGAAAGCCTAAGGCATGCAGCGAAGTGTTTTGATGAGAAAATACAACGAAATTAACGTTGGTTGCCGAAAACAGTCAATTGACGCATAAAACAGTGAATTGACGCATAATTTACCCTATTTATTTTATGCATTAATCGTTCTCAATACGAAATAAAATCAGTGGCGAGTGAGGCATTTATAACAAAATTAGCTTCATAAAAAAGACTAATCTATTTCGTTGCAGAAAACAACAAATGGATTCGTGGATCAAACAAAAGATTTCGTTGTATACACAATCAATTTTTTTCAGTGTGGTTTCCCAGGGGATATCCGGAATATGTCCAGATATGGCCAATATTCTCATAGACGCCAATGACATTTTTTCTTAAATATCATGTGATTAAATGTCAACGAGTGTGACGATGTGAAAATGGCGATATGGTTAAACTTTGTGCCATTTTGTGATGCCAATCGCAAGCATTCTGGACTTATTCCCAGCATTTTCCAGAACCTACGATCAAATCAAATTATATAAGAATTTTTTTTAATTTGACAATAAAGTACTTAGTTGAAGATGCTAAGCTTCAAATAACAGACTTAAAGCGGCCATTTTATACGATAGATGAGGAGATGAAAGTATAGAGTTGTTAGTTCCGTTAGAGTACGGCAGTGTGAAAATTGTATGTAGAGAGTGGAAAGCGAGTAAGGACAACTTTGAGGACGGTACGAATCGGGTTGAGCACCTCTCTTTACCAATCTTCCCAGTTGGAGAGGGATAGTGAGGGGTATCCCCCCTCCCCCCGTAACCTATGGAAAAATGAGATGATCGCGGATTTGCTCATGCTCTTGCTTATAAAATATTGCTAATTGCTACACACGTGATTTCGATTTGTTAATCTGGTTCTTAGATTTAATTTTTTTTCCCTTCTTTAAAAAAACTGAATTTTCGATTTTAGCCGATTACATATTTTCAAACTTCTGCATCAAAAATATCGTTCACATCCATATCGTACACTTTAGGCCAGAAGAATTCGGTAATCATCGACCTGTAGCGCTCTCCGTTGATGGTGATGGCATCGCAAGCGTCGTTTTCGAAGAAGAACGGACGGATGACGCCTCCAGCCCAAAATTCACACCAAACAGTAGCTTTCTGGGGATGCATTGCCAGTTGGTGGACCTTGTGTGGATTGGTCTTGTCCCAAGTTCGAAAATTCTGCTTGTTCGCATACCCGTTCATCCAGAAATGGGCCTCGTCGCCGAAGAAGATTTTTCGGGCAAAATCGGGGTCTGTTTCCAACTGCTCCAAAATCCAATCAGCGAACACAAGGCACTGTCTATGATCGTTAAGCTTGAGCTCTTGGGTCAATTGGATAATGTATGGGTGCAGATCCAAGTCGACGCAAAATTCGCCAAGTTGAAGCCTGCGAGAGGCCCAGCAAACAAACAATTCAGAGTCACAAATAAGCATACATATTGACTAAATGCTGTATAACAGTGTACAATGCTGAATAAAACAGGATGTCGAATTATGTGCTGAAAAAACCTCATTGAGAGCGATAGATGCGCCTTTATTCCGTTGTTTGCTCTGATCTGATTAATTTACTATTTAAAAGCTATATAAACGTTGACTGTCTTCCTGATTCCACACCAGAAGTTTAGTCTAATAACAAACTGAATAAGTGTAATTTGCTCATAAATTGACGCTTTAAATCGACTGTTTTCAATTGATTATTAGATTTAATTGCATTGCTTTACAATATTGCTGTATAAAGGTGAATACAGTCAGCAAAAGCATTCTTATACCACTATGCATACATGTTTTAATTGCATGCTTTGTAGATGCTTTATAAACGACGTATTAGATTCGTTATTCCACAACACTGGTTCCGTCTAACAACAAGATGAAATCAGTAGAGTAGTGGTTACCGTTTCCGCGTTCCAAGTAGAAGGTCACGAGTTCAATCCCAAGCTCAACCCTTTTTTGTGTTCTAAATCGTAATCATCGATCATATCACTAACGACAACAGGGGTTGAAACGGTTGACGTTTTTTACTTAACTCGCTTCGTTGTCGTGCGCCACAGTCTGTTTGTATTCGTACTCTCATGCTCTACCGTCGTCTCTCTTACACAACACAAACGGTAGAACAACATTCGAGGAAAAAGAAAATCAAATAACTATCATATTTATGATATTTGTGATTTCATTCTAATTTCTCAATTTGGTGTAAATTAAACCATTTCTGATCAGGTCATCGTTGCTTGCTAGTTTCAAAATTCACACAAGCACAACATCAGTAGCTCTTATTATGAGAGAAACTTTAATTCATATATTCGTGACGGTCTTCGGTTACAGTGTCGTATGACAGAGCCTGTCATTTGACAGTTTAGTTTGGTACTGTAATTTGATAGCTTGTTTTGCAAGCGTCGGAGGCAAACGCAGTTGACAAGACTGTTCACAGGACTTATTCGATTAGCTGGAGATCTTTTGAATACTTCCTGATCCACGTTCAGTTTTGGGAGCATACCTTCACTATATAATACTTGATCAACCTGAAGCCTTGCAAAATATTCAGAGGACTTTATTGTAATCTTCGACCAGCTGGAGATCTTTTAAGTACTTCCTAACCGAGCTGCCATCTTGAGAGAGTCAATTGAATGATTGATCAGTTCAAGATCTTCAGATTTCCTGATTTGAATTTTATGAACAGTTGAATATCTTATGAAAAATAATTGATCAATCTGAAGTCTTTAAAAATATCCAGAGGTCTTTAAATCTCCGACCAGCTGTATATCATTTAAATACTCTCTAATCAAACTTCCGTCTGGGAAGGATGTCCAAAAGACGTCCTTTGAGTTTTTGAGCACTTGCAGATCTTCAGAATATTACTTGATTAAGTTGAAAAGTCTTGAATAATATCCAGAGATATCATCGCAAATCCGTGAATATCAGTATACGAAGATTCCTGCACTTTCAAGAAGTTTCTTGAACTTAAACTTAGTTCCATGAACTCAAGACCTATATAAAGTTCCCTGAAATTGTAGAATATTCGACGAAATCCTCTGGTATTCCGTCAACTTCTTCGAAGTTCCCAGTACTTCAGAGAATTTTCCATAGCTCAATTTTTCGATAGGTGCAACTGAATTTCTGCCCAGCTTGCTGAACTTTCTAATAATTCATGCGATGTTCCGTAATCATCATCCACGAAGTTGTTTAACATTTTATGAAATATCCTGAAGATCTATGATGGTCCTTGAACTTTTACGAAGTTCCACGAACTTTTATGAAGTCTGAATGTCTCTTGGCATCTAAGAAGTTCCCTAATGTGACGTGATGTAATGTTTGTCAGCCAAATTTCACAATAGCCCGTACATACCATGATGGTTATGGTGGATGATTTCTCTAATGAATGTATTTGTAAAAATTATTTAGGCGATATTATCGGCAAACCTTGCGTTTCGTTGACGTACGGGTGGTGGTTGAGCGTGTATTGAACCAGTTTCCTCGAATTTGTTCACCACATTGCAAACAGTCCTTCGCAGTTGTTCGCAAAGAACACTTACTTTGATAAAACAATTTTATCCTTTGCACCTGCTGTTGGACGCTATAACTCTCCATGGTAATTTGGCAAGACACACTGAATAAATGACAGCTAATTTGGTACTTATAGCTTCAACAATATGGCTGTAATGAACTGTCAAAGTTAGGAAATCCCTTTTGGAAAACCCGTTAGTTACCATTTTCCAAGAGCCAATACTATTTTTTTCAGCTTCGACCCAGAACGACTGGGATTACGTTGATGTGACTTGGCCTGCATACCGTTTTACAGGGAATGGACCCGGGCAGTGTCTAGCATCCATGTATAAAGGGTTATACGGTCAAAAATTGGTCAATATCAACTTGACGTATTTCTTTCAATTTTGCATTTAAAAAACCTGAACACCCCTCATTTTGAAGGTGTGTGTGTGTAGAATGTTGTTCCTATTTTGATTTTGGAATTCACTCTTCAGTTGTCAAAATGCCGTCCAAGCAAGAAGCGCAGCGTATCAAAATTTTGCTCGCGCATCGCGAAAATCCGAGCTACTCGCACGCAAAGTTGGCAAAATCGCTAAAAGTTGCCAAATCAACCGTTACAAATGTAATTAAAGTGTTTGGGGAACGTTTGTCGACAGCCAGGAAGTCTGGATCGGGGGGAAATCGAAAACCGGAAGCCGCTGAGACGACAAAGAGAGTTGCCGGTAGTTTCAAGCGAAACCCTAACCTCTCTCTCCGAGATGCCGCAAATAAGCTGGGTGTTTCGTCTACAACCGTGCATCGAGCCAAAAAACGAGCCGGACTCCAAATCGCGATGATAAACAAAATACGACGGCCAAAGCGCGATCCCGGAGGCTGTACACGACGATGCTGACGAAGTTTGACTGCGTGGTAATGGACGACGAAACCTACGTCAAAGCCGACTACAAGCAGCTTCCGGGACAGGAGCTTTATACGGCAAAAGGAAGGGGAAAGGTAGCAGATGTTTTCAAGCACATGAAACTGTTAAAGTTCGCAAAGAAATATCTGGTTTGGCAAGCCATCTGTACCTGTGGCTTGAAAAGCAGCATTTTCATAGCTTCCGGGACTGTCAACCAAGAAATTTACGTGAAAGAGTGTTTGAATAAACGTCTGCTGCCTTTCCTGAAGAAACACGGTTGTTCCGTACTGTTTTGGCCGGATTTGGCATCTTGCCATTACGGTAAAAAGGCCATGGAGTGGTACGCCGCCAACAACGTGCAGGTGGTTCTCAAGGACAAGAACCCTCCCAACACGCCAGAGCTCCGCCCAATTGAGAAATACTGGGCTATTGTCAAGCGGAACCTAAAGAAGACCAAAAAAACTGCTAAGGGCGAGCAGCAGTTCAAGGCAAACTGGCTTTCTGCGGCGAAGAAGGTGGACAAGGTGGCTGTACAAAATCTGATGGCAGGGGTCAAGCGTAAGGCTTGGCAATTCGGATTTGGAAAAGCGGAAGCCTAACTGAATATTTTTCCTGAATTTTATACTAATTGAACTTGAAAAAGAAATTTAATTTGATTTTTTAAATAAACGATTTCACCGATTTACACGCGTTTCCCCTTGACCAAATTTTGACCGTATCACCCTTTAAACGTCACGAGCTGAAATCCGATCCACGATCAAGCCAAGAATGACCAAAATTGTGTTAAAGTGACTGTAAAGGTAATGCATACCAAATGATAAGAGGTAAGTTTCATGTTGACACGATTTTACTGCGATAAAACTTATAGACTATTGCACCCAACCAATCAAGACCTTAGCCACGATGGTAACGGTTTCTGATTACTGTCCGTTTTATTGTAGGTGTGTTCAGAACTTATGCACTGAGCGACTAGATTGGGGTTGTGAACCAGGAAGAATATTCTTGACTCTCTTGTCGGAATCATCAACGGGAAAACTTGTAGATCATACCGTTGGAACATGATTCGTTTTACAGATAACAGTTTATCACGTCTAAAGGTATGCCTTCTCGTTGGTAATTTTAATTGCCACCGTATTTCTCGCTCCCCGTTATGCTTTCTTTCGACAAATATCTTGTAATAGCAACTTTACCGCATTGCATAACTATAGCAACAAACGCCGCGTATCTAGCACGCAATCTGCCGTATTCATTCTTAAATTGCCAGCCCTATTTTTTCCCAGCCATATTGTACCAGAGATGAAGTATTCTTCAACAATTACTGCGGTCTGGGAGAGTGACGACAGTCGCATGTGGCGTGTAAAAGTAATTGCGTCATGTTGCTTTGGAAGAAGATCGAACATAGTAAACTACCTACCATCTTCATCTGACGCTTTTTCATCACTCGTTTGACCGTGAAATGTGTATCGCAGTGGCGGTGCGCGGCGCGCTGCTCAACCGTTTTTGGTCTAACCACCTACCAACAGGGAAGGGTGGTGGAAGAAAACAAAAC
Source organism: Ochlerotatus camptorhynchus (assembly GCF_037179485.1). Taxonomy (NCBI): domain Eukaryota; kingdom Metazoa; phylum Arthropoda; class Insecta; order Diptera; family Culicidae; genus Ochlerotatus; species Ochlerotatus camptorhynchus. Next base: position 237,141 of record NW_027040717.1, read on the forward strand.
CGTGTATCTAAGTGAGTACAACCGGCTGGGTACAGAGACTCGAGGCTCTGCAAGTAATTGCTGGTATACGATGATGGCGTAATTGCTGCACACGCAGACATTAGAGGGCAAGAACAAGACTTAGATAGCTATCTTTGAAACGACGGCGGATGCAGGGGAAGGGCAGTGTCGGAGACGGTGGAACATACTCTTCTGCCATACCGTGGCTGATTGGTGGAGAGCTGTGCAGTACCCCGTTCCTAGTAAGTAACTGGAAGAGCGGTTGCACGGTAGACAACGAGTGCTCGTTTACTTGTTATATTTACTTTCTCACTTTCGGCGTGTGGAGTATGTAATGATGCTTCTTATCTGCCCCTTGATCTGATCAGATCGCTGCAATCATCATTACATGGAGCGGTCTACGGTTCTCAATAACAGATTGTTCAAATTGGCAGTGAGTGAGAAAATTACACCACACATCCAATCTTTCGAGAGTTTCAGTTAATATGTTTGAAGTGACCCGACAGGCGTATGTTCAACGATTTTTAGGAATTTTCTTCTTCTTGGTTTAAAATGAACATTTAAATATTCTTTCAAACGTTTTCACAGCTTTGAATTGTTGGAATTAAATCTCCATGCCAAGATTGTGTGTGATTTACATTTACAGCTTCATAACATCAACTAAGTCACACTGCTGCACCACATCTACCAAGCAATCACCCAAAGCCTAATCTTGGCCCTGTCGGGCAACATTGTTGTGCCTTTGTTTGAATCAAAACGGCGTAATAAAATCTATTCCTTACATGGCGATAACGACGTTACAGCTTCATTTGGTGCCACACTTCATAACCCGAGGACGTCGCCGCCGGTCGGTCGGTCGGTCTGTCGTCAGCAAGAAAGAAAAAAGCAACATGGGCAAATCTCCAGTAGCAGACACTACCTACTTCTCCCGTAAAACGGCGTAACTGACTTTGCATTCTAATTCGTGTGACCTGACTCGGTTGAATTGGCTTAGTCGAGACGACACGCGGTGGTTGGTGGCGTGGTGCAGGCACGGCAAGAATTCTTCGGAACCACTTCGCTCGCTCGAGTGGTCATTCGATGCCGGTCACGTACGGACAATTTAAAGCAAAACACCTTTATTATCCAAACCGGGTGCAGAATGGCACCGCTGGAATGGTTCGGAATAGAAAATGATAATCATAACGATAAAAAAAGGCAAACCGTGTTCTATCGGAATAGAACTGTTTCTCTTCAGGAAACCAATCCAGAAAATGAGATAAAAGCATTTACGAAAATTTGCATGTTGGTAACAGGATTCCGTGGAGGTAATAATTGTTGACAACGGAAAGACAACAAAGAACTACTGTTGTCTGAGAAATTATAGGTGGATGATGCATTGCAGCGGCAAATCGGGAAGTGTAGGGGCTTCATCTGGCTGTGAGTGGCCGCAGAGGTGGGGCAGAGCGGGGAGGAAGCTTTTGCTTACTAATCCCGATTGTTGATATGTGATCATGATCGGGACGGGAATGATTGCAGTTTGCTGAGTGGCATTCAAATGAGCTTAGGGTAAATAATTGTCAACGGATTTCATTTCAGTGACACTTGAAATGGTAATGCGAGGTGATTTACGATCCCTGTTTGTTTTATTGCGTAAGTGAAGATGGTCTGCAGACTTAAACAGTAGAAAGAGTAAGTTGGTACGATTTAAATTTGATTGTCCAGCAAGGTTTGTTTCGTTGCAAGATTATAAACGTCATGATTTTTATTTAATTTTAAATTTGAGCAATTTGAAGAAAAACGTGCAAATAAGCTAGCTGAATCCTCTTTGCCTAGGATGACATTTTACAATATGGCATCTTAAAGGATTTTTATACGCCGCCGCCGCCGCCGCCAATGAAATTGAGTCGGCGCGCCGCCGCAGGAAAATGGTTCACGCCTCCGAATAAATTTATGCCACGCCGATGAAAATTCCGTAACAATTTAAATAAAACCAGCTCTACTCTAAATTGAGTAACATAGCCAGAACTGAATGTTGATGAGTTATTTCTACTCATTCCCATAGAATCCAAAATATAGGGAAATGAGTCAAAAATAAACAAATCGACAAACATTTCGGTTCTTTTCTTTTTTCTTAGGGATTAATAAACCAAAAACTAGAAACATTTTAATCAAGCATTTTCTTTTATAGCAAACAGAATGCAAAACAATAACCTCTCAATTTGCGGTGCGTTTCCGCATCAACGGCGACTGCAATTTGTTCCATTTTCGAATGATTTCTTTCGAAATTTTAAAATTTTCTTCTACTACGAAAAGGCAAACTTCGTATTTTTACATTATCATAACGCCATTTTTTTTGAGTCGGAAAATGGGCTGAAAACTCAAAATTGAGATCCACCTTTATTTATTTATTGTTATGTCAATGTTACTAAAATTCACAAATCACATCTAATCACGATTTGACGCTTCAAGAGCAGTTAAGAAAATGAGTTCGTCTGACTCATTTTTGAGTAACCTCAAAGGAGCGTGTATGAGGCAGCGATTGTCACTTAGTTTTTTGACGTTTATTCGCACTTCCTCTATCTAGCACACAGGGATGAATCCGATGAATCATTATTTTTCCTCCTGCTCACACTTGTTCGAGATAGTTTTTTGCTAAGAGGAAGAGGTGACAATTGGATTCTTACTCTTTAATTTCTATCTCTATCTCTATCTTTATCTATGTCTATCTCTATCTTACGCACATCAAATCAGCCAATAACGAGCTGGTTCACGTTTGACAGAAAAGTGGTTCATTTTTGCCCCCGTATTGTCACCTCTTCTCTTAGGTTTTTTGGTGCACTGATCAAACGTCAAAAATCTCAGTTTAGTGGTTTCGTCTCGATGAGCTAACTCTTTCTTTCTCTCAATCCGACGAAAACACCGGATTAATGAAACAGTGGACTAGAGTCTCCTTCTGCCTCACCTGTAGATCATGCACATTACGTCATACCCGAACAACGTTGTAGATGAAGATATTATATGCTTTTGGAAAATTAGAAAGCTGCAGTATCGTTGCATGAAATCCAACAAGGCTCCAGGGGTCGATCGCATATCAGCAGAGATGCTCAAAGCTGACCCCATGCTATCCGCTCAAATGTTGCATCAACTATTCTGTAATATCTGGGACACCACGACTTTTCCGGCCGACTGGATGCAGGGCGTCTTAGTGAAGGTCCCAAAGAATGGGGATTAGACTGTGTGCGACAATTTGCGAGGCATCATGTTACTGTGTATTGTGCTCAAAGTCGGATACAGGAGAAGATTGACGCAACTCTCCGGCGGCAGCAGGCAGGATTTCGTGCCAGAAGATGTTGTGTGGACCATATAGTCACGCTCCGCATCATCCTGAAGCAGGTCAATGAATTTCAAGAGTCCCTTTATTTGGTATTCTTTGACTGCGAAAAAGCTTTCGACCGACTCAATCTCGAGATTCTGTGGGGCGCCCTGAGACGTAAGGGAGTCCCGGATAAAATCTTCAACCTTATCGAAGTGCAGTATCAGGCTTTCACGTGCAGAGTTCTGCCTTTTCTGACCCTATCCGGGTAGTCGCTGGTGTGAGACAAGGATATATACTATCACCGCTACTGTTCTTCATCGTAATCGACGAGATCATGGTGGGTGCAATCAACGTCAATAAGACCAAATCGTTGTATTTCAACACTGGCAACCCTTCCAACTTCACGGTAGTGGGGCAAGCAGTGGAGAAGGTCAAAAGTTTCCAATATATTGGCAGCCAAATAGCGGCGGACGGCGGGACCAAGAGTGAGATATGTGCACGAATCAAGGAGGCTAGGACTGCCTTTGCAAGTTTACGAAACGTATGGAGATCAAACTAGGTAAGTCAACGCACCAAAATCCGAATTTTCAACTCCAACGTGAAATCTGTGTTGTTATACGCCAGCGAGACGTGGTGTGTATCAGCGGAGAACACTCAGAAGCTGCAGGTCTTCATCAACCGATGCCTACGGTATATAATTTCTGCCTGGTGACCTCACAACTGGATCTCGAATGCCGAGCTCTATAGTCGATGTCATCAGAAGCTGATAGCAACAGATATTCGAGAGCGAAAGTGGAGGTGGGTCGGCCACACACTTCGACGGGACCGAAACGAAATCTGCTTGCAAGCGCTGGATTTGAAGCCGCCAGGACATCACAGCAGAGGCTCATGGCGGCGGAGCCTCAACAAGGAAATAAAACAAGTCGATAGGAATCTGACCTGGGCCCAGGTCAAGGCAAAAGTGAGCAGCCGCCTAGGATGGAAGTCTTTTGCGTAGACCCTTTGCACCTCCGGTGGTGTACAGGACCCTTAAGTAAGTATCCTTGGTTGGCAGCCTTGGTTCGCAAGGTATTGTGTGTGCCCGCCACCAGCACGCCAAGTGAACGAGTTTTTAACATAGCTGGGCTGACCGTATCTGCATCCGCATCAGCAAGAAGTTTGTGTAATTTCAGTAAAACGCATCTTATTTGGCTACCATTTTTTTTTAAATTTTTATTTCTTGATGCACAATCAACCAAATAAGCTTAATAAGCTTAGCCTATCGACCCTCATGAACCGGTGACCAAACAGCTTTCCGTCCCTTCCGAAGGAAGGAATGATCAGAGATGTTATGCCTCAGAACATCCCGGCGGCGCCGACTGGGATTGAACCCAGGCCTGCTGGGGTGAGAGGCAATCACGCTTATCACTACACAACCAGCGCCGCTAGTTCCATTTCTTGTTACAATATACTTTTAATCAGCACAACATATCCATTCATGACGAAAAAAGATACACTCATTTGATGATACCTTGAATCATGGAAGAACAATTTACACACCTCAACAAGGTGCTAGGATACGCGATTACAACCAAGCCAGACGTGGAGTAGATCATCATTGAGTGGAGACAGCGATTACCAAGACATTTCCAACATCATCACAGAATACGGTTAGGACTATCACATCGAACATAATCAAGGACGGACAGGAACAAAATCACAGTAACGAAAAGGAAATTCGGATTGTAAAGGAGTAACTGTTGAAAGCAATATATTATGTGAAAGCAGATAAGGGAAACGTGGTTGTTATCATAGACATAGACAAGCTTCGAGTAGACTCTTGGTGGAACACGTGGAGAAAACACTGAAGGAGTGTAAATCAATATTAGAATGTGGAGCAGGTCGTTAACGGGAATCCAATCCCATTCTACTCAGAATCAAAGGTCTCTCCAAAGTCCACAAACTGGGAATGAAATGCGAGAGATCGTGTCTGCAGTTGGTTCCCCTACCCACAAACTAGCGAAGTGGCTAGTCACAGAGTTTCAGAGTACTGACGCCGAATCAGTTCCAGAGTAAGGCAGTTAGTAACACCCAAGAGTTCACCCAGCAATTACAATCTTCAGACATCAACGAGATCGGGATTATGATATCTTTCGACATCACAGCTGCAACTTGGAGAAACAAGGTTCGGACGTACCTTAAGCTGCCCCGCCTTTGTATGGAAGAGAACTACTTCTCTTTCCTAGGTAACTTCTACAAGCAGACGAAAGGTGCCCAAATCCGCTAATTCACTATATATATATTTTGTATCCTTGCAAATTCTGACAATTGTGTGGAAGGGGATTCCCGTTTAACTATACTGAACACATCGTCGACAAACCTCATCGAATGGTTCGGTAATAGTCCTTTCTCTTTCAGGATTATCTGCAAGTTAGCTATGAAAAGTTCGCCAAGGACTGAAACAACCATACCATCAGATTCGCCAAGCGCAAAGCCTTCCACGTCGACCCTGACCAGGGATGTTCCGGGCTTGCTCGAAGAGCCCCTGGCGGCAGTCGACGTGGACCGCAAACCTCACTACCCACCCAAACCTACCACCCCACCTCACATTGCAGACTTCAATTTGCGGAATCGATGCAACATCTCTCCTTCTCAGAGTCTTGACTCCAGTAGTTGTGAAACGAGCAACAACCCCAGAGGCAATATTCATCACGCAGAGCTGTCCTATTGGGAGTTGACGAACCGGTACGCATGGAAGCAAGCTAGATGCCGTTGTTGTCAAGGAACCAGCCTCATGAACTCATCAGTCCCAGACGCCAGTATCGCATCCAGCCAAACCAAGTTTATCAATGGCTAACATAACATCTACAACACCATCTTCATCGACCTCGGCGGACGGATTTGGCTCTACCTGATGCCTCGCATTTCAATGGAATCTTCGCGGACTAAGTGGCAACGCTTACGAATTGAAACAACTCACCACATATCATCAACCTGCGGTGATAGCACTTCAAGAGACGATGGTAAACTCTCAAACTATACCCGCCAATTTCATTGGGAAGGAGTATACACTACTACCCGAGAACGGTCCCAACCATCCGTGGATTAATGGGGTCGGCCTCGCAGTACGTGAAGGGGTCCCATTCGAGAGACTTCAGATCCAGACCACTTTACAGGCGATCGCTGTTCGTATCTATCTACCGCAAACCATTACAGTGGTCTCAATCTATTAGCCGCCCAATTCTTGCCAAATTAATGACCAACTGGAAAATCTCTTCGAGCAACTACCAGAACCAGTTTTAGCACTTGGAGACTTCAACGCCCATCATCCAGCATGGGGCTCCCGCAGCACAGATGCTCTGGGGCGCATCATCGCAGAAAATACTTTGACGAGGAGGCTCGTTATTTTAAATCATGGATCCCCCACTCGCATGAACCCAACCACTGGCTCCATGTCATCTATAGACCTCTCATTCTGCTCCGATACACTCGCGGCTCGACTGTCCTGGCGAGGACTACTGTTCACTCACAACAGTGATCATTTTCCAATCGGAATATATATCCCAGGCTGGTCAGTTTTCCCTGAAACAAGGCAAAAGTGGTTGTACGACCGAGCAGACTGGGCGAAGTACGAACGACTAACTTCAATGTCCATTCGGCCTGGCGTTTTGGTTGATTTGGACTTCTTTGTCGACCGAATACTAACTGCAGCAAAAGCAAGCATCCCACGCACGAGCGGAAAAATTGACCCGAAAAAAATCGATGCATTACAGGCTTTTCAGGAAGCCCGAGCAACAGCACGAGCAACGATCCGTGACGCTAAAAGTCAATCATGGGAAAACTTCGTCGCGAAGATCTCTCCTACCAGTTCAACGACGGAACTTTGGCAGTCCATCAATACCTTGCGTGGCAAACGCCGTCACACCACTATAGCTATCAGACAACCATCAGGTCCAACCGATGATCCCTTAAAAGTAGCTGAAATACTGGCCCAGCACTACACTGAGAGGTCGGCAACCTTCAACTACACAATAACATTCTAAATAGTGAAGCGTCCATCAATAGACGAGCATAACGGATACAACACTGATTTTTCATTAGATGAACTCTTGTGGGCCCTTGAAAAGGGACGCGACCTCACTACGGGTCCTGACTCCGTGGGCTACCCCATGCTCCAACGACTACCTTTTTCAGTAAAAACCGCACTACTAGAGTTGTTTTATCGTATTTGGCACAGTGGTGTCTTCCCAAGCAACTGGCGTACGGGGATCATCGTACCAATTCCGAAGCCAAATTCCACTGAGACCGGACCTGCTGCTTTTCGACCCATAGCACTTTTAAGTTGTATATCTAAAGTCTTTGAAAGGATGGTCAACCGGCGACTAATTACGAAATTAGAAACGAAAGGACGACTGGATAAGGGACAACACGCTTTCCGATCCGGAGGCGGCACCGAAACTCATTTCGCTGAACTGGAAAGCTATTTACCCGGAAAAGACGAGCACTGTCTAATTGCGTCTCTGGACCTGTCAAAGGCATATGACACCACCTGGAGACATGGGATTGTACGGACACTGAAGCAATGGCGCTTTTCTGGACGCATGTACATCATTCTGAAAAGCTTCCTATCGGACCGCACTTTTCAAGTAGCCGTAGCGGGGCAATTCTCACACCTGTCTACATTGGATAATGGAGTCCCACAATGCTCGGTTCTGTCTGTGACTTTGTTACTGGTTATGCAACCGATTTTTCGGGTGGTTCCAAATGGTGTCAAGGTTCTCCTTTATGCCGACGACATCCTTTTGATCGTAGTAGGCCTAAAGAATCAAAACTTAGGTCGAAAGCTTCAAATTGCTGTCAACGCGGTGGTCAAATGGACGATAAGCATTGGTTTTTCTATATCATCTAACAAATCAAACATCTTTTACGGTAGCCCTAATGCTCGTCGCCAGCCCAAAAAAGATATAACCATAGATCGCATCCCAGTACCTAGAACAAAGCGGCTCACAATTCTATTTGTCACGCTAGACCAGACCTTCACCTTTAGAGCACACTGTACCTAGAATGTCAAAAACTGCGCCACGCGACTACGAGTCCTGACCATGGTTGGATCACTGCTGCAGGTAGGATCTGTGATCATCACGTCACGCCTTCTGTACGGAATAGGTCTAGTTAGCAGAGGAGGCCATACGGCACTTAAAATCCTCTCCCCAACCTACAACCGGATGACTAGACTCGCATCTGGAGCATTCGTCACAAGCCCTACAATCGCTATCATGGCTGAATCTGGCATGCTACCATTTGACCTTCTGGTACTACAATCGTTAGCACGGGTGACGATTCGGCTTTTAGAGAAAATCAGTGACGCTCATCAGCCTCCGATCTTCCAGTTATTCAAAGAACATTACAGCTGTATACCGAAAAAAAAACCAATTCAACTATTCCCAGAATCTGTCAGCGCAATAGGATCACAGAACGGCACTGGAATGTACCAAAACCTACGATCGTCTGGGACGTTAAACAGATTATTAAGGGCTGGAGACCCGCCAGAAAAAGTATGACCCATAGTACAGGATATAATCGAACGACACTTTCAAGGACACACCATACTTTACACCGATGGCTCCAAGAGTGACGATACAGTCGGCACAGGCCTTTTTGGAGCTGGCGTTAGCAAATCCGCAGCAATCCCTCGTTAGTGCAGCGTGTACTCAGCAGAGGCCTATGCCCTCAACCTGGCACTCAAGACTTCATCCAAAAAGCCAAAAGCTATCCTAACGGACTCAGCCTGCAGTCTTTATGCTCTCGAGTCCGGTAGGTCTACACATCCATGGATCGAAAGTATAGACGCGGCAGTTCGCAACAAAAACATAAAATTCTGCTGGATTCCTGGTCATGCTGGTATTCAAGGAAATATTTCTGCAGACCGTCTAGCGGGTGAAGCTAGAAAGAACGAACCACATGATATCCCAATACCATGGACGCAGTAAGAGAAGTCCAAAGCGTTATACGAGAACGATGGGACCAACTATGGTTCAATTCGCAGGACGTTAAGCTCCGCGAGATAAAATCCGATACAAGTCAATGGAAGGGGGAACGGGTCCTAACCCGATTGAGAATAGGACATACGAGGCTCACCCACGAGTTCCTGATCAACAGAACAGACCCACCTTTATGCGAATGCTGAGGCTCCATCATCGACATACGTCATATCCTTCTGAACTGCAGGAAATATCAAGATTCCCGATCATAATTCAACATTGACTCTTCAAGCCTGCAAGCAATACTCCACAATAATGATGCAGTAGAAAAAAAACATCATTGCTTTCCTCAAAAAAAAAAAGTGATCTGTACAACAAATTGTAATTAATCCAATCTAGACATGCATGCACAATACAAGTGTAAAATGTCTCAAAAAAAAAAAAATATAAATGCAAGCTTGTTTATGCAGATGATCTTAAGCTATACGCCATAGTTCACTCGATTGAGTATTGTCATCGGCTTCAAGCTCTGCAACATTTGTTTGAGGATTGGTGCGGTCGCAATAAGCTCATCATCACCGTTCCAAAGTGTGCAGTGATGACGTTTCACCGCTCTAAGAGTTCAATCCTTTATGACTACTGCATTGACAATGTAACGCTGCGCAGAGTAGAATTTATGACTGATCTTGGTGTTCTTTTGGACCTTCAATCTTCACCGTTCCTCGATCATCTCTAAGGTGAATCATCAACTGGGATTTATTTCGAAGATGGCACGAGATTTCAAAGACCCTTACTGCTTGAAGACACTATATTGCTCATACTTGAGAATGCATCTGTGGTCTGGTGTCCATATGAGCTAGTGCGGAATCTCCGAAGTGTTCAAAAAAGATTTTTGAGGTTGGCTTTGCGCAACCTGCCGTGGCGTGATCCAATGAATTTACCACCTTATGCAGACCGATGCATGCTGTTGGACCCGGACACATTGGAACACAGAAGAAAAATGCAACAAGCCTTATTTGTAGCGAAACTTTTAAATGGCGATGTGGACTTCCGTGTTCCTCAAAGGATGTTGCTTTATTGTGTATTATCTAAGACAACTACTGTCAGATGAATTACAATAAATAATTAAATACTTGAAGATATCCAACTATCCGACAATTCAAATCTCTTCTCTCAGATATTCCCTCATATTATTCCAGGTTGCTCAGAAATGATTTCAAAGACCTTGTTATTGAGCTATTATTTTGAAGGCTTTCTATTGTCCAATAATTAAAATTACACTTCAGATATTCTCATATGATAACATTCTATTATAACAAGGTATTCTGGAAATATCTTGTTATTCAACAATCCAAATCACATCTCTGATATTTTCTCATATGATACCAACTAACTCAAAAATTAATCCAAAGACTTTCAACTGATGGAGGATATTGATGAGGATCGCTGGCTATTTTTCAAGACTCCAGAATGATCAGGTATTATTCTGAAAATCTTCATCTGTTCAACAATTCAAGTTAAGTCTCTAAAGTTTTCTAATTTGATATTTTTAAGTTCTTCAAAAATTATCTCAAAGACCTTAAGGTGATCAAAGGCATGGATGAGGACCGCTGTAGGTTTGTCGCTTTTTGAATTATTTTTCTCAAAATTACTGAAAGCTTTTACTTTGTATAGAAAGACTTTATTTTTCTAGAAAGACTTTATTTGTCGCTACAACGTTGTCTCAGACGTCATTTTGAGTGACGTTTACGTGCTACTATTTGTTGAAAAATGTCGAATACGCGATTTTGAAAGAAATGCAAGTATCAAAGCGGCCGAATTTTAACACAAACGAGAATGATTGCCCATAAAAACCAATCATGCAAAGTTTTATGCAAATCAGAGAATGTCGAGTTTGATTGACTCATCATTTGACATAGCATAGTTCTGAGATGAGTAACAACCCAGTCAGAAATCTGCAGTTGTTATTAACATGAGATTTTACCATTCAGTATAATTGAGATGACCTATTGAATTAATACTTTTGCAGACAGTAAAGTTATTTTCAATTTTTCTTATGGCTAATGAAATCCTTTCGCTTCATTTTCTTTATAAAAAAGATTAACAATCATCTTACCTGTGATTCACTTTATCATGGAAAATCAATTGGAACGTACCTGTAATGAAAAAAAAGAAAAGATTCGGTTAAACATGAATTTGAATTACGCGAGTGCAAACATGGAAAATATTTATTCGATTTAACTGCATTATTTCACGTACATGCACTCCGTTAACAATTACAAATCCGGATTTAACCATCAGAAAACGCATCTGTTATTAGAAAACTGAACCCATTTTAAACTGTAACCAATTGTATCACAACCATTCGAAGTTGTCTTCACCCGGTAAAGAATCTCAATGCATGATGACTGTTGTAATGCGTAACTGAATTCGGCATATCCCAGCCATTGCAACGTAATCGGTTTACTTGTAACCGACTTTGATGCATCGCATAATTGAATTGCGAATGCCTCCGCAGTGTCTACATATTTGTGCAACGACTGGCTCATCCATTCGGGCCCTGACCTTTCAACGCAACCAATCTGAAATCTAATCAAATCCAGTCGAATAAGGTTGATTTATTGGTCCCGTAGCTGCGGCTGCTACTATTATGGCTGTTGTGTACATTTGGGCTCCGATTCCGCTCATGGCGTCCATCTACTATATTTTTGTGTGGAATCTTCGTTAAAACTACTACCACCGCAACAGCGACAGTGGTTACGGTTGCAGCATGTCTATTGTGGATGTAGTGCAAAAATTTATTCACCTCCAAAGCTGAATCTTCACCCCCAGGAGGAATGTCATCATCATCATCATCATCATCATCATCATCGTCATCATGATCAACTGTTGCTGCTTTCCAGTTTTGGCCTGTTCACAAATAACAAGCTCGGGGATGTCGGCCAGTTGTGCTGCACTGCAGGCCAAGAGCTATACCACCGCAGCAGTAGTGACAGCAACTGAGGAGACATTCTCTTAATTAGCATTTTCCGGTTCATCGTTCGACTGTGCACTTCTCGCATCACCCCTGCTGCAGCTCGTTTACCACAGACTGGCGAACGAACCGTGCCGGCTTAGCCTCCTCCATGGCGTTGATGAATTAGTTTTGTTTTTGGTACATGGTTCTACGGATTGAGCTGGGGATCCAATCCCCCTCCCCCCCATAAGTCATTTATCTGCTAGGTATATGAAGATGAAATAATATAGCTAAATTGTGTCACCATCGTGCACGTTATGGTCGTCAACTAATGCTAACAAAGCTGACAGGCTACGTAGGACCGGACACCAGAATGCAGAATGCCATCAATATAAGCCTTTGAGGAACTAGACTGTGCGTTATAATTGACTGGTGGATTTCATATTTGGACGCACGGAATAAGTTCTGACACAATCAACGACGGCTGAAAAGCCGTCGTCCGAAGAGGCATATTGTTTCCGAGAAAAGCCTATCTCATTGTCACCACCAATGAGTTGTGCCAGAACAAGTGAAACTAATCAGGATCATGAGCACCTCAAGCAATCTCGAAATGAAGCTATCCACTCTACTACTCTTTGGCGCCCCGAACGGACCTCGGTAAATTATGACGGACAACTCCGTAAATACATCCGATAGACCCAACATCGAATGCTTCCGAGCTAATCAACGGACGGACGGATCTTCGATTCACGCAGACACAAATTCTGAGTCCTCCGAAACAGATGCCGGTCACGTGTTTGGCTGTTTGACGAAAGGAGTCGGATAATTTCGCTGCCAGTTTGTTTGTATATATTTATTCACACAGCAATGCACGTTCAAATGATTTGTGCTAATAATAAACGTATTTACGGTAGCCAATGTTCGTGTTGTGGCTACCGTCAGCATGCCGTTGCTCTGCTCGAGTTACCCTCACAGGGTTTTTAGAGGGAACAATCGCAATTGATTCAAATGCATGTGTAGGGTGAGATAATTTCCGATAGTGCAGAATCCTAAGCCATGGCGTCGTGAAGTTTTGAGACCTTTTTTCTGGCAGGTTTTAGCTAAATGAAAAATACGACACACGTAGAAATAACTAATTTTACACGTGTCATTCCGTCACCAAGGATGAGACGTAAATAATAATGTCATGTGAAATTAAGTGCTTTGAGCCTGAAAAGTTCGTTACTGGAAGAAAAGTACGTTTGATTGAGTTGAATGTAGCGTCTGTTGGTACTCAATATGTCAATATGTCGTATATGTCAGTCTCAGAGCACTTAAATTTACATGAATTGTTCTAAGTGTGTGGCGTTCAGAATCACAAGGACCTAAGGGAGAAGATCGTTTCGGTTTTCTTTTTGATTAACTACAGTGAAGTGCATAAATTTTCCGAAATATTTGCAAATAAGGTCAATGAAAAGGGCCTGCCAATTATAAATAATGCCTTCGTTATCACGTTGATTAAGATTCATCCAGGCAATCCAATATCAGTATCTATATAGTATAGGAAGTCTGCTGTAGCAGATGGTGTGTTGTTATTCGTGTTGTTTTTCTGCTCGAACATGAAGAAAATTTAGAAAATTTTTACTCAATCTATGAGTTACCGGGGTTTTTACGAATTTGAGTAAAAAAAAAGAATTCAAATTTCAGTTCGTTAGTTCACCAGAATTCCGCAACTGCTTTCGTTTCTGATTGGCCAGTGCCAGCCACTTAGCCTCATCTTCGTCTATTTTCGTCTCTTTCTCAATGTAGTCCAGAAGCTAAGCTAAGCTGCCTCAGTACCAAAATGCGAGGCTTAATTCGATTCAATTATAAGAGACGGCGATCTGTATTTAGGAATTAGTCCCAAGATCCAAACCCGTTGGGAAGTTAACAAAAAAAAAAAAAAAAAAAAAAAAAAAAAAAAAAAAAAAAAACCTCAACAGCCAGAGGCGACGAGCCAGCCAACGGCTGAGGGTCTCATTAATAGAGATGTAAAAAAAAAAACCTCAAAAGCCTATTCCAGCGCTTAGAGAAGGTGGTAACATTTTGATCTCAAATTCGGAAAGAGGTCAGAAACTTTCTAAGCAATTCGAAAATCCCCATATTTTTAGTTTGGGTGTTACTAGTCCTATTGGGAATCAGGTTGCTCGGAATTATCTGAATATTTTCTCTTGGTAAAATATTTTTGATGATTCCTTATTTGAACTCTCAGAGAGAACCTTGGTTAAATTATTTAAAAGATGTTTGCATTTGGCATACTTTCTTTATAAATGGAAAAATGCAAAAATTGTTCACATTTTGAATCCATCTGAAGCTTCTAGCTACCGTCCGATAAGTTTGCTTTCTTCAATAAGTAAATTTTTTGAAAAGATAAGTTTGAATAGAATGATGCTTCACATCAATACGAACTCATTTTTTGCAGATTAGTAGTTTGGATTTCACCACGGGCATTTAACTACTCATCATCATCATTTATGACCAATACTGCTGAACCATTGATGAATGTTGATGACCCCCCCCCCCCCACCCATTATATCCTGCCTTTTCAACCTGACAAATGTGAGAATCCAGTAGCTTCTCTTTTCTTCTAATTAGACGTGTACGAAACAACGTTTGAACATCCTGAGTAATCCTGATGAATGTGGGCTAGACTGATGCAAAATTTGAAATTTTCGCTCCACAGTGCTTAAACGGTTCCAAATAGGGTCCTTCTTAGCCTCCCAAAATTTGAACTACTTTTGTAAGAAACTGACTTGGCACAAACAATTTCAAGTTTATATGGACATTACTATGAGAAAACTTATTTTTTTGTTTATAACTATCTAACAATTCACCACATCACTATGCTTTTAAAAATGATAGCAGTGATTGTAGAAATTTTTTTCAGCTTCAATCAAATGTAAGGAACAAAAGTTATTAATGATTCAAGTCACTGATGTCTTATGATAATGCTCATTCAACTGTTCATCAGGCAACATTGGTGTTTCTGGTGCGAAGAATAGAGCACAAATATCATGGCTACTATGTCACACTGCAGAATCCAATGTTGCCCACAAAACAGCTGCTTGATCATGCCATAAGACTATCAATCTCTTAAACAATTAATAACAATTTAATTTGACATTTGGCTGAAAAACGACATTCAGCAAAGTTGTAGCTAAGAAAATTTCCCGTAAGAATAAGTATAGAAGTTTTCGAAAAAGCAATTTGAAAAATGGGATGAAGACAATGAACAAAATGTTTGGTTTTCCCAAAGTAATTTCCATATAAACTTCGAATAGTTTGTGCCAAGTCAGTTTTTTATCAAATGAGTTTAAATTTTGGGAGGCTAATCAGGATCTGATTTGAAACCGTTTGAGCACTATGGAGCGAAAATTTCAAATTTTGCATCAGTCTAATGTGGGCGTCTTAGTGGAATACCTGTATAATGAGAGAGAGAGAAGGATTAGTAATTTCCATTTAATTCCAATACTTTATTTGCTTATCCTTGACAGATACGCGTATTTCGTCGACTGCTTCAGTGTCTTGTACTAATACTCGATCCAGTATTAGTACAAGACACTGAAGAAGTCTGCACATTGTAGACGAAATACGCGTATCTCTCAAGGATAATCAAATAAGGTAGTGGAATTGAATGGAAATTACTAATCCTTCTCTCTCTCTCTCTCATTATACATCCTGAGTAATCAGTCGGACATTATCCCGTAGATGGGCAGCATCACGCCCGAAGCCGGTCGACAGATAGGTAAATTTTAATTTATTTTAACGTTGTAAGAACGATTAGTGTAGTTTCTTGTCTCGCGTCGCGTCTTGTGAGTGTCGTGTGGTTTTTACGTTGGCACAAGACATAAAAAATAAGTCAAATAAAGAGTTAAAAAAATAATCAATGTCATCTTAATTAGATACAACGGCGTCGGTGGTGTTGTGGTAAGCGTGATTACCTCTCACCCCTGGAAGGCCTGGGTTCAATACCAGTCGGCGCCGCCGGGATGTTCTGAGGCATAACATCTCTGATCACGCCTTCCTTCGGATGGGAAGTAAAGCCGTTGGTCCCCGGTTCATGAGTTGATGGGTCGATAGGTAGGGTCCAGGTGTGGGAGCTGCCTTCCTGGCACGTTGGTTGCATTGGTGCTCAGCACAGAAAACAAGATCGACGGAAAAAACAAACCAAAGGAAAAAAAAAATCTTAATCAGATTAGCAAACATTTTCAAATGCTTCATAGCGATGTAAATGTGAAAAAGCTTATATGTTCACCTCTTTGTTCACCCTTTTGTCTCCTAAAATATTCACAAGCATTTCTACCAATCAAGAGTTCATGACTAATCAACAAAGCATCCTATTACACTAGCAACCCCGCAATTTGATGCGATTTAGAACTTTGGACGATGTTCTTCAGGTTTCCCGTTTCAGATGATTGCTGCAGCTCTTGCAGTATCGAAATTTCACTAGTTCTGGATGTTCCAACAGATGTGGAAGCTTCCATAGTCTCCGGTGTGGCCAATGATGATGATATGATGAAAGCTTTGAAAGTTCTCCGATTACCGGAGTTTCAGGATTTAGAAGGATTATTGGAGTTCTTAGCTCAGTCGGTTCTTAGCTTAGGCGCGGCTTTAGACCAAGATCCTCACCGGTCAGGAATGTTTCGGTTCCCCTGGGCATAGAGTATGATTAGAAACCTCTCATTTAACAACTGAAACAAATCAATCAATCAAAAGAACACTAAGTTGAAAGCTGGCGTAAGGTCCCGGTAGAGACATAATGAAGCCAAAGAAGATGAAGAAGATTAAGTTCTTTGAGGTCCAAATATCCCCAACATTCTCAAACTAACGAAGCTTCATGGCATTAAAAAGCGATCTAAGGTTTTCTGGAGCTCCAAATGCTCCTGAGGTGCTGATAGATTTGAAAGGACTATTGAAAGAGCACCAGATTTGCTTGAGTTTGGTAAGGGTTTTGCTCAAGACCCAGAAGTCCCTGAACTTATTTTAATGTGTGCAGTTCAGGAATGTTTGAATGTTTTTACTCGGAATCCAATAGAAATATTTGATAGAGATTTCAGTGTATCTGGAGTTCCTATAAATTCAAAAGCTGCAAAATTATCAGAATGAACATGAATATTATGAGGCCGATGAAATTCATATGAAAAATCACATACAATTAATGTGACGGTATAAATTTTATGTGTAATTCAGATGACTTCCATTAATTTTGATTATGGATGAAAATCATGTGCGTTTCCAATGGAAGCTACAAGAAAACTTTTTTCGGTGTAGGACTCTCAGTAGTCTGAAAGTTGTCAAAGTACCGATAGTTTAGGAATTTACACATGTTTTGAATGTTCTCTGGATTTTTCGGAGCACCTGTCAATTCTTTAGTGCTCTGAAACTTCCCCTTAGAAGCTGTTCATTAACTACATAGACAGTTTTTTGTGATTCTTGCCCCCACCCCTCGCCCTGCGTAGACAATTGTTCATACACAATTTTTAAAATTTGTATGGGCCATGTATAATTGCCAACACCCTCTCCCCTCCCCCTTAACTGTTTATGAACAGCCCCTTACCTACATGAATTCTCGCGTATCATTTGAAAAGGGCCTATGTCCAAAATGTAAACAAATCGATGTTTGATTCCATTCTATAGCTACTAATCGTATAGGAGTGTTCCGCATTATCGATAAAAAACCATTTAAAATTTAAAATTTGATTTTCAAAACGGCCAATGACACGCTGGTCACATACTACAACAGTTTAACATTTTTTCGTTCCATTAGGTTCCATTGATAAGTATTGTGACGTAGAAGGACCGATAGTGGATTTTTATTTTCTAATCAGACCTAGGCCCTATTGCTGCTTCGCGGTTGAAGCCGATGATTTCTCGATCAACATTTAAAATAGTCCTATCTGCTTTGAACGATTCTCTTGAGCGACTTTCTCTTTTGATAAACACTGCTACGCAAACAGATTTTGCGCTAATTTTATTACATAGTTTGATAAAGGAGGTTCTTAACTACACTGAACCAATATGACATACATATTCCTATTACATATGTGGAAGCCTAATAAATTTACGCTTTATGAAAATACAATGAAAACGATATGGTTGAAAATGTGTCAGGTAAATGCTCTATGAATATCTGATGCATTTGCAATACTTATAAGCTGGTAACTTTAATATGATCGTCATATGATAAATGAAAATCGGGAAAATTATTCGTAATAATGGAAATGGATTTAAAACCCATAAGCATAAGCTTTACTTTTCACTACAAAATCATTTACATTTCATAGATCAATCTAATTAAAATGTTTGTGAAAATCACATGAAATTTACTTCTTTTATTGACACATATATTTTATCGGTTCTAAAAATAAATTGAAAAATAAACATCAGGCAATGAGAGCTTGAGAGCTGCGTCTTTTTTATGGTAGCAGATCTGGGATTCGATCCAGGACTGTTGACGTGTGATGCTGTTGGTGTCTTCGTTCGGTTTCAGTGAACCACGGCTGACTTTGAGATAGAAGCAAACAAATAAATATTATTCACTAAAAAACCATTGTTATTCGACAATTGAAGAGAGACCAGAGTTAAAAAAAAAAAAAAACCATTGTTGTCAGCAATATTAAGATCGGCTAGCAAAAATCAATATTCATCCCAAAAACCATCACAAAACAAAAAATTTTAAAGTCAAATCTGTATCACTATATAAGGAGTGGGATAGATCTCTTTACAATCTTCAACCGTCAAAAATCAAAGGAAGCTGTTTCAATGAGATATACTTGTTTTCCTATAGTGCGCAAACTTAAATGACTGTCCAATAATTACTACATGTCTGTTTGCACGCTAGACATATCACCAAACGTCAAAAATCGTTAAAAGCAGCTCCAATAAATATACATGATTATCTTATAAGATATATATTTTAGTGGGCAATAGTCATCACGAACACAGGAATATTTTACTGGATTTTCTTATATTTATTAATTTCTAGATGTCTGTTCCTACCCATGACATATCAACAGTTTTTCACTATAAAATATGTCGGACAATATTCATATACATCTTACCCATTGCTAACTACGTTCGAAGCAAAGGAGTATCATGTGCTAAGTATGTGAAATTACGATAGAAATCATTCCATATGGCATTCATAGTTTTTGAGTGATAATTCAACGGAATCTATCAATCATCACATAGAATGAATAAATCTTCGGACATTGCTATGTTATAATATGGATCCAATAAACCGTACAAGTCGATTTGTTTCAGTGTAGCGTCCAAAACGTCAAATACAAAAGGGAAATGTTTTGCAGCTGAGTTATTAGCGAAAGAGAAAGTCGAAGAAGAGAATCGATTCATCCAGATAGGTCCTTTTGAAATTGTTATCTAGGCTTCGCAAAGGGCCAATCATTTATGCCGACAAGCACTTTAGGCTCTGAACAACATAAATTGCCTTCAATACTTTTGTTTCCTGGATTTGTTTTCTGTCGATCTTGTTTTCCGTGCTGAGCACCAATGCTCTGGCACCAGGGAGGCAGCTCCCACACCTGGACCCTACCTATCGACCCATCAACTTTCCCATGGACAGGTAACCAACGGATTTATTTCCCTTCCAAAGGAAGGCGTGATCAGAGATGTTATGCCTCAGAACATCCCGGCGGTGCCAACTGGGATTGAACCCAGGCCTGCTGGGGTGAGAGGTAATCACGCTTACCACTACACCACCGGCATCGCTGACCTATTTATTTATGAATTGAAATAGTGGCGAAATAGCTCACAAGTAATTTTCTGGTTTATTTACATTTTGACCCTTTCAAATGTTAGGCGAGAATTGTCGATCAAAAGTTTTTGAGTTTACATTGCTCAAATCACTTCCATACCGGAGATTCTAAAGATCCTGGAATGTAAAGAATTCTCACAGTTTCTGGTTCTTCCTGCTGGCATTGACGCTGTTACATGAGCTTTCGCCTGCTTGCAATGTAGTGTTTGAGACACACTTTCACAGATATTATTTGAGAGCTTTCTATGTCATCGAATGCATGAATTGGTATATTGTGTGGCAATCAGAACGACACTTTTTGTCCAGGAAGTCGAGAAAATTTCCTACCCAAAAGATTATCTAGACTGAAACGGGAAAATTTGGTTTACCCTCAGCTCAATGGACGACGAGATAGGTAAGACATTCGAAAACACTTGTTAATCTGTCTTCAAGTGTGTTGGAATTAGGTCAAATGAGTTAATTTATGCACCGTTCTGGCAAAAATCACCTACCCTAGGAGTGAGTTGGACGAGCGGTGGACAAAGGTCCAGTGGGACACAAGCCACGCGCACGTTGTATTTGCACATGACTATGACTGATAATGGCAATCCAACTGTGAGTGAGTGTCATTCCGAGAAAAGTTTCATGCCAAATAGGTGATCCCACGAACTGAACAGGGCTGACATCGAGCATTAGAGGAAGGAGGACGGATGGCGTATTATTGTATTCTCTACTGCTCCATAATGCATTTAATCAGACTGCAACGCTGACCGACCGACGCACCCAGCTTGTGGCAAGTGCAAGCTTGTGAGCCAACATGGTTGAATGCATGTAGCGTGAGTCTGTTTCGGTACATACAACGATAGCAGGGATGAATGAAGGATGTATGTTTGTGTCGGTCCACCAACCGACGACGTGGATACCATCATCCCAAGAGAAGTAAAAATGTAAACACGCGGTGCATACATATAGAAGCTGATGTGTAGCGTAGATTCTTCGTAGAAACGCGAGAATGATCATTTGGTAGAACAGTACGATCGATGGCGGTTATCTGTGACTGGTCGTTCTCTGATGAATTTGTGCATGATGAATGTAAAACTATGAAACTATTTTTAGAACCCGTAAATTGATAAGCCTTAGACGCTGAACGTACAGAATCAGTTTAGAGCTGACCAAACAATTGCATATTCAAATCACAGAAGTTCAGAGCTCCAGTGGCGTAATTGAAATGCTGTTATGCGTCATGCTGATGCAATAAATAAAATCACTTCAACGTACGATGTTTGTTTCCATAAATGCTAACCAGTGTCACCAACACCCCTGGACGACTGAACCACCCACAATCAGCTTCTTGTTTAATGTTGATTTGAGAGCGAAGTAAGGCTTATAAAATTAATTGATTAAAAGCAAATCTTGCTAAACTAGCTTTAGTCGATCTGGTATGCAAATAAATTGTCCCATATAATAGTTTCCTGTTTGTGAGTCATTCTCTGAATATAATCCTAGAAACTATTTCCCCATTCAAATCCAATCCAAAGCAGCTTGACTTGAATATATTCATGCATCATTCAAGTGATTTGCTTAACCGGACAGATTCATCATACGTCGTTGCCTGTTAATGATAGGCTATCGAAATCCGATTACCCATGGTCAAAACTGAAACACGTGTCCGAATTCGACCTTGTCTCTTCATGAAAGAATTAGATATGAAATAAATTTATCGCACGTGTACCTTGCTGTGGTGGCCGTGAGCTACCTTGCGTTGATAGATTTCTTCGAAAACATCAGAACAGAAACAGGTTTGTGTTGTCCAGTGCTCCACAGTGCCGTAAGATAATGTCACAAACCGAATAAGCGGATAAGCGTTTTTATTATAAGCGAGTTTAGAGCAAACAAAAGGATAGTCGTCATTAAAAATGGCCACACACACAACGGGTATTATTCAAATGGACTTCTACCGAGCGTTTGTCGATGACTTGGGCAAACATTTACTTTGGTACCAAAGTGACAACACCGTAGGATACAAACAAAGCATGCGAATCTGCACCGGTAAGCAAGGTGCTTAATTTTTGTAGCTCTTTTCATGTTCCTTCCTCGTCGTTTCTTCAAGGTTGGTTAAGTCATTCACATTCCAGAGAAAAAAGAAATAAAGCTCTGAATATTGAGTGAAAGCAAGACATTCTGCACTCACCAAATATCCACCCACTAGTGAACTAATCCTTACTCTGCTTGACATTCCCCACCAAATTCAATGTCAATTGCCACGTGCACAAGTTTTCTCCCGCCCCAACCTGCTTCGTATAAACGGCGCCGGTGGTGTAGTGGTAAGCGTGATTACCTCTCACCCCAGCAGGCCTGGGTTCAATCCCAGTCGGCGCCGCCGGGATGTTCTGAGGCATAACATCTCTGATCACGCCTTCCTTCGGATGGGAAGTAAAGCCGTTGGTCCCCGGTTCATGAGTTGATGGCTCGATAGGTAGGGTCCAGGTGTGGGAGCTGCCTTCCTGGAACGTCGGTAGCATTGGTGCTCAGCACGGAAAACAAGATCGACGGAAAAAACAAACCAAAGGAAAAAAAAAAAAAAAAACCTGCTTCGTATGTTAAAATTCATCAATCACCAATAATGGTTTAGATTAACCCAGCCTCGGTAAACACCAATCAAAATTCTTGGCATCCGTGGGCAGAAAACAGACCGGACTGGGCCAGGGGGGATCCGATACGCTGTCAGCTTTCACATATTAGAGTGTGAAATTTTCCCGCAGATTGGTGGTCGCGATTTGGCGTTATTTACCGATCATGAATATGGATCAAATGTTCTCTGTTTTGCCGCTTGGCCTCGAATGTCTATAAATATGGAATGGAATTGCCTCGGTACTGACACCCCGGTCACGGCAGCCAGTGGTCGGTGAAGTTGCGCTTGGCATGGGATTTCATGATTATTTTGGTTTACAATTTTCTGTCGATATTCAATATACGGTTGCGTCAAAACCGATTTAGTAAACTATCTTTGAAGATGCGGGGTACCCAGATGGGGGGCCTGTGGGGTTTAACAATGTAGTCGTTCTATTTATACTAGTAGGGCTGAGCAACAGTAAAGGTTATCGATATCGCAAATTTGTTGCGTCTCATTATCGGTATCGGTTCAATATTGGAGTTAAAATTATCATATTTGGAAGAGATAGGGGAAATGACGGCTTCGGCATGACAGACTATTTTCGGCAACCCAAATTGAAACACTATTTTCACTTGATTTTCTTACGAAAACACTTCGCTGAATGCATGCAAACGATTCTTTATGCTTTCAGCTTCAATTTGAGTATATTTTTACCACTGAGAAAAAGCAATCTAGCAGGGTTTTCTTGAAATGAAACACACGCACTACAAATTGTAGCTGATTTCGAGTTGCCGATAATAGAACAGCAGATTTACATGCAGTTCAAATGGAACGGTTTCCGAAGAAAAACTGGTTGCCGACAATACTCGCTCTCACTAGAGAAGATTGGAGCTTTGTAAAAGCGTTTCAAAACAGTTTTTGACAATTCTTTCGACTGAAATTGTTAGAGCAGCTGGCAGCAAAAGATGGTAAACAAACCAATACTGCATATGTGTGCGTTCCATAGAGAAAAAGGCTATAGAAAGAAGGTCGCTGCTTAGGTTGCCGAGAATACGTAAATTCCCCTATTTGGAAAATATAATTTTGATTGTAAAAAGTACTGATCTACTGTAATACTGATTTCGTACCGGTCGTTGCTATTACGATTGTTAATTTAAAAAAAATGGTGGGGTTGTGTACAAGACACGATCGCATGGTTTACGTAGACTACGTTAAGCTGTGCAGGGAATTTCTCGTGCATTTTTTCTAGATATTGATTTAAAATACAGTAGAAGTAACCTATGATTTCGGTCCTATGTACATATTTTGGATTTCCTACTTAGTAAAACTTGGTTAATTTCAGGACCTCATAAAAATGCGAATACATATTCTATTTCATTTGGTTCCTAAATTACAATCATATATGAGTAAGGCTTGCTTCAAGTGATTCATTGAAGCGTCTAACAATGACCGTCATGATGGCTGATATTCCCTATCACTTCAAGATTTCTAGGACATACATCTTGGATGGTTGTGACATCACTCATGAAATTGAAACTCCTTGTGTATTGGACTGCAACAAACGTGAAGTTCCAGTTTCTTTGTTATAAGTTTTGTGAGAGCTGATATCTGTAATCTTGAAATTTTTCTATGGTAATGATATTGATCCTCAGCGATGCAACTTCAAAACGCTAAAAATAAATGTACACACAAAAACGGAGTGCACAATTTTGCATCAATGTTATGCAACATTTCATAGTTGATCGAGATGATATCAATTAGTAATGAATCCCTCCAATAAGTTCTCGGTACAGCTTTTATCTACCGATTGAACAAATAAAAAAATAATACTAAGGCTGTGTTCCATTTGGAAAATTTTCACTTAGATTTGACACTTCGAAAATAAATTAAGATGTTCGAAAATCCCTCTGTTGTACATCGGCCGATTTTCGAGAAAGCGTCTGTCAAATTGATTCCTTGTCTGTCAGAAATAAGTCTGCTGGAATAGCAGGTTTATTTGAAAATTTTCCATCTGTCAAATTTAAGTAAAAATTCACCAAATGGATCACAGCCTTAATAACTTGAGCACAGAATCGTTTCTTGTTGTGTTTGTCGTATAAGATGCTAGATAAAAACTTCTTTTATCGATATGTGTGCTGAAAATACCTGGGCCGAGTGGATTCAAGGAGAAAGTCGACGAAGAGAATCTTGTCAGTGTTACTTAGGATCTAATGCAATGTTCAACTTGAATTAATCATTTCGTCCGACCACTTTCTACAGAGATGGCGCTGTTCCGCTGGAAAGAAGTGATAAAAATCCCCCTATAGAAATTGAGAGAAGTGGGAATAATTCGCTTTCGGTGCATATTCAGTTCAAAAAAAGTGAACGACAATCTAAAGAAATTAGTCAGGGACTTTTTCGTTCACTTTTTCCCGGAAATTATTGTTAAACAAGCTACAACTAAAAAAAAAACGATTTTTCCCCATACAGTTTTACCTGCGTTACTACCAGTCCCCAGAGAGCTAACACATTCAGATTTGAGAGAGAAAATTGGCTCTCACGACCTCAATCTCTCAACAAGCCATGTATTTTGATGAC
Organism: Ochlerotatus camptorhynchus; assembly: GCF_037179485.1. Lineage (NCBI taxonomy): Eukaryota > Metazoa > Arthropoda > Insecta > Diptera > Culicidae > Ochlerotatus > Ochlerotatus camptorhynchus. Next base: position 262,317 of record NW_027040717.1, read on the forward strand.
ACTCGATTTGTCATTTCCCTTTCACAGATTACAAAATAGATTACCTGACACTACAAAACATGTCTGGTACCTCTATATATGCATTTACTTTAACATTTGTATTCCCTCCTTTTTTACATATTCTGCGCAAAAGATACTTTCTGCCCCGTCTGAGCTATTTTGTGTGCAGAATGTGTAAAAAAGGAGGGACTTCGAATATTAATCTAAATGGATATATAGAGGTACCAGAAATGTTTTACACTGCAGTGTTCTCTGTGAAAAATCAACGGAAAACAGATTGTGTGCAGTTTCCGATACATGTCACTGCAAATACAGCAATGACATCTGATGGAACATGAATGCAGAAGCTTGACAAAATGATTAATTGTTTCGCTTAGCTGTAAACAGAAAATCGATGGAGAGAATCGAACATTACAAGTAGGTCCTTTTGAACGCTCACTGTCGAATTTCAGAACCAAGCACTGAAAAAAACTCGACGGTACCTCTATTTATGTTAAGAGATAAGAATTGCAAGTTCCTCCTACTTGAATTAATCATATCGTCCGACCACTTTCCACAGAGATGGCGCTGTTCCGCTGGTAGGAAGTGATAAAAATCCCCATATAGAAATTGAGAGAAGTGGGAATAATTAGCTTTCAGTGCATATTCAGTTCAAAAAAAGTGAACGACAATCTAAAAAAAATTAGAAAAAGAAAAAGTCTAGCATAAATAGAGGTACCGTCTGATAATTTCAGTGCTTGGTACAGAAACTGTAATCTGTGTAAATCCTTTTTATCACCATAGAAACACCCCGTTCCCGTTTTCTTTTGCAAAATAATGAATGTGTATTCACAAAACGCACGAAATCTAAAAAAAACCATATAAGAATTTTTTCTAATTCAATCAATAGATTAAAGATTTACCGAGAATTAAATGGAGGGACTTCAAGCTAAAATGTTCTGATCGTGAAATATTGACTATCAATACCGAAATTCCGCATAAATGTGTGTGGTGTGTGCTGCTGTCTTTCAGTGTTGCCCAATGATTAGGGAACTTTCATAAATAACGTAGTAGTTGAGGGAGGAGAGGGGTTTCAGAAGTTGGGACCGGCCATGTTTTAGGTGTATTGCAAAACACGCTCCGAGGGAGAAGGGGGTTAATTGGTCAAAAATATACGTAGTTTATAGATGTCCCTAATTTTACTTCCAAGGCTGTGTCGCAATGGGTGAGTTTAATTTAACTTGTGTTTAAAAGTGACAGATGAGTTATCGAATAACCCATCTAATAATACGAGCGTGGTTATTTCGGACCGACTAGAAATTAAATTTTGGTAACCGTGGCTGAGTTCTGTTTAAAAACTGATCAATATAACTTACGTGTTGAGGTGCGTTAAAGCCAACCCCGGTCTTTTGATCCGAGATTTGGCCAGAAGGTACAATGCCAACTTTCAAAAAGGTGCGAAACATCCTTGCCAGGGAACGATACAAGTCGTGCAAAGCCAGTAAACATCCGAACCAGCACATGAAGCAGAATTCGGTGGCCAAAAAGCGTGCAAGGCTCTTGTACGACAATGTTTTGACGAAACACAAGGGCTGCACTTTGATTGATGACGAAACATACGTCAAACTCGATTTTAAGCAGCTTCCTTGTCACAGTTATTACTTCACGACTGAACGTGAGGATGTACCGGGAAAATTCAAGTTCGTGTTTGTCGACAAGCTCGTGAAGAAGGCCATGATTTGGCAAGTGATTTCCAGTTCCCAAGTACCCAACATGCCCGCCAATCGCCCTTTTTTGCAATATAAGGGTGACGTACGACTGATATAAAGTTCGGAAATCCTATAATTACCTTATATCGCAAAAAGGGCGATTATCGGGTAGTTAGCGGGCTTGGTGGTTACTTGGGTTGTGATCTGAAAACGGAACCATTTGTCACATCCTCGACGATGAAGTCCCAAGTTTACATCAAAGAATGCCTGAAAAATCGTGTGTTGCCGTTCATCTGCAAGCATAGGGGAAAAGTCATTTTTTGGCCCGATTTGGCCAGCTGCCACTACTCCATTATTATGATGTAAACAAACAGTTTGGATGACATTTTCTTTCAAAATCGACTAGCGCACTCTAACTTGATGGTGGATCGAAAGAGCCTATTGGATTCGCCTATCACGTAAAGTAATAACATCATCGGACAGATGCGACAATCCCCCATATTTTGTTCATCCTTTGCCATCGTGATTTTTAGCCGAAGGCTAGTTCATCATGTCAATCCTCCATGTTATTTGCGAGATATCGACGATGGAATTCAAATGTAACGGTAACGATATATCGAGGGTTACCTGTACATGGAAATTTTCAAGGAAATTGTTAAAAAGCTTCTAAAAGCATTCCAATTGAATTTTAAGGAGAATGCAAGAATTTTTTAGGGATACTGATACTTAGGGAATGCCGAAGATAACTCATACACAGCTAAAAAAAAGTAGTGTAAATTTCCGTCACTATGATGCACATAAATGGAGCGTCATATATCATACAAGTTTAGATTAAAGAACGTGTAAATTTATGAGACATGTCATGCTATATTTCATATATTGTATGCAACTGTCCACTTTTGTTTGCAACATTTCTTGCAAGCTACTAGTTTACGTGAAAAGGAAGTTTACATGTATGAATGTTTGCATGCATGGATGTTTACATCGCCAGTAAAATTCAGAATTTTTTGGTGTGTACGATATTTTAAGTGGAACGGTGGAAATCTGAATATACGTCCGCAAAGAATGATCTAACACACTTCGGTTATTGTGTTCCATGGTCGACGACGAAAGAGGTAGAGCGTTGGCTATGCATGTGCTTGCTGTTGCTTGTCAAGGTCTTTCCATTATCATCGTGTAGAAGAGATGAACGTGTTCATTCAAATGACAGCTCACTAGGGATAGGACGGTAGGCGTTACACATATAACCCACTAACGGACTTTCAAATATCCAAGGAAATCTTGTGAACTATTTCAAGTGCATTTTGGATGATTACTTAGGAAATGGTTGGGGACAGTTAAGAAAGAGGATAATTCACGATACTACAACATTACATATACACAGTTCGAAAAATTAGTGTAAATTTCTATTCATTATAATGCACATAAATGGAGCGTCACATATCATATAAGCTTACATTATATATCATGTAAAGTTCTGAGACATTTCATGCAATGTAGCAAATATTGTATACAAAAGCCCATGTTTGTAGACAACATTGTTTACAAGTTGTTCGGTTGCGTGAAATGAAATACAAGTTTACGTGAATGAATGTTTACATCACAATTAAAATTCAGAACTTTTATAAGTGTAGAACAACTGCTAAACAAAATGCTAAAAGAGTACAAAGAAGCACAAAATGTTCATGGCAATATGTGGAATTCCATGTATTTTTAAGATTTGCAATAACTCACTTAAAAATATAGAAAAATTCTACACCTGCATAGTATTCGTGGATTTTGGCAATCCCTCTACTTGATTTTTTTTATTGCAACCGTCTTCGACTATGTCTACAGACTAATTACTTAAAACTAAAACTTGTTTAATCTAAACCTCATATTCTATTATTTAACACATATTTGGACATAGAAAAATCAAATTCGTTACAAACATCATTAAAGGAACGCAAACAGGAATTAAAGCAGTTATTGAATCCAAAGTTTGTTCTGTGGAATGTAATTGCCAGAAAAGGGGAGTTACGAAGTCTGCGAGGAGGAATGTTCCATGGAATCCGTTCTAGGAATTCGGGACAGTCCACATTGCCGGTAATGAGGTCGAAGATGAACAGTCGTTGCAATTTGATACGGCTTGCTGAGAGAAATTCCAAATCAATCAGCATGCATTGGACTGGATAACTAGGAAGAATGACTAGATCATTTTATGCCTTGTTAGTAGTGACAAGACTCGGAGAAGTCTAGAGTAACATTTGAAATGGGCCTATGTCCAAAATGTAAACAAACCAGAATATGAATTTTAAATTTTGACCGCCACTATTCAATTCATATTTAAGAAAATTGAAGTATTTTAGGCATTTATATTGTTCACAATAACAATAGTAACTGTATCTCAGTATACAACATCCAACATATGCGAAAAGCTTTCAAAAATATATGAAAATCGATAACAATATAATTTCATAAATTAATAGGCCTTTTTTGTGAATCTTTCAATGGAAAGGCCCTTTTTGTTAAGCCGTTGTGCTTGTCATCAGAAACGGTAAGCCCTTTGCTAAGCAATTTTTTATTAATGTCTTGATAAAATACTCTATAAACCTGTTCTACACGAAACGAAAATCAATTATTTAATTCATGTGTTTCACTTATACATTTTTGCCAAAGCATCAGCCATATACATTCCATAAGACAAACCACATCGGTCCTATTAGAATGCATAAAAGGTATGTTTGACCGCTTATACATTTCATTTGACACATGATCTTTATTAACTTTTTGCACGGCGTCTGCTTATTAGTTGAGTTAAACATTTTATGAATAATCAGCAATGGAAATTTGCCAAAAAGTATAAGAAGATTTCTATCCGTGTATCATTATAAAAGCAACCATAAAACCATTAGCTTTAAATTAGAGCAAAAGGCATATATTGTTGCCTTTAAGGCTTTTAAAAGTGTATCATAAAATCTCCTCTGCTTACAAATTAAATTTTAAGGATGGATCCTCACATTGAATATAAACCAAATTTATGACAAGGATATCTCGAAGGATAAACGAAGTTGGAGCAAAAATTCAAGCGATGCTAACGACCGAAGGGAAGTCGATTTCAGTAAAATTAAGTTCTCAAGAAGAACCAGCACGTCCGGCAGAACGGATACCATCAACGACTGAGCATCTGGTGGAGAAGAGTGAAGTGAGCATTGCCCTCAAATTCATAAAACATTGTCAAAACAGTCTGAAAACAGACCAGCCTTCTCCAGATTGCGTATAGATGAAGATCGGACTAACTTGTGTCAGTACCGACAGCAAACCACTGAAACTGTCAGTTAGTGGACACTAGTTGGTTTCCGATCCATAGCTGCGATTTTATTCGGCAAAAGGGTCATCACTTGGAAAAGAATTCATTCAACCGTACATTCCTGCATCGTTTGATGGTGCACTTCCAGAACCATCGGGAAGAAGGGGAACTTTTCGGGAATGATCGAGGTTACAGCTGTGTGAAATGCGAAATGTTGTGAACACTTTCTGAGTAACTGCTTCCAAGCTATCGGGAGAGAATCGCCTGGAAGAACGCGGAATCGCACAGCGCAACTATCGAAAGATAAACAAACTTTGACGTTTAACATTTTGTAGGCAAAAATGCCACCATAAATCTGAACGGGTTAGGATCAAGCAAAATGGCTTAAGAATAATACAATTCAGTCTACAAGTTTTCTTCATGAAAGCCATTTCATAACCTTATGAATTTGTTAAGGATTTCTTGAAAGCAAAATAACTTTTTCACAAATGGCCCATAAAAATCAACTTTTATGCCTCCACCATATTACAATTATTTTCTTTGTTTTTTACAATCTTCGATTTTCAATCTATATTTCCTTGGATATATCTTTATTTTAGTTAATTTAGCAATGAGAAAATATTTAGAATGCAAAAATCATGAGAAACCAAAATCTCGGCTAAACTTAATGATCGATTTGAAGAATATATTTTTTCTTAATATAGAATAATTAGTAAAATCGATGTTTTCCGTGGGCGGACTAAAGTTTTTCGATGTTTTCATGTACATTTCACATCAAATGTTATTTGGCACATAAAACTAGGCCACTTCACGAGAACTATTTTATAATTTTGGAAATTCGGCAGGATTTTTATACGATCAGTTTTTATTTTTATTATTTTGATAAAATCGGATGGCATTTATGAATCCTTTTTTATCTTGATTGTTGTTTTTCTAGTGAACTTAGCAAGCAGCTAGGGTAAATGGCTCGAATAATGGTTCTAATTGTTGCCAAATAGCTTTTTTTGTAGCTTAAATATGGTTTTAAAATGGATCTCAATGCGTTTATCGCACAGCCATTTTGCAGTAAATCAATCTTGAAGAGCTTCGAAAATATACCCTTCAGAACCTTCTCCAGGGTGGGCCAACTAGACAGATTCTAGCATCAATGAGGTTTTTCATAAAACTTAAAATGTTACTTGGGATGATCTACTCGATCCAAGGCGGCCTTTTAATCCATATAGAAGACATATGTTTGTGCTCCTGCTTCCATATTCCGAAGACAAGAGGATACAAATGGTGTTAGATTTGTAGAGACGTATCTCTTAGGGTAGAACCCATGCTGGTCCGAAGCTTGCAAAAAAGACGTCATTAACGATTATTTCGAACACTTTGGAGCAGGCACAGGGTGAAGTGATTCCACGATAGTTTTCAATGTTGCGCTTTTCACCTTTCTTGAAAGCTGGGAACATAAAGGAAAATTTCCACCTCCTAGGGAATTCACCTTGCTGCAGTGAGAGGTTGAACAAATTTGTTAATGGCATGGTAAGAGCGGAAGAACGTTTTTTTTTCAGGATACAAGCGGGGATCCCATCAGGACCAGTGGCAGTCGAACGTTTCATCTTGTTAATGGTAGACTCGGCTAGCTCCTCGGATATCTCAAAGATGTCGAAATGAAACACATCATTAGGCGTGTCTCTGGGTGCATCGTTCACTTGATCCGCTGAGGCAGTTGTGTCGGTGAAAGCGTGTTTGAAATGTTCAATCTATCAAATCATGCCTCTAAGCTCTGCCAGCTAGCAGCTATAGAGCTTAAATATAACTTAACGCTCTTAAGTTGAACTAGGAAATGCTAAGATACAACCATTAGGTTTGTGTTATGCTATAGAATTCCAACCTAGGAGAACATGTTATATTGAGGTATTTTTAAGGAACAGTAAGTTATAACGAAAAAAATGTCGCTGTATGAAAATTTTTCACACGGTATGAATAATTACGCTTAAATTGATAGGCGATAAAACACTTTCATAGATCTTTGTATAATTAAATAATATGTGACTGCTTTTTGTTCAACAGTAGTAACAATTTTGTACTAAATAGATAACCTTTTAATGATTCTTTAATGCTTAACAATCGCTATATTTTAGTATCCATGTGGCGCACTTAATTTATGCCGCTATTTGGTATAATAATCACCATCTATATGGCACGGCATGCTCTGAAGCATAAACAGATAGGTTCAAAATTGTAATAAAGTCGGAATATTTTCAATATACAATAATATTAGCTATTATTACAAACTGACAAGGATCATGATTTAAAATCAAACATCGAAATAATAAAACCACTATAAAATATTTCTCATTATTAACTATCATCCAAAAAACCCAACTTAAAATCTTCAAGAGTGTCAAAATGTTTTGCGAATCATGTTTTATCAACTTCTTCAGGAGCGATTTATGTGGTTGTAATATAGTTTTATGGTAGTCATCAATCAGAACTTTCTGATCAGGAGGAGGTTTTATGCTTTCATTTTTAACAACCAAGTGTATGTAGAGTGTGACAAAACTGGCAAAAAACCTATGCTCCTAAGGTAGTTCGCATATCATGTTTTAAAGATAGCATTAAAACTGGGCCAATTGTCCATGACAAGGCTTTATAGCGGTTGTCAGGAGGTTGTTAAAGCAATGTTGCTTGGGAATGGTGATATTACGCCATATTCGTATAACATACCAATTCAACTTCGTACAATCAAACCAACAACTGCGCTTCTTGGCTCCTAAAGTGCTGATTGTGTGTTGGAGATGGGATACTTTTTTGCTTGAAATATTGTCGGTTTGACCAATACATGCAAATCAATATTACCATGTATTCAAATTACTGGTCGTGGTGGGTTTATGTCAGAGAAAAGAAATACATGCAAGCAGCAGAAAAAAGCAAACGAAATCAAACTATCGTTCCATGAGTGCATATTATTTGCCTTTAGTCTCACCATTTCTCATAGCACAGATAGCGCGATAGATAAAGCGCAGATCTAACTATCGCAAGGTTCATGATTCGAGTCCGGTCTGAAGCCTATTTTTAATTTTTTTCATGTTTATTCATTCCAATGATTAAGTTAATTTTACCCATCCTCACTAACACACTCCACATTTTTCGGTTTCTACAACCAACACTTGTGGCCCACTGGTTGGGTGTAGCGATAGCGAGTGTGGCAGTTCTAACGAAACCAGGCCTATACCAACAGCAGCGTTTGACAGTAGGCAGCATGTCCCGGGCTCAAATCGTTTATTTTGCTGAGCTGGGCCTGCTGTCACGGTTTAACATGTTGCCTACGCGCCTGCCACTGGGCTGAACGAAACTAATTTCATACAATGTACAAATCCATTTTGTTGCAGAAAACAACGAATAAATTCGTAGCACAAACGAGCGATTTCGTTGTATAAACAAAAATCTATTTTCAGTGTAGCTATTAAGAGTACACTAGGTTATGATCGCAATGTACTTCGTATGTATGGCTAAAAATTGCGTCTAACCATCGTCTATCCACGTAAAAGTGTATTCAAACTTAGGTTTCCGTGTGAACATTTTGAAAAACGTGTTTTTGCTACTTCTTATGACGCTTAACTTTACAACTGCGGAGACGAACCAGCCCAGGGCTGAAAGTCTCCTTAATAAATTATTATTATTATTATTATTATTTATTAACGACACTTTACCATCATCGTGGCATTCGTGTCGGGGCCTTAATAAAGATATAGGGGAAATGGCTCAAATTGTGGCCTATGTATCTAATATTGGGCCCATCGCTAAAAATCAGCTATTTATCAATTTTATCTAGATGAACGCGTCATTGGGACGGCACTTATCGATATTTTGGTCGCTATTGCAAATTTAGTCGATTTCTGAATTTATGTATGGGCCCAAATTAGGGGCATTTAGGCCGACATTACATCGATTTCCCCTATTTAAAAAACTTAACACTATTTAAGTAAAACAACTGGTCAATGTTATCTACACTTAAGTCCAGGAGTTCAAGCAACATATTCTAGTCATCATTCTCTGTATACTCAAGATATTTGCAACAATAAACATATTTCAATTTTGGCCCCCTAGGCTAAATGTCACCCCGTCTTACGGTATTTTATAATATTTTCTGGAATTTTTTGGTCATTCTTCTGACTAATTAGTTAATATTCTGATGAATTCGTTTTGCTAAAAAATTTAAATTTAATATTCATTATTTTAATTATATATATATATATATTATATTATTTTAAGATAAGAAAGAATTAAGCTAAGGCCTTCAATTGGTCAAATGTTTCCCCTCTCCTCCCACACAAGTCCTTCTCTTATCGTTTGTTATCGAAGTTCATGTTTCGATGCTTTTGAAACCCATGCAAACATATTTTTTTCAGTCATTTTCCCAGTTGCTCCACATTTAAAACCATCCATATGCATATGAGACAAAAGTCGATCAGCCAGCGAGATTTAATTTCCTGCCAGTACACGTCGTAGTCGTTTCTATTCATCGCACAAGTTGACGAGGGGATGAGAGTGGCCGTCGAAGGGCATCCCTCGGTTTGTTATGTGTTTATAAAACCAACTGCACGAAACTAGGTTGGTCGTGTGTTATTTTTGCTCTTTTCGGGTTTCATGAACGACGTTGCCAATGCGTTTACGGGCTGCAGAATCAACGGCGGTGATGCCGTCGTCGTCACCATAGCTCGCCGCCGTAGAGCGCAGTCAATGTTCAAGGTCTTTCCCAGAATACCCTTCTTATGCGTGTCGCAAGCGTGTTGACTGGCGGTGCTAAAGAATCTATGCTGTGGTGTCGTTGATGTTGGCGGAAGGCTGCGAAGAGGGACGGTTGCTAGTTAGATTGGCAGTTGTTCAAAAATGTGTTCTTCTATAGAAGACTATCACGATCCACTCGTGTATCCAAGGTGGAAGTCAGTGGGTGGCCTGCCGACCAGGATTAATTCCGGTTGATTGGTTGTTAGTCTGATCAAATTCGACCCAAGGTGGGTTCGATGACATTTTGCGAAATTTGAATAGAAAAAAAAAAACATAGCTGTGTCGGACATCGATGTCGCATGCTGCTGATTCCGGTGGCTTTTCTGGAAATCCATTACATTGCATTAATTTGAAAGTCAAATTAATGATGGAAATGTTGTTGCTTGGCTTGGGACCGAATTTAATTTATATTTGATATATATCGTGGAAAATTAGCTAATTCTTCTTCTTCTTCTTCTTATTCGCATTTCAAGCTTATATCTTATCGCAAATTTGCTTACTGCGTGCTCTCAACTTTGTGTTCTAGATGCACTTCCACAGTTATTAATTAAGAGCTTTCAATGCCTGTACCATTTTTGCATTAGTATAATTGTGTGGCAAGTACAATCGAACTCTATGCCCAAGGAAATCGATAAATTTTCCAACCCGAAAAATTCCTATGCCGGACCGGGGATCGAACCCAGCCACCTCCAGCGTGGTCTTGATTTGTAGCTGCGTCTTAACTAACTGAGCTAAGGGACGCCTCACCGGATCATCTTTCAAGGATTGAAAAATGGAAATGGCGGCTGTCTGCTGGTAAATGGTATCAACTATGTTTAGTCTTGGATCTTGTTCAGCTTAAGGCTGTAGAAGGATTGTTATGCAGCTTTACCAATTCCAGTTACGGGTGTCTAAAAGCATTGCATGATTTTTTTTATTTATTAGATGTGCGCAAACGCTTATAAAACTACGGTTATACGCTACATATTTTTGGTGTTTTCGGTGCAGTAACTTTTTTCATGAGCCAAGGAATAAGTGCCACAAATATGCCAGAAATATTCAATGTAGAACCGTTGTTTATGGTCAAATGCAAGACGGTAATGATCAAAAGTTTAATTTTCTACAGTATTTCCCATGTAATCGTCAAAGTTTGTGCAAAGTAAATTTATAACCAAATGAATTCTCAAATTTTGTGATTTATTGACGAATCAGGACCCGATTTAGAGCCGTTTGAGAATTGTGAAGCGTGAATTTAAAAATTTGCATCAGTCGAATTGTCGCCTCTGAACACATTTAAGTTTATATTGAAGGCTTCTCTTAAGATAAGTCACCTCAATATGGCTTTTAGAGGTATTAAAAAAGCAATCCAAAATTATTATGGGGTGGATTCTTGGGTGGATCTTGAGAGTACAATCCAGTCAGAGCACCATGGGTCTGTTTGTGAAAATCTATTGATCTTTTGAAGCAAGATCAGAAGCCTTCATTTACGATTTACCGATTTTTATAAAACGAAGTTAATTTCCACGCTCCGACGTTCATTCTCTGCTTGGCCGTTAAGCTCATCAGCTTGGTTTTCGCTCGCTCCCTCGAGTTATTCGCAAAGTTCGTTGCGATAAAGTTCGCGCTGCTTTTTTTTCGCGGTGTTTTGTGAAACAACGTTTGCCCCTACTATGGGGAAACCACCGCGTGATACAGCTGCTTCCTCGGCGATGGGTAAAGGAATCCCATCGGATGCCGCCAGCGCTAAGTTGGCATCGAAAAAGCTGCTGACGAACAACCTTGAAAATGGCCACGATCCAAATCTGGAAAAGAAGGAGAAAATTCTACCGTTCGGATTCCCACCCGGGTTACGGGAGAACATTGACTCTTTCATCTGGAAAGGGCTCAAGTGTACCAAGCACCTGTGCACTGGTGGCATCAAGCTGATGGTTCCAGCGATGAACCATTGCTAGTCCGTCGAGACATTGCTGAATAAGAAAAACGTGGAGTTTTTCTTCCACGATATTGAGGCAAGCAAGCCGCTGAGATGATCTTGCGTGGCTTTTAAAAAATAATCAGAGGCCTATCCCTCCCCTTTCTCCTCTTAATCAGAATATGAATTATTCCTTACTCATAATCCCAGTTGAAAAGGTCAATGTTCTAGGTCAACACTTTGTGAATTCACATAACCGTTTCCAAGCCATGGTGAGTCCCACGAGCCTGCTGTAACGGAGGCAATGTCTAGAGTCGTTGACACCACTATGGTGGTGTGGTGTACCTGAGGAAAGTATTTTTTTTCCCTTGATTTGTTTTCCGTCGATCTTGTTTTCCGTGCTGAGGACCAATGCTACCGATGCCAGGGAGGCAGCTCCCACACCTGGACCCTACCTATCGACCCATCACATCAACTCATGCACCGGGGATCATTGGCTTTCCTTCCCGGCGGCGCCGACTGGGATTGAATCCAGGCCTGCTGGGATGAGAGGCAATCACGCTTAAAAAAGTGTTGACTTCAGACATGTCTCACATTGAGCACAAAGAGTGAACTTTACAGGTTATCACATTAAGGAGATTGATTGCACAGCTTTATGAAAACACATTCACATTGAGGTGAACACAAAACGAAACGAAGAAAGAGTGGTACGCTTAAGTGGACCCTTCACGATTGCTTTTATTGTCAAAAATCATACTGTCAATACATCAGTACTGACAATATTCTGTACTCACTGGCTTGGCTACTTCCCTGCATGCTGAAAGTTGGCTAAAATCATTTCAATCCGAAAGCCTGGCAAAGATCCTACCAGTGCCAAAAGCTATCGCTCTATCAAGATGATCTTGCGTGGTCTTCCAGACATGGAAACAGACATTCTGTCCGATGAATGCGACATGGACTCAAGCCGATTCAAATCTTCCAGATGAATCGTTATGACGTTTCACGTAAGTACCGCGACGAGCAGTATCTGGCCCACCAATTCAACATGCTTGAAGGACTTTTAGAGCATTCGGGGTCTTTTATACATCGAGTGATTGGGAATGGTTCAAGCACGTCAACCATGATGTCACCCAATGCGCGAACGCTTGCTACTGCCACATGGCCTACCGCTGCAACAATTGTGGCACCTGATGCCTGTAAGTTAATAGAGACGCAGATCATAAATATACTAACTGAGGGGCACTGCATCGGGCAACCAGCAAGACATGCCCTAAGCGACTGGAATTCATTGCTATCCGCAAAAAAGCTTCTATGCAACGATATCCTGCCATCCCCCAATGGAACCAAATCCCGGTGCTTCCGCTACTTCTACTCATCAACCGTTTTTGATGCTGCTGCACTGTAGCCCGAAGCAACTTTCCCCCTCCGTAGCTATCGTATCGGCATGAAGTCAACAATCGAGAACGCAGACACTCTGCTTACAACGGTGGAACTTGTTACACTCGTGACAGATTCATCATGATCCAGGGCACCTGCAGGACCCGAGCCGAATAGCTTCATGTAGCCGTGTCTCTCATAAATAAGTATGGACGGTGAAGCCATCAATATTTATAATTGGATCGCTTGCTTGCTCAAGAGCATCGAGCATGGAGTTGAATTCCCCAACGAACAAAACATCGATATAGCCATCTTCACTGAAACGCACATGAAACCCGAGATCAACGTCTTGCTTCCCGATTCCCGGCTTGTGATGATGGATAGAACCAGCGAAGAGATATTGTCAAGATAACACGACGGTGGGAGAGCTTCATCATCGCTGATGACCTGAACGCCAAACATCAAGCTTGGGGCAACAGTCGGCGCAAATCCTGTATAATGACCTGCAGGAAGCGCAGTACAACATCTTGAGTCCGGACACTTCCACCCGGTTGAGTCCGGTGCCCACGCCACCATCGACAAACTTGACTAACAACATTTCGCAACCTGTGGTTTACCAAGAACTCATCTCGGACCACTTAGAGATGAACTAGCCTAAGGCTAAAAATCTCTTAAATAAAGAATTAAAAAAAAAAAAAAAAATCTCGGACCACTATCCGGTGGTGGCCGAAGTGGGTTCCTTCATGAACCGATGCGAAGCATCCGACACAACTATCACCGCGCTGACTGGACGCAGTTCAAAAACTGCGTTGACACCAGTATCGACTATGACATCCAGCCGGAAACGACCGACGTCATCGACCGGTGCCTGCTATCTATCGATGAAGCGATTTCCCGAGCCAGGGAGCAACATGTGCCAGTATCCAGGTGAGTAATACTCTGCACCTTGACAGGCCCTCTAATGACTTCATTAGACTCCGCAACACCATTCACAATACCAGTACCAGCGTACATGTGGTGGTTCAAAGGTAGGGTGGTTAATAACACTTAAACCCCATATCACCGTTAAAAGCAAGAATTTAGGTATAGTGTAGAATAAATGTTTGCATTGATTGAGGTCCTCTATCACCCCGCTTCAGAAGCACCGCAGGCTACCAGTCACCCTGTATAATATGAAATTAAAATTGTTTTCTTTCCACACTCCAAGACTACAGCGTAAATTTGAACACCCATAAATGCATACATGGGCAGACTGCAACTTGATGAAAACCCGTGTAGAGAGGAATAGCAAAACCATTTGCTCTAGACCAAAATAATATCAAATTTTTCTATAAATATCTTATCATGTTCTTGGTAAGTTGTGCGCTATAACAAGTAAATTTAATTTTTAATTGTTTCAATGTTTAATCAATTCAATACTGGACAGTGGACAGTTATTACACAAGATCAATCTAGAGTAGGTATTTTTGTCAAGATAGTAATCAAGCAATGAAGGGAAAAAAATTAGAGAAATTATAGTGTATAATTAGAAGGTCTTCAATTAGGGGATTCGCTGACAGCCGACAAGAGTTTCAGAAACTCTACGAATCTGCTAAAATTAACACTTGATAAATTTTCAATAGGTCACTATTGAAAATTACACAAATGTCCAACTATTGCGCTTTCCCTAACACAGATTTCAAAATCGAATTCCATCCATTCTCACCGAACGGTGGCTATTCACTGTGTGTGGTGGTGTCCAGTCGGCCGTCATCGTCATCAGCAGCAGCAACAGTGCTTTCGACGCGTGGCATTGAACATTGTTCTCCAGTACACAATGAAAGGCTGCCCTAAAGCGCGAGCTGCAGCCCACATGAGCGTCCATTCACCAAAGAAGGAGGAAGAAGCGACACCGGTACTGATCGGATTCAGTAGCTCTTTGTAAAACGCTGTGGGCCATCTATGCCAAACGCGTCACCCTCGTTCCAAACAACATCGCCAGTCTCATCCGTATTGAACACCCGAATAGCTCAGTATTACTCATTGAATCACGACAAAACGGTTCTTCTCATAACGAAAAAACGGTTCTTTTCAGGACCACCATAAATTATTGTTGTTTATGAGTTTATTTTCATTGAAAAATCGCTCGCCAGCCACATCACACCCAATGCTCTTTGATAATCTACCCAGCAACCAAACGTTTGTGGTCAAATACGTAACAGTATTGAATTGGTACATACAAATTCTCACGTTGACCGAATAACATGACCCCTTATCAATTAACCAAAAACACTTCGAATTAAGGTGAGGTTTTCTCTAGAACGCTAGAAAAAGAAAAAAAAAATCTCCAATTTATATGATTGCTCGCCAATATCTCGTGATTGGAAAATGTTAGCACGAAATTCCGTGCGTTTTGTGCACGAAAATGTGTAATTTCTCATCAGAAGACAAGACGTTTCCGTGATGGGAAAAAGTCTTTTCCCCAAACAGTCGCCGAATATTGATACCGAGCACGTAATCCTAAGTCAAATCTACGGTTGTTTCTTGGATACAACCTCTTACTTTTTTTTAGTGAAATGATACTTTGGTATTGGTTGCGTTTATCTTAATTCTTAATTTTTTGCTGAAACTCTTCCAGGAAATTTTGTTCTGGATCTAGCGAAAAAAGCGTGTACTACTTCATCTACCATTGGGATGCCAGCAGTGAAAATATTATACAAGGCTGGACTCAGGGCTGATCCATGAGGTAAACTGAAGGTAATGCGGTGTGTACTATTTAGATCTCGAGCCATTGGTAGCAAATTCAAATGTTTGAGCAGACAGGAACTAATGGATTATTTAACAATGTATAGTGGACAGTTCGAATGGTGCAATTTAAAAACTACTGCTTCCTGCCATACCGAATCATTCTCTTTCTCAACGTCAAGGAGGACCATTCCGGTGGATTTACCAGCAGAGAAGTAGCGCTTGATCTCCTGTTTGATTCGGACGAGCTGATGGATATTCGAGTGTCCGATTTTGAACCCAAATTGTTCGCGAGGAACGATTACGTCAGTTTATAGATATCGGTTCAATCTGGACAGAATGAGTCTCTCAAGAATTTTACTAAGGCCACTCAATAACCTGATTGGTTGATAATTACCGGGGCAGATGATGTTTATATTTGCTTTTGCTAGCAACTACGGAGGCATGCTTCCATTTCACTCGAAAATATGATAATTTGAGGCACGCGTTGAAGATCTTTGTTAGGAAAATGAGACCTTTTCTTGGGAGATGTTTTAAAAATACGTTTTTGATACCATCTAATACGGGAGTCTTTTTGCATTTAATTACCCTCATGATTGATTTCACCTAATTCGGTTTAACAAGCACACATTGGTTTCATTCACTGCTGCTGTTGTTGCAGCATCACCGTCGAGTGAGTTGTTGTGTGCTGCAGCAAAGGTCGCATCCAAAGTTTCAGCTTTCTGAACAGGTGTTGCTAGTAGGCTGCCATCAACCTTGAGAGGCGGACTATGATTTTCGTAGTTGCGAAGATTTTTGTTTAGCTTCCAGAACTTGTTTCATCCATTGTTCAAGTTTTTCAGCATACCACCACAGTTTCGGAATCGGTGCTCGGAACATTTAGCTCCAATAGTGTCATTAAGATGGGACACGATTGTACCTAACCATAGGTCACGTGTGTCTTCGTACGTTTCTCCAGCGGATTAGAAGCATGATTGACTCGGGAAGAACATCTTTGTGATGGTTTACTGTAACCATCGGGACACCTATGTCTGCAGCACGTACAACGAAGTCTTCAAATAGAAAGATGGCTTAGTAAATTTTCTCCTGGTCGACTAGGTTATTGACTAGTTGAGAGTTTGGATCGATGTTATCATTGATTGTGCTGGAGAAAAGATTCCAGTTTGCCTTGTTGCTACTCCGAAAGCTGCATCCGCGAAGCACGGTAGAAGCAATGTTCCTGATGGTGAATGTAACTGCAAGATGGTCAGACGAGAGTGCTGTGTGAACAGCTGGAACTGACATTCGAATAAAGTTGTTTGAAAGGGTAAGATCTAAGGAGGAAGACCTTCCTCTCCCTAGTGAGATTCATGTTGGTGTATCAGGATAGTGGACATACTCCTCATACTCCTTGAAGAGAATTTTCCCCGCCTTATTAGCTTTGACACAGTTCCACATGGAGTATCGGGATTTGAAATGAAGATGAAGAACGGCACATTACAATTTTTTAGCTTCCGTATATGTATCACGTCTAAACTGGTAGAGGTGCACCTTCTTATTCGATCAGGGGTAGTTTGCTGCTAAAATGTTTACAGGTGTTGTATTGGTGTTGATAGAGACTCCTACAGCTTCAATAATCGATGTAGACATGCCACGTTGACTAAACGAGAGCCCTCTTCTGATAAAAATGGCAACTCCTTTGTCGCGATCCACTTCAAAGCAGTTTCGATCCAAACGAGCTTTTGAGTAGCTTTTATGATACACGAACTGCGTAACCAGGTTTAAATAACCACAGTGACATCGATGCCCAGGGGATTCCACGAAGTGAAAAAACTCCTCCATTTAGTTATTCAAGGAACGGCTGTTCCAATTCAACAGCTTGAGGAAATTATGGGTGGACAAGCAGAGCAGGTTCAGACAGAACTGGAAATTGTGAGGCTTTTGATTGGCAACTTGAAAGTCTTGCAAAAACTTCACGTGCAATCGCTATAAATTCTTCCACAGAAAATAAATCAAGTTCACTTGGATGATCCACTGAGACCGCGGGTTGACTCCTAGCAACGCTTGCATAGGAGTGAACTTGAGAGGTAATTGTTGATAGAATTCCGGAAGGCTGATCATATCCGTTGCGATGCTGTTGCTGAGACGTTCGCTTTTATGATTGAACTTGACCTATAGCACGATTCACCGAAGGGAAATTCTTTCTATCCACTAACTTCTTCAGATACTGCAACCGGCTGGGGCTACTTTTGTAGTTGGCGGTATGATTTTGACTGCAGTTTGTACATTTGATCTTCTTTTCCGTCATTGAGTCATCGTTAGCTTTCGATTTTATTTGATGCAGTTTACCACATTTAACACATTTCGCTTGCAGGTTACAGTTCCGCATACCATGTCCGTATAGTTGACACCTGAAGCACTAGACTACATCGATTTTCTTCCGTCAGTACACGTTGACATTAAACAGCGACCTGATTTTCCGGAGCATTTGTAGTTTCACGGTACCCCTTGGAAACTGTAGCAAGTAAGCAGTAACATCACCGGTTCTGCATGCAGATAGCAGCTTAACATCGGATGTTACAATGTTACAGGATTCAGATACTTCGGGAGACCGGCAAGAGGTGTCCTCTTATGCGGCACTTCGTCGCTCGTACCGTGGGTGTAGAATGAAACACTGTATGACCGCAACAGCGGCACAGCTGCGACAAAGTGAGGTTTTCTTTTGGGGAGGTAGTCTTTCTGGCAGCGGGCAGAAGTTGACGTAATGCGGCCACAGATATCATATATCTGAGGACAGCGAATCTTTCGTGCAGCTACACCGTGGTTCGTGTCACTATGCTCTATTGCTTCCTGATTGCCGGGTGGGTCGGAATTGTCGAAGAAATCGGTGAGAGATTCGAAAGAGTTACTGACAGGCACGTTGAACATCAATAACTGCGTCGATGAAAAGTTGTTGATTGTAGACGAGCTTGTGAGGAAGGATGGTAGCGAGAGTGAGCTGCTTGCCTGGTCGACGTTACTGGAGTTTATTCGAGTCCGATGAGGATCCTCAAGAACTACTAACGAGTTTCCTAGCATTGAATCAATTCGTTGCGATGAGGTTAGGCGCACTTTGCTCCTATCGTAGTTTTTACGGATAAGGATGTTCACTTTTCCGGTTGGCCTAAGCTGAGCCGGCCACAGGCTTTCCGTGGGAATATTTCCTCAGGATGGACACTTAGAACGCCTGAAGGTGGAAATATTATTTTTGATACGCGCTGTCATCGAAAAGGGATGTTTGCAGTTCGGGCTTTAACAGCTAACTAATATAACAAGTTGATAGCAAGTTGGCAAACCGATTGGGACACTGGAAATCTTGGACGGTGGTTACATTCAATTATTCCTAATGTTTCTTCGAGAGCGTGGTTTAAAGGATTGGGCTTAACTCGTGACTTCATTCGCGTGATGAGTAGGGTTTTGTCCAACCACTATTCGCTAGATGCACATCTTAATAGAATAAACCTCGTGGACAGCAACATCCGTCGGTGTGGAAACGGTCACGATGACATCGATCACGCAATTTGACAATGTACGGATAATGACGCCGCCAGAGAGCAACTTTTGAATACCCTCGAGGCCCAAGGACGACAACCCTATATTCCTATCAGAGACGTGTTGGGTACAACATGTCTAGCATAAGAATTTAATTCGTTTGTCTTTTGTATCTCTTTATTAGTTTTTGTTTGTCTTGTCCCCCGTCTCGATGAGTCTCATCATCGCCCACTGGTCACCATAGTCGGTCGAACCCCAGACGAATCTAGAACCACACTATCGTTCATACTGGCGACATCGCTTTGATGAAACAACGAAACCCTACCCCAAAGCTCCTCCCCTTCTTCTATCCTTCGACAATGTACTTCTCTAACCTTGGGTAAGCCGCGAGTATTCGGCCCAACTCCTACTAGACATAGAATTAAGTGAATTTAGTTACAAACAAAGAACAATGATTTATCGGCTCCGTAAAGCTAACGCAATTGAGCCTTATAAATAAACGAACGAAGATAAAAAAAAATCAAGTTGATAGTTTATTCTGCTATCAAAGCATAACTTGCTATTGTTATGATATTTTGATATCATGAATTCAAGAACTAATTTTGATCCGATAGCAGAATAAGCTATTAATATGTCATCAAATTGATTAATTTACCCAGTAAGTTAAACGTTAGCTACCAGTGATTTGTGAATGGGATTGTTAAATAAGCAAACCTGTCGCTTGCAAACGTTAGGTCGTGATTTCAGAAGATTAGCATATCCGGTAACGGCAGTTTCTCATTTTGCTCATGATACAATCACGTATTCCGGAGGTATGGTGCACTCGTTGATGTACTGGCAAAATTTTGGATGCTGTAGCGCGTTTCAATAGAAGATTGCAGATTATTAGCGTTGTGACAATTGGTCGATCGTATATCCGTGAACACACAATATCAATATCAAGCACATACTTTTGACACAATACAGCAATGACTTCAATCGTCAATATATCGAAACTGATTGCATGCCCACGCAAACGATCACCACCATCTTCTAGAAGGAAGCTCCATCTTCCTGATGCTGGTGTTAGTGTGCGTGGGCGTGCTATAAATTTCGGTTAATTGACGTTTGAGGTTATTGTTTACAAAATCGCATACGCCGGTTTTAATTATTGTTCGAGAGAACACCCTCCAGACTTTAACTCTGAACATTTTCTAACTAGAGCCTCTTAAAAACCAAGTCAGCAACGGCAGCCGTTTCGAGTGCAGGTGTATTTTAAAATCTTACGTTCCATTTTTAGTACATTTAACTGTTCTTCACTATTAACACACTTTCCCCTTTCAAGCTAAACCAATTGGACCCCCTCAGTTCGTGGCTCAATTTCAATTTCCACTTCATTCAAATTTGCACCGACCTCCCATCAAGCTACGACCCATGGGCCGCTAAAAATCACTCAGCATGAATGATGCGTTCGCCGAGAAAATAAATAAACACCGCAACTCATCGGTTGTGGATGCTGATGAAACTACCGAGATAGTAAGTTAGTTGTACCAACAACGCGCGATGGCAGCAACAATAGCATTTGAGGTTAAACGCTCAAACTATGGCAGCCAGTTGCAATTTAGCACAGTAGTGTCAGCGTGACTAGAAGACATCGTGCCCTCCCTCCTCCGATGCAGTGGATTCATTCATCGTCTCTGATCTGCTGTATGGTTTCACGTATGCACGTATGCCATCGTTTGATGCAATCCTCAATTTATTCACGAGGGGCACCCAGCAGGATGGTTACCAGCTCACAACCAGGCTCAGTGAGCTACTTTAAATACCAAATCGCTCTAGAGAAATCTCTTCCTCTGAGTAGTGACCAGCTGATGTGTGTGGGTGACTGCAGAAAATTTGGTAACCCTATCGATGAGCGAATCTCACTGCACCCATCTACTGCTCCATTATTGCTCTGCGGGTCAGGGCTGCTTAGATGAATTACTAGCTGATGAGAATTATTTTGGCTGTCCTCCCAAATTGAATATGATCCAAGGAAACCCTCCCCATTAGCTCGTCTCAATAATCATCGTCATCATTATCTTCATTTGCCATTGTATGTTGCTTCACCTTTCTTCCTCGTTTGGTTTGGCTGGCCGAGGGCAGAGCCACCGATGAAGATCCACTTTTCAGTACAGCAGCATTCCGATGCAGAAACAGCCACGGTAAAACTTGGTGTTCCACTCCACCGGAGAAACAGGTTTCAATGAAAGAGTATGACACAAAAATCAATAAACTCCACCAAATCTTCTCCTCGGCTTTTTTTCGCGTACAACTGTACCACTCAGACTTATCTCTTGTTTCGGGCCTAATTTGCACCGTCTTCGAGCTCATCCAAATCACTGGTTTAAATGTCAAAACACCACTTTCTCTAGCACAAATCACCTTGGACTAGCTGCGAAATGTGAGCTTGAAATTATAGACGATGAAAATGAAAACACTTCTTCACCTATTTTCTAGCTCATCCCGTATCACATCACAGC
The DNA here is from genome assembly GCF_037179485.1 of Ochlerotatus camptorhynchus. Lineage (NCBI taxonomy): Eukaryota > Metazoa > Arthropoda > Insecta > Diptera > Culicidae > Ochlerotatus > Ochlerotatus camptorhynchus. The sequence goes on from NW_027040717.1 coordinate 284,073, forward strand.
ACCACCTTCCCCACGTTCGCTCTCTTTCTCTCTTACGTTCGGTCCACACAGAAATCGCGAGTTCAATGTAACAGAATAGAGGCAAAATAATCACTGCATTTGAATGTAATCACGCACTCCGACCAAGAGGCTGCACCACTTTTAATCGAAATTTTACTTCCTTTCTCTTCGTCCGTCGTCTTCGCATACACACCGAGCCACTTGTCACGAACTGCGCGTGTTGTTTTCTGTGATCGGATCCATATTATTGAAACTAATAATTGACAGTCGAAAAAAGAAGCTCGCACGCCTCTCTCTTTTCAGGTTTTGCACTACACTACACCACACTACACCAACACATTGAGGGTTTAGTGGATGAATAAAAAATATACAGATACTGCCACCAGCAGCCGGAGTGAATAAACAACACAAAAAACAACAACCAGCAGCGATGATATTTGATGCTTCTCGAATCGTGCGGTGTTGTTTTGATCTATCTGCTGGCTTGCTGGATGTCCATCCGTCCTCCTATACTTACCTAGGTATGGGGAGAGCAAAAGATGAGCTTGCGGGTTTGCTCTCGCTCGCGAAATCAGATCCCCCGCTGTATGACGGCGTGTGTGTGTGTTTGTAAATTTGCACACCTTATACCTCGGGTGTATTTGTGTAGCGAGCTGTCAGACGAACGTCAGAGCCTGTTGTTTGTCCTACGGTCTGTTTACAGATTTTCACTGTTGCGGAACGTGAGTGTTATACGCCGGATTGTGAGAGAGAAATAAGCTGCGATGAGAGAGGCAAACTGTTCTACGATGATGATGGAAGTATGTATTTTCCCTCGCCCAAGAACAGTGTTGCAAGAATCGCGGGGTCTGTGAAAATGGTTGGTGAATGATGATTTATTTGCATTGTATGTGCTCTAGAAGGATTGCTTGATTTTGGTTCCCAACATTTGTTTTTGATGTTGAAAGTCTATTGCCTAGCATATAGGGTTTGAAACCATCACACTCAAGAAAGTCCACACGTCTGATCGAAAAACACTTGATTTTTCCTCGCAATCTTCCTTCCTGACCAATGGCATTTGAAATCACGAAGAGCAACCAGCAACCAACAACTAAACAGTCATCCGAAGTTTTTCCTTCGAAAAAGCATCACCTGCCGTGGTAGAATTGCCATGGTCAATGTTGGAAGAATCTCCCAACTAAAATTTTTCACAATTTAAACGCTTTGCTCATTTTAAAGCTGTATTCAAATGCTATACGATATGAGGTAACCTTTACTCAACTTCTATACCAGCAAATATGGTGAACTTAGTCAGCTACTTATGGCTGTTGGGACGGTTGGGACAAGCTCTTATTTCACTTCCATTTACGCTTCTAAACAGATTTTATCCAGTTGTTAATGTTCAAGTCCCTAGTGTCTTATGGTCATGTTCAATCATCTGCTCTGGAGGGAAAATTAGTGTTTCTGGCACGTGAAATAGAGAACAAAAATCATGCATGTTTTAACATAGGTACGCACATGATGTTTTTACAATAACAAAATAATGATTCGTATCTGAATATCATAATTAATTCTATGTGAGTAATAATATATACTTCATTGGACTCGTAAGGTTCAAGTGATTTTGGGGAGCAATTTCCAATTATGGGGTCACATGAAAGTTATATGAAATACACATTGATATTTTCCACTGGTTATGTGATTTATTTTATGATTCGTAAAAAAATATTCATGTTATATGTCTAATAACACTTGGACTCTTGAATGATTGGGTATTCAAGTTGGGTTGCTAGTTGCTAGTTGAGTATTATTATATTCCTCCTTAGTGGAATGGTCTGTAATGAGTAAATTTGATTAATTTGTTTCAAAACCAGCGTGATTCTATTCGAACTTTTAGTAAAACGCTGTCCAGACTGGAGAGTTATAACATGTTATAACGGTTGTCAAATAATTGCAACACAGAAACCACCATCAAGATAGCGCTATAACATGTTATACTCTGATACGGATGAATTTGTACCAATTAATTAATTAATTTAGCTTTATTTAGGAGGCTTTCAGCCTTAGGCTGGTTCCCAATTTGTACCACAGAAACCTACTCAACTTGACACAGGAGCTGCAAAGTTGTTTTCGGAGATTCTCAACCAAACAGCAGATGCCCCAGCATCTACATCCAGAGAAAATTCAGTGCAAATGAATGATTTCCTATCAACAACAGCTCTAATCAACGATGCTTCTACTGCTTCTACTGCTTCTATGCTGGATTCTTCCGTGATGACCAACCATGGTAAACTTCACGCAACTCCGTTGCTGGATAATTCACAGAACCTTTCCAAGTCTACAGTCGCTGAACCAACCGCAAACCTTTTGTCAGGATCGTTGCCCGGTAGATTGCAGAGCTTGGAAAAACAGATGAGACAGGCAATAGTCACTCTTTCTCATGTTAATGCAAAGCTTAATGTTATTGTTGAGAAGGAAGACCAACGTAATATTAGCATGGAAAACCAATTGAATCAGGTAATGTTTATGCTTCTCAAGCCAATGCTAAACCGTCAGGTATGTTACTGAGCTTCAAGAGGCAGAGATGCATGTACGAAATATTTGTTAAAAACGTGATCAACTCATTGTCAAAAATCCATGGAAAGCACCGTTTTACGGGAAACGGTCAAACTGTGTGCTTGCAGCTAATTGATTACTTCGTGGATCGTAGATTTCTACGTGAAGTGTCATGGACAGGGGTTAGCAAAGATGCAAATGAAATGATTGCATTTTCGAAATATGACAGATTTATCGATCTGTTTATTTTTCAAGTTGTTTTCCACGCTGATGAAATGTTTACTTTGGAGGCTTGCCACAAATTTTTCAAACACTGTATTCGAAATTCGAAGCAAAGACTTGAAGAAATCAAACATCTACGTATGCCAGTGGCCAGGAATCGGCATGTCAAAAATGCAAACGACTTGCTTGAGAATGACCGAGAGTTTAGTGAAGATTCCCAATGCGATCCAAATCAACTTAATGAGGACCAAAGACGAGCTCAATAAATGGAAGTGGAGTTCCTAGACGAGGAGTCTTCCTTCAAGGAAGAACCTTATGGAGAATCTTCTCGCATTTAGTTTTGTTGCTAAATGCATATTCGACCTGGTCCGATGATTTTTCTTTTAATAATTTGTTATGAATTCATTTACTTTGAAAAATAAACAATGTGGATATGAGCTTCTATTTTAACTATTACATACATTCTATAGATGGAAGAGTATGATGAAGATGAACAAAAACGACTTCATTGTTAACAACTATAACAACTAATTTACATAGAATTTGCTCTAAAGGATACATCTTCTGGTTTTTGCAGGTAATGTCTGATGAATAAAAAACAAGAATATTCATTGATGGTATGGGATTTATGAACAGATTATCAAATCGTAATAGCTCTGATCCATTGATTCAATTTGAATCTGGATAATTCATTGAGATAATCGTTTTGTCATTCATTAAAAACCATTTATCCGGAAACGAATTTTTCAATGTGAAGTTTCTCGATAATTGTATGATGGAATTCTTGTTATGGTCCTCTTTAAATGGATTTTTCAAGTAAGGATAAGGTACTGATTTGTCGTTCAGATTTGGATTATAACTACTTTTCTCAGATAAACGATTAATGATTTGTGATAATGGTAATCGCCCTTTCCTAACAAGTTTCTTAATTTGCTGTAAATGGTTTTCAAATGGGTAGGATGAAATCGAAGGTAGAGCACCAAACCTTTGAACCTCATCTACAACATGAGCTAAATTGTGGATATTACTGGTGACTGAATTAAATTGTCTGTTGTAGTTAGTGATGAAATCCTTGAATAAAATTTTAGCTACTGGTAGGTAACAATGGAAATAGCTACTAGAGAAAAATTTTACCGCGCAGAAAAGATTTGAAATATTTATGAAATTACTTTCTTTAAGAAATTGTTTCAGAAAGATGATACCTATGTAGTTTAAAAACGAAGCACATTCTGAAGCCTGCCAGTGGTTTACAGTTACTGCTACGTACAGAACGATGAATTTCTAGTGGTAAACGAATTGTGTCCAGTTGTTCTGAAATGGATTTGATGTCATCTTTCCATCATTTAGCTGCGTCCAGACCGTTGTGACCATCTTGGTATTCAAGAAGTAGTTTCTTCATAACTCCAAGATGAAGTAGATGAAGCGAGTCAGATACTATGACATCTTCAACTATATCTATCGGTAGCTTTAGCAGTGAAGTAACGACTGGTTTCTTGAATAACTTTCCATTTTCCCGGATCTTGTAGTGTTGATAATGTCCTTCATACATCCATTCTCGAAAGCCAGAATCAGTTCTACGATTTTCTGAAGTGTTGGGAAATATGTAAGTTCGTAATAAAGTTCAACGATGACCAACTGTGCAGCACTTAAAGCAGCCGTGTAATGAGCTGAAATTCACTACCCCTACCATAAATGAGAAAGAGTTATTAAAATGATGTTTTTAAAGGTTTGCAAATAATACCTTTTTATAAACGCTCGAGCAGGTGAATCACAAATAAATGTTCGAATTTTTACAAGCATCTCAAACCCGATAATTACCAATCCATTCTCTAAAATTGGAAGGATTTCACTCGCACACGGCTCTAGAAATTGTTCGATTTTCTTCGGTTTCGAGCGGTCATGGAATCAATTTCTGGCATACTATGGATATTGAACAAAATTGGCCACACTTGATCTGTACCATTAATGAAAAAGGGTAGTCCATCAATGTTGATGTTGATCAAAACTGAACATGATTCGTTCAAATTGGCGAAGCACCGTCTAAGGCAAATTTCTGAAAGGCATAGTATAGGATTACATTTTTAACAAACGATTAAAAAACCAAAATCTTAATCATCCTACCAATCCCTTGATGCCAGTATTGGCCGCCTTCTGTAGATGATATAGGTTTCTTATTCCGTGGCGTTGATAATATACGACGTGGATCCGTAGGTAATATAAATTTTTGGATAAGATTTGGATAAAAATTTACTGCCGCCATGGCGCCTAAACGCAGAAGAATGGGGCAAACTCTTGACCCCCCTTCTGATGCAATGTATTTGAGTAATCAATTTGATTTGCTCACGGATGATGAGAATGATCCATCATCCAATAAAAATTTCAGTAAACTTCCCGGCCTAATGCCAAGATGGAAAAGATTCCCCCTACTGTGATAACCACTTCCGATTTCCATGCTCTTCGCATGGAACTTTTGAATTTCGTGAAAGTTAAATTTTCACTACAAATTGGACGTCGGGGTGTCTTCTCAAGTATCTTACTGAGAAGCAGCATAAATTTTTTACTTACGACACCAAAACTGAACGTGTGTTCAAGGTTGTCATGAAAGGACTGCCCAGTGGTGAATCCCTGGATCAGATCAAAGATGAACTGGCAAAATTACTTGGAGTTGTGCCACTCCAAGTAATCAAAATGAAAATGAAATCCCGTCCTGGTGATTCGCGCAACGGGATTTCTAATGATTTTTATTTAGTTCACTTCAAGTCTAGTGACCTTAAGGCCTTAGAAAAAGCTAGCCTTATGCTCCATGTCCGAGTGAAGTGGGAACACTTCAGGAAGACAGGAGGAAATTTCCAAAACCTCACCTGCCGTAAGTGCCAGGGATGGGGTCACGGAAATAAAAATTGCTACATGCCAGCTAAATGCATGAATTGTGGTGATTCCTCTCACTCAAAGGACGACTGTCCTGTGAAGGAAGGTCCTAAGAAATTTAAATGTTCAAATTGTGGTGAAAACCACAAATCCAATTTTTGGGAATGTAAGACTCGCAAAACGATCCTACAATCTCGTTCTAAGCGACAGGTAGGAAACGCTCCACGTTTCCGACCAGGTATAAATTTCTCTGCTGTTAACAACGGTCAGCGAGGAACAAATTCTACATTCGTACCCGTAGGTACAAATATCTCCCCTGCATCAAATTTTTCATCTGTACCTACTCCCCTCGCTGCTAATAATGTTCAGCGAGTTAATGGAGCTACCTATGCTACTATTGCAGCGGGTAGAAATCAAAATACTAACCAACGTAATTCTAACGGAAATTTTGACAATTTTGACTTAGGAAGCATTACTGTCCCTAAAATGGATTTTTTGCAGAAATCATTAATTGATATGATTTCTGATATGCTTAAATCTAACTCCATGTTTGATGCTATTCAAACTGGAGTAAAATTTGCATATAATATTGTCTGTGAAATTGTCATGACTTTAAAATTCAGTAATGAATTTTAATGCATTAAATATTTCAAATTGGAATGCTCGATCTCTTAAAGATAATGAAAACGAGCTATTTAACTTTTTGAGAGTTCATAACGTACATATTGCCGTTATAACTGAAACGTTCCTTAAACCTGACCATAAGGTTAAGAAGGACGCAAATTATTTGATTTATAGAAATGATCGTCTAGATGTACCCTGTGGTGGCGTTGCCATCATTGTTCATAGACGAATCAAACATAAAATTCTTTCTTCATTTGGAACCAAAGTTTTTGAAACTTTGGGTGTTTCTGTTGAAACAAAATTGGGACAACTTACGTTTATAGCTGCCTATTTGCCATTCCAATGCGTAGGCCAGCAAAAGAATTTGCTAAAGTCTAAATTCTTCATTATTGGTGATTTTAATGCAAAACACCGCTCATGGAATAATGCTCAAAGCAATTCCAATGGTAATATTCTGTTTGATGATTGTTCTGCAGGTTATTACACTATTTAATATCCAAACAGCTCAACATGCTTTTCTTCTGCAAGAAATTCCTCAACTATTGATTTGGTCTTAACTGATTCATATCAACTTTGTAGCCAATTGGTTACTCATGCTGACTTCGGTTCTGATCACCTTCCAGTAGCTTTTGAAATATCCCAAGAAATAATTTCTAATCCCAACAGCTCTACTTTCAATTACCATAGAGCTGATTGGGAGCAATATCGAACATTTATGGAATATAACTTCGATCCTAACATTCCTTTGCAAACCAAAGATGAAATTAATTATGCTCTTGAATCTCTGACTACTTCTATAGTTGGAGCAAGAGCTGCCTCAGTACCGAAATGCGAGGTTAAATTCGATTCAATTATAATAGACGACGATCTTCAGCTCTTGATCCGTCTTAAAAATGTCCGTAGGAGACAATATCAAAGAACACGCGATCCTGCCATAAAAGTTATCTGGCAGGATTTGAAAAAAACAAACTTTTGAAAATAATGTTTCTAAATTATACCCAAGTTCCAAACCATTTTGGAAACTCACAAAAAACCTCAAAAGCCAATTCCAGCGCTTAAAGAAGGTGGTAAAATTTTTATCACAAATTAGGAAAAAGCTCAGAAACTTGCTAAGCAATTTGAGAGTTCCCATGATTTCAGTTTTTGTCTTACTAGTCCTATTGAGAATCAGGTTGCTCGGGATTATCTGAATATTTTCTCTCGGGAAAATATTTTTGATGATTCCTGGGGGCCTGATTTGGACGAAGTAAGGTCTATAACTAAAAAGTTTCAAAATATGAAAGCTCCAGGTGATGATGGAATTTTCTATATCCTCATGAAAAAACTCCCAGAGAGTACCTTGTCTTTCTTGGTAAAATTATTTAACAGATGTTTCCATTTGGCATACATTCCTGATAAATGGAAAAATGCAAAAGTTGTTCCAATTTTGAAGCCGGATAAAAATCCAGCTGAAGCTTCTAGCTGCCGTCCAATAAGTTTGCTTTCTTCAATAAGTAAACTTTTTGAAAAGATAATTTTAAATATAATGATGCTTCACATCTATACGAACTCAATTTTTGCAAATGAGCAGTTTGGATTTCGCCATGGGCATTCAACTACTCATCAACTTTTAAGAGTTACCAATTTAATTCGTTCAAACAAAAATGAAGTATACTCAACTGGAGTTGCTCTTCTAGACTTATAAAAAGCATTCGACAGTGTTTGGCATGAAGGTTTGATTGCTTAATTGGAAAAGTTTAATTTTCCACTTTACATTATGAAATTAGTTCAAAATTATTTAACTGACAGAACTCTGCAGGTAAATTATCAAATTTCCAAATCTAATCGACTACCTGTTAGAGCAGGAGTTCCTCATGGTAGCATTCTTGGGCCTATATTGTATAACATTTTCACTTCGGACCTCCCTGATTTGGCTCAGAATTGCCACAAATCTTTGTTCACCGATGACACAGGCATTTCCTCTATAGGAAGAAGTTTTCGTGTTATTTGCAGCAGACTGCAGAAAAGTTTAGATATTTTCTCTTCTTATTAACAAAAATTGAAGATTTCTCCCAACGCTTCCAAACTCAACTTATAATATTTCCACATAAGCCTAGAGTTTCATTTTTGAAACCTATTAATTTCTACAATTTTATCTCTTATCCCACACGTCGCTTCAAAAATAGTTTTGGATCCATTTGAACACTTTTGCACGTCTGATAAAAGTACAGAATTAAATTTGATCACACGATTTTTCAAGATTCGTGATACCAATTTGTAATCAAAGTTTAATAATGTAAGTGGCCGAAAACCTCCAATCTCATTATTTGAATTCTTTTTCTTAATCAGTATTATCACACCTTCTAAAAACTTTCTCGACGCCCTACAACCAATCACATCATTAACAACTGCAACAAGTTCTGTTTTTATGATATCCCAACATTTAAGATATAAACATTTTGGAAGTCCATCACTTCCTGGACATTTCCTTGATTGACTTGTTTTAATAGCTTGGAATAATTCATTCTCTGAAATCTCTTCCATGAGTTCTCTACTTGTTTGAAGATTTTGATCTACTGTTTTTTGTGGATGAAAAGTGATCTCAATATCATTATCATTTTTTGCATACAGTTCTTGGTAAAAGGATGTTATTTCTGTGATAATCAAATCAATATTGAGCTCCTCATGACCGTTAATGTTCAACTTTATTATCTGTGTTTTTTTTTCTCTCCGTTGTATTTGTTCTCCTACCTGGAAGATATTCGTATCTTCTCCTGAAATGTACTTCTTAGAATGTACATACAGATTATTTGACATCTCTTTTTGCAAAGCTAGCATTTTTCCTTTCACTTTGTTGATTTCACTGAGTAATTCTGGCTTACTCAAATAATCTGTATATAAAAGAATCAAAGCTGAATAACAAAAAATTCCATTGAATCGTTGAAACGCTTTTTCGTTATGCTGTACTTCCATTAAAAAAAAAAAGATGCTGTTTTTTGTTTCGCATATTCAACCCACCACGAATACCATGAATCAAGATATCGTCTTTGTCTCACCCAGTAAACCCACTTCACTCTAAATTCTGTTTTGTTATAATCTGTCAACACAATGTCATTCAAACGCCACAATCCTCTTCCAAAGGGTTTTCCCAGATTTGGCAATTTAAGTTGCAAGATCCCTGCTTTATGATCCGAAAAGGAGCAAATATTCGATTTTATAGTACTAATATCAGCTTTCAAATCATTACTTACATAGAATCTATCAAGCCTAGCTCCTGAACCATTTCTGATAAATGTGAAATCTACCACGTTCTTATTAACCAGCTCCCATGCATCATGTAACTTTAAAGTTTGAACGAAACACTTTAACGATTGACTGAAGTTTGAGGTATGGTTCACGTATTTCTTATTGATCACTGCATTAAAATCACCACCCACAATAAACCTTCCGACTCCATTATTGATGTAATATTGAACGTTGTGTGAGAAAAATCTTTCTCGGTTAGCTTTATTTATGCTACCAGATGGTGCATAAATATTGCAGATAGTTGTATGATGATCAATCTTCAAACTTATCACACGCGCATCAATGCTTCTTTGTACGTGCGATGTCCTAATGTGTGACTTAACCAATATGGATGTACCATGTTTGTTGCAATCAATATTCGAAAATGTGTCAAACTCACTTATTTGAAAGTGTTCGTGAACTTCCTGTAGCATGATTATGTCAAGGTCCATCAAATATACAAATGATCTTAAAGCGTTCACTTTGTTCTCATTTGATATGCCGTTTACGTTTAGAGTGCAAATATTATATGAGAGGGAACTCATTTAAAACTACGTGGATGACTTTTTCGAGGGATTGCGCTTTTTCCGTGATGGTGACTTGTACCCTTCTGTTTTAGTTCCGAGCATCTCATCATCAGAAATTAGATCTTCGTATGCGTTCAAGAGAGGAATACCAGTAGCAGATGTTGAAGCATTGTTAACATCGGTACAGCTGTCTTCACCCAAGCCAGTCTCGCTGTTTACTGACGTCGATGATCCAGCTTCGATGTTAGTGTTAGTTGCATTGTCAATTGGGTTAGTGTTTGAAGCTTTGATGTTAGTGTTGGTTAGATTGAGTGGACTTTTACCCTGGCCTAGGGTAATAGGCTTCCCGAAGAGGTGTCTTAGATTAACGTAGTTTAATCCTGCACTCCTGTCACCTCCATCCTTGTTTCGATCTTGCGCTTGTTTTTCGTTACCTGCTCCGGGCGTCTTCAAATCTCCAGCATAGTCCACACCGGATGCTTTGAGTCTGTCACTAACGCTGCCTCCGTTGATTTGCATCTCCATGTAACTGGCTTCGATACACTTGCGGCCCCAATGAACCAGCTTGTTGCAATGTCTGCATGTTTGTTGTCGATGTTTGTAAGTCACCAACGTGACCTGCCCATTGACGTTGATACATGATGGAATAGCTGTGTGCAATCTAATACGAACGGAACGAATACCATTGGGAATTCCCTTCCAAACAGCAGGCTCGACCCAGACTTCCTCTTTAAGCCATACCACATCGCCATACTTTTCCAGCTCCTGTTCAATCGTCGAATTTTCTGTTTGCGGGGACACATGATGTACTCGCACTGTAGTTGCTCCATCTTCAATTGACCTTGTACTTAATGTCAACAACGATCACATACGCTCCGTCATTTTTCTCGGTGATTGCTATGGCCTGCTCTTCAGTCCTACATTCGACGAATACCAACGACTTCCCCGTATTATGTTGCAGTGATTGGATGTCCGAAAAAGTCAGCTTCAACTTCTCACTGATAAACTTGGCAATCAAATCCATGTTAGTCTTCCTGGTCGGTAGATTGGCTAGATCGAAAACTAGCGTGTTGACACGTGGTCCATTCGAGGTTAGGTGATACGGCGACTCGGCCATTGTTTTCGTGTTTGTTGTTGTGTTTGTTGTATTGATTGTACTCAGTCAAAGACTGAATACCGAAATATTTTAATTCACTCTGCACAATACGTAAAGCGTCTGCTCTGTACGAATGCCAGAGAGTAACTAAGTTGAAGTCACCTAGTTTAAAATCAGTGATAGCCCAAGTAACAATTGAGTATGGGAGTTCGCAGACCATGATTTAGACATGCAGAATGCCTTAAAACCTCGATAAAACTTGCAATGTTACTTGGGAGAGACTTTACGCTTTTTAGTAAAAGGTACAGTAGTTTTTTTCGTAGGATTGACATTCAATCCCTCAATCACGATAGTGTGAATTTTAATGTCTTTGCATTATGTTGCATAAAATTTTATCGAATTTTCCACGGACTATAATGACAAAGTTATCTACAAACAAAATTATTGAAAATCCTTGATGCTTCAGTTTTAAAAGAAGATCATCAACAACTAGAGACCAGAGAAGGGGACAACCTTTTACAGCTGTAACTTTCACTACTGAATCGCCTAGGTTTGCATATTTTTCTTTTTTGAAAAGCAGTTTATTAAAACCACGATTTCTCATGGCGATTTCATCGATGTGAAGGATGTATTGTCAAAAGCTCCTTCAATATAAATAAACGTTATTAGTAGAATTTCCTTAGCCGGAAAGGATTTTACTATTTTAGTAACAAGCTGAAGAGCTGTTACTGTTGATTTGCCTGACAGATAAGCGAATTGTGTTTTACATAAAGGTTTATTAAGAAGTATTGCTGATTTAACACATTAATCTATAGTTGAAGATGTTAATTTCGAATAACAGACTGAAGTGGTCATTTTTATACGATAGATGAGGAGGAGATGAAAGTATAGAATTGATAGTTCCGTTTAGATTGCGGCACACAGTGGGACGAATTAAAAAAAAGTGGGACATGGCTATTTGCGTCGAAACTATTGAGTATAGCTTTTTGTTGTCTTCTAGAATGTTTCTTTATTTTTTAAGTACTTTATTTTAGTAGTGAAAATTTTTGGTTAGGGAGGGTATACACTCAGATAAAAAAATAACTTTTTTATGTCTTGTTAAATTTGATGAACACCTATGAAAACATTGAAGATGAAGTCTTTTTAAGAAACTTTGTCCAGGGTGTAAACTTTCTATCTCTCAAGTGGCAGTGTGAAAATTGCATATAGAGAGTAGATAGCGAGCTTGGACAACTTTTAAGGAAGGTACAAATCGGTTTTATCATCTCTCTTTACCTAACTCCCCCGTTGGAGAGGGATGGTGAGGGATACCCCCCCCCCCCTCGCCACCGCTGGCAAAAATAGATGATCACCGACTCGCTCATGTACCGACGATATGTTTGAAACAGTTCTATCGATTGTACCGCACTCAAGTTGTTATCTGAAGGAAGGCATCCAGTCGTAGGTTTGGAAATTGCAGCTTTTGTTTACCCCTACCACGGTATGTGCTCCTGTCATCGTCGACATGACAATCTCGAGGAGACACGGGTGGGGTAGGTGCTGCTACTGTACCTTTCGACCAATGACAGTAATTGATGGTATGCTCCCATCCAGAGTTATGTACTTTGATAATATGTTTAGTATTACTTCTGCGGAAAGTCAACGATTTACATAGTTGAAGATGCTAATTTCGAATAACAGACTGAAGATATCTACTCTCTATATGCAATATTCACACTGCCGTAATCTAATCGGAACTATTATTTCTATACTTTCATCTCCTCCTCATCTATCGTATAAAAATTACCACTTCAGTCTGTTATTCGAAATTAGCATCTTCAACTATGTAAATCGTTGACTTCACGCAGAAGTAATACTAAATATATATTCAAAGTACATCCATCTATTTAGTACTAACTTCATAAATATTGATGACAGTCTGATGGTCTAAATGATGTTGGTGAATACTTATCTTTTTTGGGGCTAGTTGGTTACTTGTGATATGCTATGTGAAGTCAATCATTTCGGCTGCATAACTAATGGAAGGAATACTGCATATGTTTTTGATTATGAGCATCATTTTCGAAAAATGGGTGGACGACCGATTTTTGAAACATAAACCCAGTGTTGACAACTCTAGACCCGATGTGTACATCGAACATTTTAAACCCTCAGATGTACTTACCGCAGAAATCGGTTATGAAACCGATCTTGATCGTTTGCATCGGACAACCGTACCGCGTCATCTTCAACAATGAAAAAACAAATCAGTACACCCCGTAAGATGGTGCATGTCCTCATCTGAAGTTCACAATTGAACATTCGATATGACGGTGATCATGTTTCGCTCGAGCTGAACATCAAGAAGTGCTTCGGCTGTTGCGTAGTCGTCGTCGTGATCACTTCCACTCACTTTGGTGCCGGATGATGTTGCCGCCATGAGGATAGCTCTAATTTAAGTAGCACAACCAGCCACCGAGACCGGAAGTTTTATAATGCATGCCTGAATCAAATTCGAGAACATCCATCGTCGGCAGTCCGGAAAGAGCACACGAATTTCACAACCAAACAGCGCTAAATACTCCAGGCGACAACAAACGATGACGATCGTGGCTCGTGGAGCGTGTGACTCTCGCTTAAATGCACGGGTCGTTTTGGGTCCATTCAGGGCGGCGGACGGGTTTCTTCGGGGAACATTAAAAACAACGGCACGCTCTAGTTTTTGACACCAAATGAAAGGCGCATGCACCCGGTTTGACACTTCTTCTTCACTATTTTTTTTGTTACGTTTTCGGTGGCTATCAACACATAAATATCTTACCGGTGTAATCAAAAGCCACAGCTGGACTTAAGTTCGAAACAAACGGTAAATACGAGACGCTAAAAAGTTATATTTCAACGAAGATGGGGACAGAGATTGGTAAATTAATAGTTCCGTGCATCGCTGAACTTTAAGATATGGATCCGGAGGCGTATGGAAGCATCTAGTTAGGTGAAGCTGCTGCTGTACTAAAGCATTTAAACGATTTGGGAAGTTTTAAGTGATGATGACATTTATGACCCTAGTCATCTGATTCAGGCTGTGATGCTTCTTGAACGAAATTAATATCAATGCCGTACGGTTTAGTTTGAGTTTGAGTATTCAAAATTGATTCAACTTTGATACGATTCTTTTAAATTCGAACGATAAAGATCGATCAAATTATAAACACTGGTTAGCTCAAATACTCCACGAATCACGATTGAATTCGATTGAATAAGTTTGCTGTATTTAATTTTTTTTTGGATTGACTCTATTCGTTCTTCAGGTAATTTCATGTATGGACCAAACAATACTACAATACATTCTAATATTGACCTCATGTATGTAACTTGAACAAATTAAAACGCAAGGATCTTTAAAATGGAAACCAAAGTGCTTTAAAAAACTAAACATATTGCCGGCTCTATGAATAATAGTATTATAATGGTCCACAAATGTTAATTAAGAATCAAGAATAACTCCTAAATCTCTAATTTTATCACATCTCTGAACATATTGGTTTCCTAATATAATACGAGTATTTGGTTTAGATAATTTTCTACTATACGTTAGTATACGTATATGTATATACTATACGTATAGTAACGTTCAATTCCAGCAATTTTTTGTAGTGCCATGTATGAAAAATATGAATTTCATTCTCAAACACATTCAAGTCATTTTCGTTTTTTATTTCTAAAAATAACTTCATGTCATCGGCATATATAAGAACCCTGCGATTTCTTACTATTAGTGAGATGTCATTAACATATAAAATAAAAATAAGGGGTCCTAAATGCGATCGTTGTCAATGTTTCAATGTAACATACATCGAATTTGATTTTTTCTCATTAAATCTGACAATTTACTGGCGATTAGTTAAGGGGAGTCCGCTTTGAGAAGCGTTGGAGAACGGTTGTGTGTTTTTACTCTGCTGCGTGCTCTTATTTTTTTAGAGCTCGGGCTATCTTTGTGCTGGTGTGTAGTTTTCGGTGCTCGCATTTGAATAGTTATGTGTCCCGGACGCGATAATTTGATTTAGAATGGTTTGTATTGATGTTTTCGCTCCTGTTGCGCTGATCTACCGTATGCGTGATAATTTTTGCACCATTGATGCACCAATGTCAACATTTAAAAAAAATTCTCAAAAATTTCGTTTTCGAGTTTTTTTATTTATTCAAAGGGGGATGTTTCTCAGAGTATTAAACTATGTTAATCATCGATCGGGTTTCCACTTGCTGCAATTACGGTCTCCACACGCTTCCGGAATGCACGGCAGGTTCTAATAATGTAGTCTGGATCAATTTCTCTCCAGGTACGAGTCAATGTTTGTCTGAGGCTTGCTGTACTCGGGTGGTGTTTAGAACAGGCCTTGGCCTTCATGACGCGCCATATTGAGTAATCCAGTGGATTAAGATCGGAGCTGGATGGCGGCCACATATCCTTTGCCCAGAACGGAAGATGTTCCTGCAACCACTTCTGAGTGCGGTTCGAGGTGTGGCACGGAACCCCATCTTGTTGAAATACAACATATGGCTTCGGACCGTACTGTTCTTTGATCCACGGAAGAACATACTTACTTAAAATCCCGATGTAGACCTCCGTGTTGATCTTGTCGCTTGGAATGAACACCTTGTCGCCTCTTGATCTTGTCGCTTGGAGTGAACACCATTTTTTTTTGCCATCGGAAGCCACCAATCCAAACACTATAATGCTAGCAGGATGCTTGGTCAGATACACGTTCTTGTGCTCGTCGGCCACGTCTTTTACCGCATGAGAACTAATATACCGGTCGGTTCTGGAATTTGATACGGGATCGACGGTAAACATGCTCTCGTCGGTGAACAGGATTACCGGATAACTTAAGTTTATTCGCTTTGCTCTTCGACGTTTGCCTAGGAATGATCCATATAATCTCCCAAGATATGAAGATCTTTGTAAATTAATTGACCTTGACCTTCTGGAGGTTCGTAGGAATGTCACTAAGGCTTGTTTCATATCTGATGTTGTTCAATCTCACATAGATTGTTCTACAGTGTTACGTGAGTTGAATTTTGATATTCGTCGTCGTACTCTCCGTTCTTATCAATTTATGCGTATATCGACATTCCGTACTAATTATGGCTATAATGAGCCTTTTAGTAGTATGTGTCGTGTGTTCAACCGTTGTTACCATGTCTTCGACTTTCATCTGTCACGTTCCATTAATAAAAATAGGTTCCGTGAAGTGCTCAGTTCGTAAATTATAGGTAGTAGTAAGAAATAGAATAAGGTCGTATTTTGTTTAGTCTTAAGTTAATAATGTATCATTTGGAATGTACTATTCTGTTGATGCGAAAAGATGAGGAGGTTTTAAGCCCATTTGAGAAAAAAAAATGCTTTTTTAAGCTCCACTCAAATGGGCTTTTTCCTGCTCCCAATAAAGAATAAATAGGACGATAATTGCAAGGGTCAGCATTAAAAACAGGCACCACTTTTACCACTTTGAGACAGCCAGGGTATCTCCCTTGCTTTAGTATGCTATTGAAAAATTCTGTAAAGATTATCAGGCCCACAGCTTTTTTAACATTTAAATCATTTATTAAAGACGATGCATCAGTAGGTTCAAGAAAAATAGTTCGCTCCAGTTCGCTCGAGTTACAGTACTGAGTGGATTCAAATTATTCTTTGGCATATTACCTGCGTGCTCTGCTTCAATGTTTGCAAAGAAATCGTAAAAAAAATACATGAGTTTCTAAATTAATCGATGTTTTGCTCAAAGGATGCACCAAATATTAAATAATATGCTGCTAAGGCAACTGAGGAACGGCATAACACCACTGCCGGAATACCATCTGAACCAGGAGAGAGTGGCGTTTTCAGTCTCCTTGCCGCTGAAAGTACCAATAAGTGCGATTAGGATCAACCATAAACTACTTATCTACAGAAAATCAGCTCAATTGGTTGACGGACAACCGATAAATAGCCATGGGTGGGGAAGGTACCACCCACCGCATAAATGGAGAGATTACTGTACGCGCTACTGAAAATTGTAGCAACGGATCCAACCAATGCTAAAACGGAGTGAAAATTTTGTGGTGTGACATCATTTTTCTGCTGCGAGTCTAATTGGGGGCACAATCCGCAATACATTCACGCAAACAGAGTAAACCAAACACGTACACACCAATTTAAAGCAGTTTACAAGTAGCGGATTGTTTCAATAAAAGTTGCCAAACAGCTAAAACTGATTTACCATATTGTGAAATGATTTAAACAATCATCGGTGCAATAACATCCTACTTCACCAGTCATAACAACAGAGATCGATCCAGTTGATGATTCAATAAATATCGGTCATGCTATCAGCTTAATGCTTTGTCCCCCGTTGTGCAACTGAGATCCAATTAAATATAATAATACAAATAGTGACATAACGGAACAAATCCGATCTGTGCTCGTCCGTTTTGTTCATGATTGTTCAAGATTATTTGAAAATCATTTTTCCCGGAATTTTCCGTCATCCAACCACAGCAATTCAAAAGTATAAGGGCCTAGGAGGTACCACCTTCTGCCCATTAGTAGCTAACTATCAACATAATTCCCTTCAATTTGTATTTGTCTGAATATTTGCAGCGCATCACGAATGTCACTGCGCAGCTCGCACTCATCTGGCGGGGGAAAACATGGTTTGTTCTACGGTCCATTACGTGGCTGCTACAGAAACAAATCGTTTCCAGCGGAACGTTTCAATCAACGTCAATTACGGAATCAACTTGGGTTCGTTGTCGGTATCAGTTTGCTGGCAGCCTACTAGCCCTAATAGACATTATCGTGGGACAATGATGATATTTTCGATTCGGTTGGCATCAATTGATACTGTAAATTTAGACTCACAGGATTGTGAGATTCGATTAATTTGAGTTAGTTACAATACAATACTTTGTATAAAGAGGTTAGTGAAATAAATCGTATATACTTATGATGAGCTCAACTGATCTTAAAACAGATTATGAATTGTTACTTTACCTTGTTACACAGCAACCGATTGGTAGCATCATAATCACAATCTGAAGTTACTCAATCAACCGTTGCGAGCGAAAATGGCACACATCCACTAACGGGTCGATAATAGGTCGGGGAAAAACACCAATGAAGTTTAATTTCGTACAAAGAGTTAACTTAAGTCTTCAAACTGAGCATACGGTCCGTGGTCCATCGTGAGGCACAGATATTGATATTGGAACATGACCATTGGACGGCTTCCACATCGATTTTCCGGACGCAGCTTTTGATCCTGTTGGTGCGTTGCTGGGTGTACTTGGCCTTCCAATTATCCTTGTATACCATGGAGCTCAATAAACCGAAAAAATCCTCGATACGATGGCACTGCGGCAGATTTGTCGGATTCCGGTCTTTTGGCACATATGGTATATTTTGGCTTTCCTCCGTACTTCCGGGTCATCCAGCGACAATGTGATCTCACGGTTTGGATTTGCTCGTCAGTGTACTCTGGGGATCTGGTTTTCTTTCTACACACATTCCCTCGTTGCAAGCTGTACAATTTTTTGAAAGACGCTTAGGAGTAATATCATAATTTTCATTTCAATGTTTAATAATTTATGCTGCTTTACGTAATTGTTCCTAATAAGCAGTGGAACTGAAATAGAATTTCGGCATAGATTGTGCATACCAGATGGCTATTTCCCGAAGTCAAATTAATTGGCTATCGTGAAAAAACTTTCGTTTAACACTTTCCAATTCGAAATCTTCATCAACGTTGGTGAGAAAGTATTTGGAAAACTCACTATGACATTTTGGCAACTTTGGCCTTATGCGATGCTTTTCTTATGTGATGCATTGTTTACTCAAACTTGAAAATATTTTTTATCCAATCATTCATCATTACTCCCGTATGCCCATTGGTAGAGCTAATTCCTCCATCTGGACCCATCAAGCGAAAATTTATTCCCCCTGGATGTCGGAAGGAATTCGCCTCAGTGGGGTTTCCAATGCGCTCTCGTTTGTACATATTGTCTAAACAGAGATAATTGCTGGGTATCTAATGCAATGCCTCATTTCGGCAAACAGCTGGCCAACATGCAAGTTGTTGACCCGCATTGAAGGTGCGAATCGAATTGAACTCCGGATCTATGCCTTCGATTAACTGGATCGATTGCTCTCCGAGTGTGTGGATCGGACAAGATGCACGGCTGCTGTGGTTACGGACCTGCATGAATGGAATGGTGGTTTACTGTTTTTCTGCAAGATCAAGAGCAGCGCTACACTTGAGAATATCGACGATAGGCAAATCGAGGTTAATCAACCCAATTCCTATTCGGTTGCCGATGGTGCGGCAGGGGCTTGCCCTCGAGCCATCGATATGTTTTGAGTTTATTTTCTATGTGTTTACCTCGTTCATCCGACGTTAGCGTTGGACGGGTTTGCATAGCGAACAATTTTTTCATTAGGGTACTTAATATTTGCTCTCTAGCGTCGACTCCAAAGTGTGGGAAAAACGTGAAATACTTGTTTGCAAAATACCATTAATCTTACGAGTGGTACACGGCTTCCTCAAAAGAAGATTTCAGGCATCAAAAGGTTACTGAATTTCGATCGAATAAATGATTTACAAAGATAGTGGTTCCACGATCCCTCGTTCGAAACAGTTTGTAGATTGACATAGAGCATCTCATTTTCATACCGTCTCCAACGAAATCTTGTATGGTGCTCATGATTTTTATATACGATCGACCCTCGTTTTGAGTCAAACGCTTTCTAATTATACCTTGTAACAATGGTAATAGAAAATAAAATAACAGTCAAACAGTCAGACAACTAAAGCAGCAAGAAAGAAATGCTTCGGGCTAACAACGGCTACAACAACAACAACAACAGCAACAACACTTGATTAGAAACAAGAGAAGGCAGCGAAGAACACCTCCCACTAACATGACACACGACAGAAGAAAGAAAAGACACTGGGACAGTTCTTTGTGCTTGTGATTCGTTCGTAAATTGCATAACGTTCCCACAGTAAATTGACGGGTTCGTATTACAATGAGCCAAGCACCAAGTATGGTATTGCAATGTTGAATACGGTGGAAACTTAAAACGAACTTCTTAAGAGCTGCGACCGAGCCAAGAAGAGTAGAGCTGGAGTAGAGCGCCACCGCCACGTTGTTGAAGAACAGATCTGGCAAAGTTTACATCGGCCATTTGGGAAGCGTGTTGCTCTCTAGATCTATGCATGTACGATTGCAATGGTTTTGCAAATGAGCACTGGGATGTAGCTGAGAGAAGAAGGTACGCGCAGTACAAATTGGCCAATTTTAGGGGTAATTAATTCGTTACTTGCACCTCTGATATGCATTCTATGTGCATGGTTGTCTTGCCACGAAGAAGAAACTCAAATTAATGCAATTTGACGTGGCAATTATAGTTTTCCCAAGGAATTTCTTCATGCATTTCCGTGGGTAGAGTTGATGACTGTGAAACAATGATGGAATTATAGTTTTGCAAAAAATTGATATTGAACTATTAGTATTCTAATTACTTTGTGTACTGGACTGGTGGTAGAATTATTGCTGATCAATCCATTGAGAAGCCATATTTTAATGTTAGTGGTCAAACCGTGATTAATTAAACTAATTTCGTTAAATAGTCGATGACAGTAATTAATAATATTCTCAAAATTCTCACACATTTCAAGTTAACGTTTAAGTACACCCAACTGGAGAATATAAGATTCTCTTACAAGGGTCATGGTATTAACAGATTTTGTAATGTGGCCATCGGAAGATCTTTCAAATAATTTTTCAATATTAATCTTAGCTAGTTCTATTAAGTAAATACCAATTGAACTCCAAGGAGAAATCTAAATAGATTACCAAGGCAGGAAAATTGAAAGACTTGCGAGATATATTACGGAATTCTGTTTTAAATTCCATAAACATTAAATTCGGAGGTTATTCGGAGTAGAATTTCAAAGAACTTCTGTGAGGCCAGGGAGGCAGCTTCCACCCCTGAAACCTACCTATCGACTTATAAAGTCATGGACCGGGGACCAACGGCTTAACTTCCCTTCCGAAGGAAAGAGATCAGAATCTATTCCAAATCAAATTCTGACAATTCTCCCATCATTTTAGTTCATTTGGATGCCAGATAATGCTGCACTGGCCCTTGGAAGTACATATGAGAATTACTATGGGAGATGGAGAAATAACAAAATATGTATACTTCCGCTCATGGAACGTCTGACCAATAACACACATTAGCAAGGCGAGAAAACGTGTTTTAAGATTGCTTCGTACCTTTGCTATTTTATCAAACTTTTCCAGAACAAACTTGTTAAGTCCATACAGTATACTTCATAAATGTAGAATGAGACTCCCATAAGTTCTGTTGTTGTTAAATTTGAGCCAAGTAGTAACCTTTTTTTTTATCATTTGGCGCCACGCATACAAGACCAAAATGACGAGAAGTGATCAAAATCGTGGCGTCAAGAAACATTCGATAATTTATTTTCGTAAACTTTACCATTACCAAAAACAGGGCTGTCATCTGATCACTCAATGCGCGCAATGTACTGATTTTCTGTGTTAGAATCAAGCAAACACAAATTTTGCTTGTCTTTCACCCTGTGCAAGTGTAAAGCAGCGAAGAAGAGAAGACCGACACACACTCAGAAATAACGCAAGCTCAATGTGTAGCCATCGCACCGACGGCTCCGATGCTCTAATCAGTGTAGGGCAAATTGGAAACCCAGCAAAAAGACAAAATTATTCTTCGTTATGCCCTTCTTCATCTCCTATGCATGGAGTCGTGGTAGGCAAAGTCTGCAAAGAATTCAAAGAAGACATTAGCGCTTGTTGTATTATATTCGCTCCCTACGCCGCACGGAGTGTACCGCTCATTGTGCGGATCGCTTTTGTCACAGATTAGTTGGAAAAGAGTGTGCGAAGTAAATGGGAGAACTACACACTCTTTGTTGAGTGTTGTGAGATGCATGCTCAAAGTTGCTTTGTCAACGCTCTGAGGTGCATTCCAGCCCTGACCAAAAGTCAGCCCTGACATATCTTAATAGTTCATAATACTTCAGTATCGTCAACTGCTATAAGATGATAATGACCAGAAAATTTTAATTTTTTTAAAGATGCTTTAAAGAAATTTTTTTAGGATGTTTTTAAGAAAGCAAATATTTAATTTTCTTCAATTATCGAACTTAATAGATCCACAGCGAAAATCTCTTCAGCACCAAATATTATTTTAAAAATTCAGAGACTTGAAATGTTTTCCACAATTTTTAAACGTTAAGTAGCTTAAATTTTCAAGAACCTGGAGTTAAATCTCCAGCACATTTTTTAAAGCTCTTGGAAATTGATTTAAATTTCTTATGATCATTCAAAGGGAGGTATGAAAAAAATAATATTTGAGAATATCACTTACCTGCTTTTAAGATACTTCTAAGGAATTCCAAATTCAACGTGAAACCTGAGATCATTGTGAGTAGCGTTTCAAGAAAGTCCTCAATGGGATTCAAAGTGTATTTTAATGATAGCACATTGAAATTTATGCGGATTATTCCATGATAATTCTGATCAGAGCTCGTGGGAACACCAATGAAAAAATTCATGGAAAATTTAAGGATAATTCCAAAGCATTTGGGGAAAATAAATCCAGAGCTTAATTTCTCGGAAATTTGAGGAGGATCCTTCATCAACGGAATTCCAAAAATGAGTTAGCCAAACATTTTGCGCCGAAATCTATGGAATTTGTGAGGAGAATTGCAAATGATTTCTTAAGAAAATTTAAATGTGAATAGAATTACAAGGAAAGCAGTAAATTCAAATTGGATTTATGAAATGAATTCAATGAAAATTCTGAGCAGTGTTGGGAAAATATCAAATCTCACCAACGCCCAAGATCACGCTTGATTTTTGAAGACAAAAATCAACAAGCAAACAACTGCGGTTGATTTTGCAAACTTTGATACCGCAGCTCGGAATATCAAGCTAACAAAACTCACCAGCTGCAAATCTCAACAATCTGTGGTGAGATTGAGTTTCATGATTTTTGCTTTACACCCGAATGCAACCGAAACTTCCATAACGGCTGGCAGCAGTCACTTCGTGTCTGCCATCGGTGAAGAGCAAAAAGAGATAGCAAACTATACTTTCTCTTTCTAAGAAAACGATGTGCAACGGAATCATTTTTGTGAATAGTCTCGCAATATCAAAGGAGCTTGTAAAATCAATATCAAGCATGATATTTTGTTCCAATATCATGCGTGATATTGCGAGCGCATGAGAGTGGAAATATATCAATTGATTTCTAATTTTGCCAACACTGCTTTGGAGGATAGTTACAAAGTTTTGAGGAATATATTGATAGGGTAATATTTGTAGAGAATTTAAATAAGCGTTTCTGAGGAGGGTTTTAAAAATTTGATGGAATTTTTAGAACAATTCCTTGAGAATCTCGGGAGAATACAAAGTGAACGATGAGAAGAACTGCAAATTAGTTTTCAGGAAAATCTCGTGGACTATGCTGAGACCTCATATTTGAATTTCCCAAATTTTCTCCGAAGCTACCTTGAAGTTATTTTGAAGTTTGAGAAACCTGGCGCTTAAAACTCTTCTCTTATTTTTTTCTTTAATAATCTGTACTTTTTGAGTTTCCCTAAAGTTGGTGAATTTTCCAAATGGTCATGGATCTTCTGTGGATGGCAATGTTACGCAAATCCATTTAGGAATTTATTAGACAACAAATACTTTTGTTTAACCTCACAATGATTTCGAAAATTATCAAATTTATTACTGAACCTTTTGAATATGATCTAAATCAAGCTAAAAATTTGAACGTTGATGTTTAAAACAGTTTTAAAATTGGCAGCACTTATGTAACGTGGACGTCACTCATGTGTAGGAATTGTAAAAACTTTTTACTGCTTCGCCGAAAATATATGGCTAACGTTACATTGCCATTTTGCTTTGTAATGAAATTTTTTGCTAGTGTTCAGTGTTTTTGGGTGTCATTAAGGAATATGGCATAACCTTACGATCATTAAACCCATACTTTGACCACTAGAATATCAGTACTTGTATAAGATGGAAGGCAAAAGGCGTATAAGAGATACTTATTTAGTGCGGTGAACACGTTTTTTTTTCAGGCGTCGCTTGAAGCCGTCATGATTCCACTGCATTATGAAATCATGAATTTTCATAACGAAATCATGAATCAATGCTATGATTTCATGGGATGGCAAGTTTTTCGATTTCATGATTTTTATTCATGGAATCGGATGTTTTCCCGTGCAGTAAGTTTCCACATTTTTTCCAAGAATTCTCTCCAGATGTTTTAACAATCGATCGAAGTTCCCGAAACTTTTTTATAACTTATGTTCTGTAGAGTATATAGAGTTGACCTGAGGTTATCTGTTATTTTAAGAAATTCTAGAAACCTCTCTAACCTGTCTGCAGTTGTCGTGAAGCTTGTTGTACTGCCATGATTTGAATGCAACTTACCTTAACATGTCTAAGCTTCCGTGAAGTTCACTGTAATTATGTGAATATCTCAAAAATGTTCTTAACATCTGTGTAGTTCTTTGAAAATCTGAGAATTTCCCTGAAAATTAAGGATTTCCTCAAAATTTACCGTTCATTTTCTGAAATTTATGGATTTTTCCTGGAGTTTCAAATTTTTTGGAACTTATGAAACTTCTTTGAAATTTTTCTACATTTTACAAAAGTTCATGCAACATTTGTGGAGTTCTCGGGTCTTGGTCTTCTATGAAGTTCTCGAAGTTTTTTCTGAAATGACTTTTCTTCCCTGAAATTTCTGGAACTTTTTAAATGAACTTAATTTTTCTGAAATCATAACGAAATAATTTTTAAAGTTCTAAGATTTTCAACGAAATTCTCATATGCTTGCCTTCTGGATTGGCATGGCAGTTGAGACTTGGCCTTCATAAGACTCCCTTCTGCACCGAAATAAAAAACCAAAGATTTTCCCTGATGTCCTTGAGATTTTGCTAATAGTCATGGAACTGCCCTTAAATTATCGCCACTAATTCATAACCTATCCAATAGTCTAGACTTACCTGATGTCATTAACTGACTAAAAGATTTCTGAATTTTCTTAAACTTCTGTAGACTGCCCTAAATTTTCAGTATTTTTTATAAGAACACATATTTTTTTTATCTAGCTCGTTTATTTGTTAGACTCATTCACGCTATCTTTACGGAGCCAATCATTCACTATTTATTGTTTGTATCAAAATTAACTTATTTCTATGTATAGTATGAGTTGGACCGATTTTCGTAGGCAGGATCAGGTGAGAAGCTTGGCGGTGGGGTTTCGTTGTCTCATCAGAGCGTTGTAGCCAGTATGAACGGTAGTACGGTTCTAGATTCGTCTGGAGTTCGACCGGCTATGGTGATCAGTAGACGACGATGAGACTCATCGAGACGGGGGGATAAGATAAACAAAAACTAATAATGAGAATTAAACGATAAAGGAATTAAATTCTTTTACTAGAGATTTGCAGAAACACATAACCCAAGCAACAATTTTGGTTTTATAACGCTCTTGAAGATCATGGTTTAGCCCTGAAGAGTTCTTTAAAACCTCGATAAAACTTGCAATGTTACTTGGGAAATCGACTGCATATAACAGAGATCGCGGTACCCAACACGGCTCTGATACGGATATAAAGTTGTCTTCCTTGGGCCTCGAGGGTATTCAAAAGTCGCTCTCTGGCAGCTTCATTATCCCTACATTGCCAAACTGCGTGATCGATGTCGTCGTAACCGTTTCCACACCGACAGATGTTGCTGTGCATGAGATTTATTCTTTGGAGATGCGCATCTAGCGAGTTGTGGTTGGACATAACCCAAGTAACCAAAAGTTCTGATAAAAGGCTATGTGTGGCAAGCAGCTAGGTTGAAGGTGGTCTATAGAATTCGAAGCAGCTCCATTTTTAAGTCGTTAGAAGAACTTGAAAGTTCCGGTACTATAATTTAAGAGCATTCTAAGAAACTTCTGGTGGATCTTCAACGGAACTTTTAGAAAATAAGTTAGAAAAGGTTTTTGTCCTCTACACTTAGTTTATATTTAGTTAGCACTTTTATGAAAGTTGATTTTAAAGTCAGGTCTTTATTAATGTTATTTCTAAAGGCAGGTATGAACGTGTATTAATTTATCAGCATTAGTATTAGTATTGGAGCTGTTTGAAGAATTACACTCAGTACGAACCGCTACGTTATCTGAGAT
The DNA here is from genome assembly GCF_037179485.1 of Ochlerotatus camptorhynchus. Lineage (NCBI taxonomy): Eukaryota > Metazoa > Arthropoda > Insecta > Diptera > Culicidae > Ochlerotatus > Ochlerotatus camptorhynchus. The sequence continues at coordinate 310,462 of NW_027040717.1, forward strand.
ATATTAAAGTGAGCTGTTGTCCCTCCTACTGTTGGAGTTTTCAGTGCCAGCTGACATGAATAATTTTATGTTTGGATAGAATATTGATGCAGTGCATAAATATAAGAATTATGATTTATTTGAGCAACAGATCATTTCATATTTACATAAATTAAATTTTGTTACTAAAAAGACTTATGCGGATTGCTTCATGTAGGCTATGACGGACCTTTTTAGAAACTTTCAAGTTGCTAAGAAGTTCCGCAGGGAACTTTTAATATACTTCAAAGTTGCTAAGAAGTTCCGCTGGGAACTTGTTCGGAACTTTGTTGTGGCCATGTTTTCAACCTTGCCTGATGTTCCTAAGAAGTGCTTAGGGATGCTTTTTGGAACTCTTTTTTGTTAACTTCAAGTTGCTAGGAGCAGGCATGGAAAATCATTTGCATTCATTTCGTGCATTCATTTACATTCATTTGCCTCTAACTTTTTTCATCAACAGCATTCCGCAAAATGATGTATAGAGCTTTTGTAGGTTTTGTTATTATCCATAACTTTTGATACTAATTCAAATCCGTATCTCTGATGCATGACGAATCAGAGCTAACAGAAGCCACTACTGTTTTCCAGTGAATGTATTTTACATTCACTGAAAAACAGTAACAAGTTCTGCCCGCTCTAGTTCGTGATGGATAAGGGTACAGCCAGGGTAGACGCGATTCGCGACGCGACGCGACCAATTCAAAAGAATCTTATTATTTATTATTATTCCTTGCGTGAGTCGCATCGCGTCGCGTCGCGTGTCGCGTCTACCCTGGCCGCGGCCTAAGAGATATAGATTTGAGTTATGAACAAAAGTTGTAGCTAATCCTACAAAAGCGCTATATAGCGCTTTTGTAGGATTAGCTACAACTTTTGTTCATAATATATACATGTATATACATCATTTTGCGGAATGCTGTTGATGAAAAAAGTTAGAGGCAAATGAATGTAAATGAATGTAAATGATTTTCCATATCTGGTTAGGAGTACGCATCGGAACTTTATGCATGAGCATGAGCATGAGCATGATTGACTGCCCATGGTTTCTACTCTGTTATTGCCAGACCAGCTGTAATTACACAGAGAACCAATAGACGATGCTTGGGACTAGCAATCATCCTCAATGTGTAAAAACTGGTGATCTCGAATTAGGCAATACCAGCGCCAGCCGCGCCTGAACGCAGGTCAAGAAAGGAATGGGCAGGAATGTGTTGACGTGACACTCGCTTTGATGGAAGCCGAAGAGTCCTCTGCATTTCCACGAGGAATCACAGTGATGTTGGGTAAGAGAGTTGGGTTAGCAGCAGGGTTCGTTTTGGTAAACGATAAGCTGAATTGATGTCATAACAATCGTGTAACACGAAGGAGCTTGGGATTGAACCCACGGTCTTCTGCTCAGTAAGCAAAAACGTCTGCCACTAGGCAGACGAGCTCCTTTTTAATCATTGACGAATCTTGAATATGGATGGGCTTGAGATTAGACTCATTATGTTCTGCTCAGTAAGCAAAAACGGTTGTTCTAAGGCCACCGAGCCTCTCATATCACATTATAGCGTTACTCAAGTTTTTATAACTATTCAAACCCGACGACAACGAAAAGTTTTACAAAATACACGATAAACAAGCGATATTTTAATATTTTTAATATGAAAGGATCTGGGACCGCGTTTTTCTCCTCAGTAAGCAAGCCACTGCAACCGACGATCTTTGAAATCCTAAAACTAAAAGCTACGAAAAAGTACTTAGGCCTTCATTAAGATCCACTTTCACGCGACGTTCAATGTTTCGATTTTCTCTTTACGCATGGTTCAGACAATCATAACAAGCTATGACCGACGTGACGATTGTTTAAGACCTGGTTAAACAAGCTATTCAAATGAAATTACGTTCTCGAATTTCACTTGGAATGTAATGAACAACAGAAATACGCGATAATTCATACTTTCAGCGCTTGATGTTTAATTTTAAATATACTAACGGTACTGCCTAAGACTACGACGGCGATTACGACAGCGACTACGACGGCGCCTACGACAACGACAACAGAGAATTTGTAAATTACCATTTGTTTAGTAGTGAGGAGATCCATACAATGGTTATCATATATGATCTTTCGACCAGCACACTCATCTGCTCACTTATCTTTGAAAGGAAATAAGATGAGTGCCTACCTGGTTTCATCGACCGAATAACCTCAATCGAACTGAGACCATCCGAGAAGATGAAGTAATGGTCTGCGGGCATGTTCGAAATCATCCCCAATACAAAGTTGATTGCTGCCAGCTCAGCAACATAAACGGCACAAGGTTTCTGATGTTTCAGGAAGACGCTAGAGTTTTCATTAAACATACCGAAGTCAGTGGATGCATTGAAACGTGACCCGTCTGTAAATATCTTTTCATGCAATAGACGTGTTGATACGTTTTTTGGAAAATACGCGGGTTAATAATAGGTCGAAGTTGATCGGGAATCCCATGAATGCTTGTTTCATGGTCAGATCATATTCAAATAAGGAACTGCAAGAATCCGAAATTGAATTATCTTTACCGTTTTATGATTTTCCACAAGTTTTGTAAACTTTTTAAACGCTCACGGAACTATAACATACATCACTAATTTTCCCTGAAGTCGAGTGGCACCGGTGGTGTAATGATAAGCATGATTACCTTTCACCCCAGCAGGCTTGGGTTCAATCTCAGTTGGTGTCACTGGGATGTTCTGATGCATTACATCTCTGATCACGCCTTCCTTCTGAAGCGTAGTAAAGCCGTTGGTCCCCGGTTCATGTGTTGATGGGTCGATAGGTAGGGTCCAGGTGTAGGAACTGCCTCCCTGGCTTCGGTAGCATTGGTGCTCAGCACGGAAAACAAGATCGACAGAAAACAAATCAAGGAAAAGAAAAAAAACTTGGGTGTCACAAATGTTGTGATGTTAATTAAAAAGCTTCTGAAAACTGTATATTTTCTTCCGTTCGGTTTTAGTCGCACAATTATATATCATAAATTTCTTATCCATATCATTTAATATTATAATTTCAAATCATCTTGACTAGCACTTTCATTACCATCATACGATCTAGGGTAACACCGAAGGTGTAGACGGCCTGTCAAGCAGCCAGTACGGGTTCCGAACGGGCAGATCTACGGTGGACGTCATCCGTGACGTCATCCAGACGGCAGAGGTGGTCCATCGGAAACGAAGGGGCATTCGCTACTGCGCGGTGCTAACCTTAGACGTGAAGAACGCGTTCAACAGCGCGTGCTGGGGGGCGATAGCCCGCTCGCTACACCAGCTCCAAATTCCCGGAGGGCTGTATAACATTCTGGAAAGCTACTTCCAGAATCGTGTGTTGACGTACGACACAGAAGATGGCGAAAAATGCGTTAGAGTCACCGCAGGTGTGCCACAAGGCTCCATCCTGGGCCCAGTGCTATGGAACGTCATGTACGATGGACTGTTGAGGATAAAATTCCCGGTAGGCGTAAAAATTGTAGGTTTTGCCGGCGATGTCACGCTGGTAGTCTGCGGGGAATCCCTCGAGGAGGTAGAGCTGACAGCGGCCCACTGCGTCAGGCTTGTGGAGGAATGGATGAGAACCAAGAAACTGGAGCTCGCCCATCACAAGACGGAAGTGGTCGTAGTCAACAATCGCATGTCAGTACAGCATGCGACGTTGACAGTCGGCGGAAGCACAATTAGGTCTGTGCGCTCTCTAAAACTCTTGGGGGTTATGCTCGACGATAAGCTCAGCTTTGGCTGCCACGTCGAGTACGCCTGCAAGAGAGCGTCTATGGCTGTGGGGGCATTATCCCGTATGATGTCAAACAGCTCGGCAGTGAATGCCAGTAAGCGCAGGCTCCTCGCTAGGGTCGTAGTATCTATCCTCAGATACGGCGGCCCTGCGTGGGCTGCGGTACTGGATATTGACTGCCACAGGCAGAAATTAGAGAGTACACACAGGCTAATGGGCTTAAGGGTGGCCAGTGCATACCGTACTATCTCGAGAGAGGCCGTCTGTGTCATAGCAGGGATGATGCCAATCAGCCTTATCATTAAGGAGGATGTGGCGTGCTATGACGCGGGGACCGTTCGAGGGGTGCGCAACAACGCGCGAGTTGTGTCGACCGCGAGATGGCAATCGGAGTGGGAAAACTCCACAAAGGGGAGGTGGACTTACCGCTTGATACCTTCCGTATCAAGCTGGGTCAACAGGCGCCATGGGGAAGTAAACTTCCACCAGACACAGTTCCTGTCAGGGCATGGCTGCTTTAGGAGCTACCTGCATAGGTTCGGACATGCAAGTACTCCCATCTGCCCCACATGTGCTGGTGTCGAGGAGACCGCCGAACACGTCGTGTTCGTTTCGAGCCAGTATCGAGCGCTATGCTAGCGATATGCGGAGCGGATACCAGTCCGGATAACATCGTTCATAGGATGTGTGGTACCACCGAGAACTGGAGTGCGGTGGTGACTGCGGTCACCCACATAGTTTCGGTATTACAACGACAGTGGCGAGCCGAGCAGCAGTTATCTACTGCCCGACCAGATCGTTAGAGTATTGCTAGAGAGGCGCCATAGCGCTACAGCGGCCCCTCCCACGAAGTAATGCCTTCGGACGGTTCCGGGGATGTCAAGGGCCAAGCGCACAGGGTAAGGTTTAGTGGGTCGGGAGTGAAATTCTCCCATCCCCACACCCTGAGTTCCTTCTCAGGTGTCTGTGAGCAGATTCCCCCCTGTATAAAAAAATATATATATATATATATACGGTCTAGGGTACGCTCTAACAAGGGCTACGATCAGCCAAGCTCTAACAAGGGCATTCTAATCTGTACTGTACAACTGTATTAATTGTACTAGTCTACGTTGGTTGACGAAATAAATAAATAAATAAATAAATAAATAAATCGTTTTTCTATTATTTTTCGTTATCGAATCACTCAAATCAAGGACAAAAAAAAACATCGACCAAAGGAGACATCAACTTGTGGAAAATACGTTGTATGGAAAAATGGAGGGACCGCTGAATTCATAGAGTTTAGAAAATATCTAGTTCTAGAATATCGAGTTGTGGAGAGTTGACTGTAATTTATTTTAAACATAAACAAACATGTTATGTAAAATTAAGTGTCAAGTTTCAATTCAGTCACTCATGAATCATTCGAAGTCTGCAGTTTACTCAACTCAATAGCTTGTACTTGCGTAATCTTTCTATCCTTTTGATGGCTGCATCTAGCTTTTCCACACTTTCAGAAAACCACTTGATTACTTTTTGTATTCTATTCACTTTAAACCATTTAAGGATATCCTTAATTAGTCTGGGATGTGATTTGATCTCGTTATCTTTAGCGTGAGAGGCTTGGATGCTAACGATTGCAGGTATTGTTAAGAAAGCTCATGTGTCAATTTGACAAGTTGTGCATGCAATACTTAAAGTAAATTGGTTCGCACAAAAAGACCTGTAATTCGTGATTCAATAAGTTTAAAAAGTCCATAAATGTTTCACAGTACTTTTATTAAAACTTGAAAGTTACAGCATTAGATGGTTACATTTCTCCACGAAATCTCAAACCTTCCTCTTGATGGAGCCCATCAGCGCCCACACAATGAAAACAAACACGAAATCAACGCATTTCATTCATTTTGCCTGCATTTACTGGATTTTATTGACTAACACGCCGTTTCGTCGAAGTCGCTGCTTTGAAATTGCCAAGTATTTTTCGATTGGTCGGAATTCCGGGCAATTCGGAGGATTCATTAGCTTGGGGACAAAATCGATCTTGTTGGCAGCATACCACTCCAGAACCACTTTGTTGTAGTGGATGATGGCCAAATCGGACCAAAAGATGACTTTGCCCCTATGCTTGCGGATGAGCGGCAATACACACTTTTTCAGGAATTCTTCAATGTAAACTTGGGATGTCATCGTCGAGGATGTGACGAATGGTTCCGTTTTCAGGCCACAACTGCAAATCGCTTGGCAAACCATGGCCTTCTTCGCGAACTTGTCGGCAAGCACGAACTTGAATCTTCCCGGCACATCCCCACGTCCAGTCACGATGTAAAACTTTTGACCGGGAAACTGCTTAAAATTGAGTTTGACGTATGTTTCCTCATCGATTAAAGTGCAGCCCTTGTGTCTCGTCAAAACATGGTCATACAAGAGCCTTGCACGCTTTTTAGCCACCGAATTCTGCTTCATGTGCTGGTTCGGATGTTTACTGGCTTTGTACGACTTGTATCCTTCCCTGGCGAGGATGTTCCGCACCGTTTGAAAGTTGGCCACATCTCGTATCGACAGACTAGGGTTGGCTGTAACGCACCACAACACCTTGCTGCGCAGCTGACGATCCCTGGTTGCAATTTTTTCGTAGGTCCGCTGATTCCTTTCCTCACTCAGAATTTCCTTGTAGGTTTTTAGAACTCGACAAACTGTTGTTTTCGGCATCTTCAGCACTTTAGCCAGCGTGGAATCAGATCACTCCGAATTTTCCAGGTGTTTGTGCACAATATTTTTTCTTCAGTTCCATTTGACGTTATTTCTGAACGCGATCGACTACTTTGATCAAACTTGCACCAGTTGTTCTCTGCCAGAAGTATAAAAACCACTGTCAAAGATTTTCAATTCCCACTAGAGGCGGGCTAGCGGCGTGCGAGGGGCGTACCAATTTACTTTTAGTCAGCCTTTATTTAAATTTTAGACCCATTTGACATAATCGCCAATCGTTTTTCGGTGGCATAAGAACCCTTAACCTTCCCCCTTCTAGCTACGTGTCTGGATGGGTCTACTCTACTAGTGTGAGCGACCACTCTAATTAGCAAAGCAGGTAGAGGCCAAGCAAAATATTGATAATGATTTTATGTTGTACGATTACAGTTTGTGTAAGAAATCTGGCGCGCCATTCAAAGTGTTTATAGGGTTAAGATCTAATTTCCGTCACACTTAGCACAACCCGCACTTCACGTCTATATTATGAACGGGTTTGAACACTGGACTGGACTGTTTGGAGACTGGAGACATTTTGTCCAAAAACATCGTGAATGGATTCACTTTGACATACGGATGAAGGCAGCTGAAATGGTTTCGCTAGGAGCGCTTCTTTGGTTTTCGAGAGGAATGGATGTAAATATTAATATTTTGAGTTTTTTTAGACTTTTTTTTTTGTAGATTTTGAACTATACTATTGAACAAAATGTAAGATTTGTAATTGTTTATGTTTCTGCACGATATAACGGAGATTGGTGTTTGAAGTATTGCTCTACCCTATTATTGTTTGAGGCAACTGATAGTGCATAGCATTTGTCACTAGATCGTGGATCGTATTTAGCGTTGCCGAAAAAAAAAAAGTTTCACATAACCTTAGTTGAACAAGCCCTTTCTTGTTTCACACTTACCTTAAAGAATCATCAATGATATCCGCTGTCTCTATTCGAAGTTCACCCAGGTTATCTCGGCAACTGTAAAGAGTAAACAAAACAAACCTATATTTTCATTCGCTGGACAACGGACACACATGCATCTTCAAGAGATAAGCGCACAAAAAACTGCAAGAGTGATTCTGCAAGGATTCTAGACAAGCTCAGTTTTATTTTGCTAGTGCATCCTATCAGTGCCAGTGCTCTGTGCTAGTTTTCAAATCCCAAAGGAAATTGCAAAAGATCACCTCGGTAAGTAGGTTGAAATGGGGACATAAAGGCGTATGCTTTTCAACTTTCATTCATACATTAAAGCAGAAGAAAATGATACGACAAGAACAATACGGGTGAATATTTGTGACGTTGAAGTCCGAAAAAAAGAAAAATACAAAAACAATATCTAATTCGAACAAAAAGAGTGACGAAGCGGAATGCTACTTTTCTCGTTCGGGTTCCGTGATCAAGATGGGCTGTGGTTGGTGGGTGGAAAATTTCGGGAGGGCAACAGATCATTTTCAACTTTCCGCTCGGTGCACTTGTATTCAAAATGTTGGCAACCGAGTGTGACAGAATAATTGCTGTTCATTTCTTAAGCCCTCCTTTGTGTTTCACCGTCACGACGACGACGCTACGGTGGCGGTGGTGGTTCACGCTTTTCTTTGCGGTTGAGGGGCCTGTTTTCGTGTGGAGGCATCTTTGAAACTGTGTAGAATTAGTAAAAACGAAACGAAAAATAAACATCATTTGTACACTTGTTGAAAGTTAAAGTGACCTTTCGTACCGTAGATTGACGTGGAGCCAGAACTTGCTCTTAGCTTTAAAATTCGTGCATCTTTTTCACCGTAACATCACATTTTATTTTAAAACCGTGAGTCGATCCCTTGGAAATTTTTCATTATTAACTAAAAGGGTTCCGATTGCGTACTTTTGTCCCACTGGTGGGGCAAGAGTGCGCATTTTACAAAATCTTTCACAAGCGTCTGTTGAATTCAATTCGAGTGTCTTATAAATCAATAAATAACCAAAAAAATGTTGTCATCGTTTCGCACATATTGTTTGCATGCACTCATTTGTTTTCTTTGTTCCAGTTTTGAGTGGTGGAAATTAGCATAAAATCGTGCAAATCTGATGTAATTATTATATCCGGATAATATTACTGCAGTAAAACATATTAACCAAAGATTAAAACAAATTCTATCAACTTTTTCAAAATCAAAACGACGTGACGACCGTTCCAAGCTATTCGTTCTCTTGCCCCACTCTAAGTCAATAATGAACAAAGTCTCCCATATATTACATCCAGTGCTGTGGTTGTGGGTAGTCGCGGGTAGTCGCGGGTAGTCGACGACTGCTTAGCTGCAAACCGAAAAAAACGTTTACAAAATAAGTAAAATACAGCAATCCAATTAGAGCACAACGCAAATGTTAAATATTAAAAATACTCTGCACCCAAGTCAGTCCCCTCGAACTCTTGCGCCCCCAATTAACAAACAATCAATCAAAAATGGTACAATTGAATTGGCCTGTGCTCCTGATCGGGGAAAAATTAAAAAAAAAATGTTAAATAATACCACTGAACTGTTAAAAAGTTCATCTGATTGAGTTTAACCACTAACGGTGCAAATCCTGATTGGCGGACAAAAGTTGGCGCTACTTAGTGGCGTAAGATAGAAATTTTGACATGATGGTGCTTTCAAAATTCTTTCACGGTGAGGTATGGAAGAGTAGTATGGAATCATAAAAAAAGATCGACATCACTACGGAAGGTACTGAATCACTTGAGAATAGTTCGGAATCACTTCGAGAAGTATTGAATCACTTAAGAAAATAATTGAATCACTTCATAAAAATTCGGAATCACTTCGGAAAGAACTGAATCATTTCAGAGAGCACTGAATAACTAAGGAAAGTTCGAAATCACTTTTGAAAGTATTGAATCACTTCAGAAAAGTTTAGATTCACTTCGAAAGTGCTAAACCACATCGAAAATGTTTTCAATTACTTCGGAAACTACTGAATCACTGAGGAATGAATTGTAAAGGGTTATACGGTCAAAATTTGGTCAATATCAACTTGACGTATTTCTTTCAATTTTGCATTTAAAAAACCTGAACACCCCTCATTTTGAAGGTGTGTGTGTGTAGAATGTTGCTCCTATTTTGATTTTGGAATTCACTCTTCAGTTGTCAAAATGCCGTCCAAGCAAGAAGAGCAGCGTATCAAAATTTTGCTCGCGCATCGCGAAAATCCGAGCTACTCGCACGCAAAGTTGGCAAAATCGCTAAAAGTTGCCAAATCAACCGTTACAAATGTAATTAAAGTGTTTGGGGAACGTTTGTCGACAGCCAGGAAGTCTGGATCGGGGGGAAATCGAAAACCGGAAGCCGCTGAGACGACAAAGAGAGTTGCCGGTAGTTTCAAGCGAAACCCTAACCTCTCTCTCCGAGATGCCGCAAATAAGCTGGGTGTATCGTCTACAACCGTGCATCGAGCCAAAAAACGAGCCGGACTATCGACTTACAAGAAGGTAGTGACTCCAAATCGCGATGATAAACAAAATACGACGGCCAAAGCGCGATCCCGGAGGCTGTACACGACGATGCTGACGAAGTTTGACTGCGTGGTAATGGACGACGAAACCTACGTCAAAGCCGACTACAAGCAGCTTCCGGGACAGGAGTTTTATACGGCAAAAGGAAGGGGAAAGGTAGCAGATGTTTTCAAGCACATGAAACTGTCAAAGTTCGCAAAGAAATATCTGGTTTGGCAAGCCATCTGTACCTGTGGCTTGAAAAGCAGCATTTTCATAGCTTCCGGGACTGTCAACCAAGAAATTTACGTGAAAGAGTGTTTGAATAAACATCTGCTGCCTTTCCTGAAGAAACACGGTTGTTCCGTACTGTTTTGGCCGGATTTGGCATCTTGCCATTACGGTAAAAAGGCCATGGAGTGGTACGCCGCCAACAACGTGCAGGTGGTTCCCAAGGACAAGAACCCTCCCAACACGTCAGAGCTCCGCCCAATTGAGAAATACTGGGCTATTGTCCAGCGGAACCTAAAGAAGACCAAAAAAACTGCTAAGGGCGAGCAGCAGTTCAAGGCAAACTGGCTTTCTGCGGCGAAGAAGGTGGCCAAGGTGGCTGTACAAAATCTGATGGCAGGGGTCAAGCGTAAGGCCCGGCAATTCGGATTTGGAAAAGCGGAAGCCTAACTGAATATTTTTCCTGAATTTTATACTAATTGAACTTGAAAAAGAAATTCAATTTGATTTTTTAAATAAACGATTTCACCGATTTACACGCGTTTTCCCTTGACCAAATTTTGACCGTATCACCCTTTATCACTCTAGAAATGTTCAGAATCACTTCTGAATGTACTGAATCGATTCAGAACAGTTTGGAATCACTTCAGAAAGTCCTGAATCATTTTAGAAATGTTAAGAATCACGTCACAAAGTACTGAATAACTTCAGAAAAGACCCAAAACACTTAATAAATATTCTAAATCACTTTGGAAAGAACTGAATTATCATTGTGGAAAGTTCACTTTGAAAATAATTGAATCACTTAAGAATGCACTGAATCACTTCAGAAATGTTCGGAATCACTTCGGAAAATACTGAATATCTTCAGAAATGTTCGGAATCAGTTTTGGAAAAGTTCATGATCACTTCGGAAAGTACTGAATTATTTCAGAAAGCACTGAATCACTTCGGAAAGTGTTGAACCACTTTTAGCTTGGAATCTCTTCGGATAATATTTTATCACATCAGAAAATTTCGGATTCACATTAGACAGTACTGAATCATCTCAGAAAGTTTTTAATCATTTCCGCAAGTACGGGATCACTTCGAAAATAATTTCTTTAGTCAGAAATGCACCGAATCACTTCAGGAACGATCGGAATTACTTCAAAAATACGCGATTCAGTATTTTTTTTATTCAGATTTCATAATGTTTAAAATCACTTCGGAAAGCAGAGTAGTATGGAATCATAAAAAATCACTTCGAAAAGTATTGAATCACTTAAGAAAATAATTGTATCACTTCATAAAAATTCGGAATCACTTCGGAAAGTACTGAATCATTTCAGAAAGTACTGAATCACTTTAGAAATGTTTGGAATCACTCCGAAAATTACTGAATAATTCCAGATAGTTTGAAATCAATTCTGAAAGTAATGAATCACTTCAGAAAAGCTTTGAAATTCTTCGGATAGTATTGAATGACTTCATTTGGAAAATACTTAATCTTTCCAGAAAGTTTGTAATCGCTCTCGTAAAAATTAAAAAAATATCCGGAAAGACCTGAACAACTTCACAAAATTTCGGAAAGTACTGTATATGTACTGAAGTAAAGAATTTCAAGTTAACAATCACTTTTTCAAGAGCTGAAAATCACTTTGTAATAACTTCAGAAAAGTTTGGAATCCCTTCAGAAAAATCGGAATCTCTTTGCGGAGCACAGAATCATTTAAAAAAGTAGAAGGGTCTGTGCCTAGGGGCACGAACGGAATTAATTGATCAATTATCTATTATCTCAACTCTTTCCGTTTTTGAATTGTAGGCGTACCAAATTTGTAGTAATCTTTTTCAAAGAGAAAATTGATTAAGAGAATCAATCAAAATCACTGGCACCCCTGCTTCCAAGTTTGGTTACAAGATTACAACTCTGGAGAGCATTTTGTGTGGTCGTTGGGGGCTTGTGGTTCTGAATATGGACAAACAAGCACAGATACATTCTATTCCAACTGATGTAAGCTTGATGGCCCTGAAAAGGGCCGTTTTATTGAAGAGGACATCCATGGCCACTTACGCTTGGCGTGTTTAGTGTTGGTGACAGCATCACGGACCTCATTTTCCAGGAACACCTTCAGCACACCTCATAGATCAGACCGGAGATACGTTTGACACCACCACGGCGAGCAACGACCGATGGCGGTTATCTCGAAGAACTTTGCGATTACGCTTGGCGCCTCCTTTACCAGACCTTTTCCTCCTTTGCCACGACCAGTGAAGGAGTGGACTAGCCACCACCTTCCTACTGCTGCTATTGCTGTTCACCACGCCGTCCGAAGCGAAAATGAGCTTATGTCATACAGCAGCGCTCTTTTATATCTTTTCAGGTTAAAGCAGAATGATGTGCAACCAAGTGGTATAAAAGCTACAAAGACTCCTCCCATTATGAGTAGTTTGCTATCAAGTAGCGACACTGGCTCTTTTCCTTTTGCGTACACGGCGAATGAGAACGACCCAAATTTGAGTTTAGTTCACTCATAATCGCCAAAAGTGCAGGAACTCAGCGATGAGTAAATTTGTCTCATGGTTTCCTGTGGAAAACCTAAAAAATCTGCCAGAAAATGAGGAAATTGACGAAAATTTTATTCAGTCCCGGAGTAGTACCAATAGACTGAGTGAATCCAATCTTTACTTCTCAAATTCGGGAATTTTTCCCTGGAAAATCCAGGAAAAACCTGGGAAAACATGAGCCAAATTTACTCATTGCTGTGTTCCTGTCAGGGGTTGAAACAGTTGACGTTTTTTACTACACTCGCTTCGTTGTCGTGCGCGACAGTCTGTTTGTATTCGAACACTCATGCTCTACCGTCGTCTCTCTCACACAACACGAGCGGTAGAATAACATTCGAGCTAAAAGAAAATTATCAAAATAGCTATCATATGACATGTGTGATTTCGTTGTAATTCCTCAATTTGGTGTAAATCAAATCATTTCTGATCAGAAATATTATTACTAGGACATTATTGCTTGCCATTTTCAGAATTCACGCAAGCACACCATCAGTAGCTCTTATTATGAGAAAAACTAAAATACATACATTCGTGACGGTCTTCGGCGACAGTGTTGTATGACAGACCCTGTCATATGACATTTTAGTTTGGTACTGTACTATGATAGCTTGCTTTGCAAGTGTCGGAGGCAAAGGCAGTCAATTATCACAGAAAATGTGTCGACTACCGTGACCGCTTACAAGACTGGTTCCTGTACTTTATTTCTTATTTCTGAGATAACTAAACTCAAATTTGGGTCTTTCTCATTCGCCGTGATATCACCTTGCAAGATATCGGTGCCGGTGGTTAGCGTGATTACCTCTCACCCCAGCAGGCCTGGGTTCAATCTCAGTCGGCGCCACCGGCATGTTCTAAGGCATAACATCTCTGATCACGCCTTCCTTCGGGAAGTAAAGTCGTTGGTCCCCGGTTGAGTTGATGGGTCGATTCCTACCAGGTGTGGGAGCTGCCTCCCTGGCGTCGGTAGCATTGGAGCTCAGTACGGAAAACAAATCTCGCGTCACTTTTCAATAGGCCCTCTCTACATTGATGGATTCTGTTCATCGACACTCTCTTTTGTAAATAACTCGGCTTCACAAATGTTTCCTGCCGTCTTCGTCAAATTAGATGCTAGATTGTTGCTTCCCAACAAACAATTTGAGTTGATTAACAGCTGAAAGGCCATTTTTTAGCTGAAGAAGCTTATTTGTGCTTGAATAAGCTCTCGTTCAACAATCAATGTTTGTTGGGTTCTTCCATCGAAAATATCCGGTCGTGGCGATTCAAAGTTGATCAAGGTTGATCAAAATAATTTGTACCCCTGCTTCCAGCTTGATTACATGAGCATTTTGTGTGGTCGTTGGTTCTGAATATGGACAAACAGGCAGATGAATTATATTCCTACTTTTTACTGTAATAAGCTTGGTGGCCCGGAAAAGAGCCGTTTTGTTGCCAAAGTTGGTGATGATTTAACCTCCGAAACCAATCAGAGTGCGTCTCTGTCACTTCAAAACGTAGATGACATCCATGTTTAGTGTAGGTGACAGCATCACGGATCTCATTTTTCAGGAACACCTTCAGCACACCTCGTTAATCAGACCGGAGATACGTCAGACACCGCCACGGCGAGCCAGACGACGGATGGTGGTTATTTCGAAGAATTTGCGTTTGGTTCTGAATATGGCGATGAGTGTGCAAAATATTACGCAATTCCATCCTCCCTATTCGCACAGGCCCGATGATCGGAGGCGAATGCCACTTCGTCTTGTTTCGTCTACTTACTACTCTCTGACGACTGTGCTGGGGAAGCAGCATATGCATGTAGGTAATTGGTGGATTTGTTAGTTATTTCGACGCTTTTGGACAATGCTGGACATTTACCAGTTTTTCAATAGTTTCTTGTAGAAAATCAACATTCGGAAGCATTGTTATTGATGCGAAGCCATATTTCTGATCGATTGGTGATAAAATTATTGAAATTGGACCAGGGACAGCTGAGTTATTAACGTTCAAAATCTTTCTTAATTTGTTACATGTTCCATTTTCGGTTTTCACAAAGTGGACCCCCATATAGAAATCTATGGTAATCACATACTTTACGATAGGCAATAACAGCGCTGGTCGCTTCCAATTGTAGGTCAGTTAGACCGTCAAAAACCGAAAGATCCTCCTCACTTCCACGAATTTTTCAATAGTTTTTCAACAGGATTCACTTCAGGGAGTATTGATTTTTATCGCTAAGTCACTCAATTATGACGCATCAAAAAGATCTCGATTTTGGCAACATACCGTATGTGTGATAATGTTTGCACCATTGAGCAATGTCAAAATTAAAAAAATTCTCAAAAATTCGTTTTCGAGTTTTTTTTTGTTTATTCAAAGGGGGGATGTGTCTAAGAGTCCTAAACTATGTTAATCATCGATCGAGTTTCTACATCTTGCAATTACGGCTTCCACACGCTTCCGGAATGCACGGCAAGTTCTGATAATGTAGTCTGGATCCATTTCTCTCCAGGTACGGGTCAATGTTTGTCTGAGGCTTGCTGTACTCGGGTGGCGTTTAGACGCACCATATTTAGTAACCCAGGTAGCAAATTGATGCTTAACAAGTGTTCTTTCGACGATTTTAATTCAGGCTTAGTTTTAATAATTGTTGTACATAGACCACTTTAACCTTTGTTCAGCTTTTAAACATCTAAATCTGGTGATTTTAATCAGCCCAAAGCTTAACAACAATCTAAATTATAAGCTTTTCAATGCATTAACCAACAGCCTTTTCCAACCCTTGTTCAGCCTTAATTTTTTATTAAAAAAAATATAATGGAAGACCGCTTCATATCTTATATTTTTTATGAGACTGCTTTAGAATGTTGCTGACTAATTGGATTTGCATATTTATATTGTAATTATATGTCTAAAAATTACCTTTACATTTCGGGATTCGAACCTGCAGTCGCTGATTCACAGGCGTCAACTATACCCACTCGACCACATAAGTATATTTGAGGCAGAAAGTATGATCATTAACATGAAGCACGTCAGAATTAAGTTGAATAATAGCAACCGGAAGAGTATTATACAGCAATGCCTAATTATAAACAATAAATTGTGACAGTAAAACATTCCTCTATTTTCAAGTGCAGTAAACACAATGTGGACACAAGTGCGCGATGTACTTCGATGCTATTTTAGTGCTATTATGTGTGAAAATTAAGTGCAATATAAAGTGGTGAACAGACAAAACACAGGATTACTAATGTTAATACTTCCGACGCCGTCGCTAGGTGGAGCTATTCTTAAAAAGCTCCTCTTCCTTTTCAATTGTCTCTACTGCTGGTGCTGCTTGGGATTAGAAAGGTAGGCAGTGAATTTAGAATAACTAAAATGTCGGAAATGCAACAAGTGTGACTGACGACATTTAACAATATTGTGCTATAAATTCATATTATTCTATCAGGCTATCGGAATATTTGTAGCGCATTGCTGGTTTGTGGAGTAGTATTAAGCTTAAATAAGTCTTGTTCAGTCTTTATATCAGCTAACTTACTGAGGTTGAATTATGGGGATACAATTCGCTTCATGCACTACTAATCAACTGTATATTCAGCCTGGTGATAATCAGCTTCGTACACCTTAAATCAACCAATAATCAACTTTTGTTCTTACAATTCAGCTTGAATTGTTACTTGGGAATCCAGCGGATTAAGATCGGGGCTGGATGGCGGCCACATATCCTTCGCCCAGAACGGAAGATGTTCCTGCAACCACTTCTGAGTGCAGTTCGAGGTGTGGCACGGAGCCCCATCTTGTTGAAATACAACATTTAGCTTCGGACCGTACTGTTCTTTGATCCACGGAAGAACATACTTACTTAAAATCCCGATGTAAACCTCCGTGTTGACCTTGTCGCCTTCTGGAATGAACACCAGGTCGATTTTTTTTGCCATCGGAAGCCACCAATCCAAACACCATAACGCTATCAGGATGCTTGGTCTGATACACGTTCTTGTGCTCGTCGGCCACATCTTTTACCGGAAGAGAACTAATATACCGGTCGGTTCTGGAATTTGATACGGGATCGATGGTAAACTTGCTCTCGTCGGTGAACAGTATTACCGGATTTTTTCGCTTAGGAAAGTTCAAGATTTTCTTGCATCGTTCGACTCGTAGCTCCCGGATGCGGTTGGTAATCATGTGAGTTTTTTTTTTCGTTCCCTCGACTTCGCCCCGCAATGTTTCTTTACGATCTTCCGTGCCGTAAAGTCACTGATCCCGTGTTCCTTTGCCATTTATTGAACGCACTGGATTCATCCGAATCTTCCTTTTGATAGCAGCGATAACCCTCGAAACCCGAGCTGACCTCGGACGACCTGTGGCCACCTCCACGGATAGATGTCCTTTCTTTTCTCGGTCTAAAACTCTTTTGACTGTCCACCGAGACACTCCCACGGCGATTGAAATGTCTTCGACATTTGCGCGTGGGACAAATCACGAATACGCTGCCACTTCGTCATGGTGCAACTGTCAGACTAAGTAAATCGTTTTCTTTTATACACAGCCTACTACGGTATGAGCTATAGGTTACGTGCATGCAAAGAAAACCAAGGCATTGTTTGCACAGGTGAAACGGGCACCTTATTTGTACGATTGTCGATGTCCCCTAGCTCGATATCGAGTTATATAACCACATTAAAAAAGAGTGTCATGGCTACTGCGATAGCGAATTTCTATGACATTGTTATTCTATAACTCGATAATTCTATAACTCGAGTTGTAGAGAGTGCACTGTAGTTATGAAGTAATGAATTTGGGTTGTTAGCGGAATGCTTAAATAAAACAGCAAAAAAGGGTTATCTTCCATTTAATTCCACTTGAATAATGTTGGTATCAATGACAGATACGTATTTCGACTACAATGTGCAGTCTTCATCAGTGTTATGTTATGTTCCAAAAACGAAATCTGTCTATACTGACATTACATTATATTAGGAAAGTTTGGAATCACTTTGAACAAGTTTAGAATCCCTGAATAATTTGAGAAGAGCTTAGGATCACTTTGGAAAGTACTGGACCATTTCAGAAAACAATAACACGTATAGAATAACTTCAAACAGTACTGAACTTTTCAAAAGTTTTAAATCACTTCTTAAAAATTGGAAACACTGGATTCGTGTATTCAGCTCATAACATCCTACCTAACATTTTAAGTTTTATGAAATACTACAAAGCAACTATAAAACAACATTCATCAAACTCTGGTCAAGGCTATTTTGTCATTAATGCATCCACCAAAACCTCATTAAGACTAGAATATGTTTAGTTGGCCCATCCTGGAGAAGGTTCTGAAGGGTGTATTCTCGAAGCTCTTCAAAATTGATTTACTGAAAAAGGTTGTATGACGAACGCATTGAGAACCATTTGAAAGCTACAACAAAAGCTATTTAGCAACAATAAAAACCCTTTCCGAGCCATTTCCCCTAGCCGCATGCTGAATCCACTAGGAAAGCATCAATCAAGATAGAAAAGGATTTATGAATCCGATCTTATCAAAATTAGTAAAATAGAAACTGATGGGACAAAAATCTTGTTGAATATCCAAATTTATTACAATATTTCTGATTAAGTGGCTTAGTTTTAAGTGCCATATTAAATTTAATGTGAAATGTACGTGAAAACATCGAAAAAATTAAGTCCACTCTCGTAAAACGTCGATTAAACTAATTATTTAACATTGAAAAAAAAAATATATTTTTCAGATCGAGCTAGACCGAGATTTTGTTTTTATGATTTTCGCATTTAAATGTTTGCTTATTGCTAAATTTACCAAAATATAGTTATATCCAGGGAACTATAGATTGAAAATCTAAGATTGTAAAAAACAAGCAAACTAATTGTAACATGGCGGTGACATAAAAGTTGATTTCCATGGGTCATTTGTGAAAAAGTTGTTTTGCTTTCAAGAAATCTTTAACAAATTCATAATGTTTTAAAATGGCTTTTATGAAGAAAACTTGCAGACTGAATTGTATACATCTAAAGCCATTTTGATTGATCCTTACCCGTTCAGATTTAAGGCAGCATTTATGGAGGCAAAGTTGCCTAGAAACAGTTAAACGTCAAAGTTTGTTTATCTTTCGATATTTAGTTGCGCTGTGGGATCCAGTGTTTTCTCCCGATGAATTGGGAGCAGTTCCTCAGATAGTTTGTTTTGCAACATTTTGGATTTCGAACAGCTGGAAGCGCAATCGTTCCCGAAAAAAGATCCCCTTCTTCCTGATGGTTACAGAAGTGCACCATCCAACGATGCAGGGATGTACGCTTGAATGACATTTTCGGAGAGTTGATTCTTTCGCCGAATAAAATCACTGCTATGGATCGGAAACCAGCTTATCTCCGCTAACAGCTTCAGTGGTTTGCTGCCGGTTGTTATTTCGATTGTCATCTATTCGCAAGATCTGGGGAAGGCTGGTATGTTTTTCAACTCTAGACAATGATTTATGAGTTCGAGAGCCCCGCTCACTTTACTCTTCTCCGACAGATGGTCAGTCGTTGGTGGTGTGCTGGTTCTTCTAAAGAAGTAAATTTTGCTGAAATCGACTTGAATTTTTCATCCTACTTCGTCTATCCTTCGAGATTTCCTTGTCATAAATTTGGCTTTTATTAACTATGAGGAACCATATATTAAGCTCAATTTGTAAACAAAGTAATTGAAGAGTTTATGATGCCTTTTAAAAAGCCTAAAAGCAACAATAAATGCTTTTTGCTCTAATGCAAAACCTAATGGTTTTATGATTGCTTTTATAATGATAGAACACGTTTATAAACTATTTTATCAAGACAGTAATAAACAATTGCTTATGACGTTTATGTTTGAATTACAGAGCAGTTTTAAGGAGAGATTGAGAACTGCTTTAAATTTATTTTTAAAACAAGACAGTTGTTGACTTTTATGCCAGATTATAAAAGGTTTTTAAAACAGCAAAAAGCTGATTTACGAAGCAGGAATGTTTTACACTTTGAAATGCTGTATTTATACTAAATGGATTGTTCATTTCCATTATAAAACCATCATAAATCAGAGTGGATGCCAAATGGTTACTAAATTGTTACTTGGGATATTTAATAACTTCAGAAAAGCTTGAGTTCAGTAGGAAAAATGTTGAATCACTCAGAGATAGACTCACTTCCGAAAGTGTTAAATTTTCTGGACTGATTTAACACTTTCGGCAGTAATGTCACGAGTTCGTGGGAACGTCTTAAACAAGATCCTGCTATAAACGTAAAAACCTGGCACTGAAACAGTAAACGTATTTCCTTTTAAGGTTTCCAAAGGTAACGTCAGTTGTAACAGCACAAATATCTCTTCTGCTTATTTCAAAGATTTGGGTAGCGACGATTACGTTGTTGACACACAAACATGCTCGAGGAGTTTGGCATTCCACTTTTACTAAAAGTACCACAGGTTAGGTTAACGAGGTTTCCTGGATAAAAGTTTCCTTTACGAAAGTAAGGTTTCTTGTACGAGAGCCACATGGGATGTGTCATTTGTTTTGTGCTACATATATTTTTATGGTTGCTGTTCTTTTATGCTGGCGACTAATTCATGCTATCTTAACAGCAGTCATAATTTATAACTACTCAAGATATCACAAACCCACCACCTCCCACATTAATTGAACAGTAACGTAGAAACCATATTGGTAATGATTTGTAAAACGCCTGAGGTGTTCTGAGTAAAACGCATTTAGCGAATCCATATTGATGTATCTTTGATGTTTTTTTGATTTTACATATCATCACATCCATAATCTTCTCCTTTATTAGCCTACTACTTGTGACTTAAGAAGGGGACCTCGGAGAAACAAAAGTTTGTTGCGCCATTGCTTCGGTTAACGCAGTAAGGGCTTCATACTGCGGAGGTTTTGATTTGATAAAATACTGGTAGTTTTGGGAACTTTGTTTTGCCCACCAATGTTTAGGAAAACTTTAGAAATCTTTCAACGTTTTTTCCTGAAATAAGGAGAAAGTCAAGTAAGATAGATATGAGATAAATAAAAACACAAATTATGGTGCTTGGAAAATGTTGACAGAACTTTCGAAAACTAATCCTAATTTCTAGCAACTTTATTTTTTGAGTACGGTGCTGCTCGGTAGAATGCAAATGTTTTGCAACGTACCATATAAACTTGATAATACGCTATTTGAAACAACGCCATCAACTTCGGGGACAGCTGCATCGTTATTTTAGGCAGATTTATATTTTCAGGGCGCTGGTAAATATTGGATACTTAGCTCAAATTTTAGGAACACAGCACTGATTACATCTTTACTATATTGTCTATCGATACATACTATGAAATACCTATCATATAGACCAATCATAATACTTAGGTTATAATTTTCAGCGGTATTATAATACCGCATCAAACAAAATTTAATAAAATATTCCAAAACTCGACAACGATCATACTTCAAGTGATATTATCAAGGTGGATTATCCGAAATACAAAATATGTTTGTAGTGAGCTTGTTTTCAATCCTAGTCATTAGTCATTTGTCCATCATTTCACGAACCGGCCTTTTGGATCAGTGCGTACTTAATTAGCTATTATTTCATCCAGGCTTGCTTCCACTCACTTGCTATTAAAAAAAATGTTTTCAGAATTTCGGAATCATTAGATATTATTATGATATGTTGTCCTTGTTAGATACAATAATAGTTTTAAAGGCAAGTGTTTGACGCATAAAACCTGTCCAATTCACTTTTGGATAGTCATTTTACGACTTTCGAGCGCTCACTCTGAGTGAACGCTCATGAATCATACAATCGCTGATTGTGACACTCTGAAAGCGAAATTGACAGGTTTCATGTATCAAACACATACTTTACAACCTCTTCTTTTAACGTTCAAGTACAAAATAGCATAATAACATCCAATGATTTTATAATTCCGAAAAACATTGATTATAGCAAGTGAGTGGAAGCAACCCTGATTTCAACAACAAAATGTTTGCTAAATATGTTTTCTAAATAGTATTATGCCACTTTATTAAATCTCAGGAAATGCACCCAATAGTTATTATTCATCGAAAACCATGGTCAAGCCCATGGACGCATTGTAACCGCACAGTTGTATGGAAGCCAATACTAATTTAACCTCATTCAATTGGAACAATCTACCTGTATGAAACAAATTTACAATGAATGCAACTGGTAAGTAGCACCCGATACCAATAACAAAGTATCCACTGCACAATCGGGAAAGCCAGAATAAGCTCAACACAGCATACCCAGAAACAATTCGTTTTCCAATCCAAATCAGCACATAGCACCTGCAGGTACGTTTCCCATCAGACACGTGCGGTTCTACAGGTTAATTTACCACATCGCCACCCCCACCAAACCAGGGAGACAACTGGGGGTCACGTTTTTGCATATAGTGTCTGTTGGAATTCACTTTGATCAGTCACGTGCGTAATGAAAACGGTGCCCATCAAAATCATGCATTGCACCTTTGATGGTCATTTTAGCTGCCGCTGTTGCTGTTGACGATGCTTTGTCTGAAAGTGTGTTGCAACTCAATTATCGAGGGGCATTAATTTGTGAACAACAGCAGTTGCAAATAGTAACTACTGAATTGTATTGGTATGTTCCGATAACTAATCCTCTGTGAAGGATTGACGAGTGGGTTCTTTAATCTGCTACATGGATTAAGGCCATGTTCACATGGTTACATCCCATGCAAAGTGATGCTACATCAAATTGTTTCAATTTGCGGTTGCCTGATGTGTGAACATCAACCAAATTATGTTCATATAACGAAAAATTATGACTCAATGCGTATGCATAATTGAACACTTTAAATGATCGCCAGCGGTGTTGTTGTGAAGATTTGTACGCTCAATAGTTGTAGTGAAACTGGCAGCGATGTACCCAAGGCAAAGAAACGATGTGTAACGTTCATGATAGAGTAAAGATTGAGAATAGAGACGAAAAGGTAGGATTTTGTAAATTGAAACTGTACACTGTTCCTTTTGTGCACCTAATTTTCTAATAGAGGAAATGGCTCTAATTTTGGTCTATGGATCTAAGATTGGGCCCATCGCTAAAAATCTGCTATTTCTCAATATTATCTAGATGAACGCGTCATTTGGACGGTACTTATGGATATTTTTCGTCACTTTTGAAAATTTAGTCGATTGCTGCATTTATGTATGGGCCAAAATTAGGGGCACTTAGGCCGACATTACATCCATTTCCCATGCATAATTCAATTCTAGGAATACTCCGATAACAAAATACAAAGGTTGGTGCAGTCGAAGTTAAATACTAAAATCTAAGATAAGTTCTATGATAATCTGGATTTGTTATGCTAACTTTATAAATCAATAATAACATTGAAGCTGCTCAATATGAAAGCTGCTGTCAATAAGTTTAGATTCATCCCACAGGTGATTAGAAATTATTGAAAATAACAAGGCCTTTGCAAATTATCGGACGAGTCTAACGATTATACGGTTTGTTACTGTTGCTGATGCTGTTACTGTTACCAATATTTGTACCTGTACTTGCACGACTATGTATTTGTACAACATTCGCAAAGCTCGCATTTTCTTGAACACATTATCATCATTATCACGTTTTTTGCGTCCTATATTTTGGTTCAATTCCGACTGAATCGTCCTAGATGAACTGCGCTCATCATTCGTTAAAGCTAATTTGTTTTCCGAATTTATTAAAATATTAACTTTTCATATTGTCCAGGTTCTCACACACTTATTTTTCAAAGCCATTTACATTTTGTCTAATGTCTGCCATCCCGCCAGAGTTGCGACCTATCACAATCACGATCATCAAACAGATGATGGTCGTAAGCTACGACTCGTAACCCTTTGTACATTCCTATCAATGTGCTCGTCGAAGCTCTCTCCATGACCATTAGAGTGATGCAAAATTTGAAATTTTCGCTCCACAATACTTAAACCATTCCAAATCGGGTCCTGACTAACCTCTCAAAATTTGAACCCATTTGGTGAGAAACTGAGAAGGCACAAAGCATTTGAAGTTTGTATGGGAATTACTATGGTAAAAGCAAGATTTTTGTTCATGTCTATCTAATAATTCACCACATCGGCCTGCTTTAAAAGCTTTCAATTTAACTTGTAGGAAATTTTCCCAGCTACAACTTTGCTCAAGACCACTTTTTGATTAAATGCAAGGATCAAAAGTTATCAATGGTTCAATGCGCTGATGTCTTATGATCATGCTCAATCAACTGCTCAGCAGGCAACATTGGTGTTTCTGGGGCGTTGAATAGGACACAAAAATCATGTCTACTATGTCACACTGCACAGTGTTCACTCGGCTGTCGACAAAAGCAGGCCACTCTCGATGTGTGCTGCGCGATCGTCTGTTTTCTCGGCAGCAACCATTGTGTGGTCCTCCTCATTGTTCTTCATCAGCAGTTCTTTCGGTCGATGCGTCGTCGACTTTGGAAAGCAACCGTTTCGTGATGAGTGTGTGAGTGCTGACCACGTTTTGCGTCCATTGCTGCAATGGACGCGCTCTGACCCTCGTTGGCGTACAACAATTTGCCATACAATGAAACCACTGGAAGCGGCTCCAGTTCTGATGGAGGAGGCTTTTTGGATAGCGGAAGATAAAGTGTTTATTGTGTTGTACCTTTTGACTATAGTTTTAAGATGTATTGTATAGTGACCAAGAATCCTCGGCTCTGTAAAGTTAATTCGGTTGAGCCTTATCAAATAAATTAATAATAAGTGATGTCACACTGCAAAATACAGTGTTGCCTACAGAGCAGCTGCTTGATCATGACATAAGTTTACCAATCTCTTAAATAAATAATAACTTTTTTCTGTCTCGTTTTACATAGAAACGATTTTCAGCAAAGTTGTAGCTGAGAAAATTTTCTATAAGAATGGTTATCGAACTGTTTCGCAGCTTAATATGGAAAAAGACTAGAAGGAAATGAACAAAAAGTTGAGATTTCCCATAATGATTTACATGTAAACTTCAAATGGCTTGTGCGAAGTCTGTTTCTAACCAAATAAGTTGTAACTTTGAGAGACTAATCAGGACCCGATTTGAAGCCATTTAAGCACTGTGGAGCGAATAAGTCAAATTTTGCATCAGTCTAATGACCATCCATCAAGTTGACGAAAGAAGTAAAAATCAACTGGTGAATGTCGTCTTCGGTTGTGATCCATCACCGATCTGGTCATTCCCAACAATCACGACACTCATCTGTGCTCGTTTTGAAGCAGTTGCTGCTTTGCTTGCTTATGTGAGTGTGTTGGTGAGTGAGCCCAACAGCTTCCGTTTAATGTTGCCTGTTTTTGTTTGTAACTCACACACTCGCGCCTGCCGAGACGAACTTGGAATGCGAAGGCATTGTTATCATTTTCTTCTGTCGTTTCGCTTTTTCTCATGATCGTACTGCAGAAGTCTTCACTGTTTTCGTTGTGCTTTTCATTATCAGCAGCGAGTGTAATGTTTTGCTTGTGAGCAGTGACCATTACTGGTGATTGTTGTTTGCCATGACTCTAACTCTCACTGCACGACAAAACGATCTGTCA
Organism: Ochlerotatus camptorhynchus; assembly: GCF_037179485.1. Classification (NCBI taxonomy): domain Eukaryota; kingdom Metazoa; phylum Arthropoda; class Insecta; order Diptera; family Culicidae; genus Ochlerotatus; species Ochlerotatus camptorhynchus. The sequence goes on from NW_027040717.1 coordinate 335,777, forward strand.
GCGATAGTCGGTTGATGCGAAGACGAGTGTCACGTGAGTGTCATGATATTTTGCACCACTGCATCCCGATATTCAACGTGATGTCCATCTGAGCAGCAATGTGATCTCACATGCCAGTGACCGAGTCCGACAGTAGTCACACCTTCTTCATCTCTTCCTCTATACTTTTGACGCGCGACATCAAATCGTTATGCTCGTCCCAACTCTGATTTGATAGACAGTTCTAGATAAACATTTCAAAAGGTCCTATCCGCATGGATCGATTCTCTTCATCGACATGAGTCAATGTTACTCAAATTAACAAACCACAACTACTCATGATTTGACATTTCAAAAGTAGTTTTGAAAATGAGTACGTCTGATTCATTTTTGAGTAACCTCATAGGAGCGTGTATGAGGCAGCGATTGTAACTTAGTTTTTTGACGTTTTTTGCACTTTCTTTATCTAGCACACCACTATGGTAAATTTCCATACAAACAGGCGGACAAAAATATTTTCTTCATTTTTGCTGCAATGTTTTGTTGAATGGTTGTAATTATTAACTGAGTGACGAGGAACACATTTTGATAATTCACAAACAACTTTGGATAAGGGAAAGGCAGTTCGACGAAACCTTCCAGCAGTGGACAATAGTAGACTTCAGCCCCGACTTCAGCATCGATGCGATTGGGCTCGGAGAACGACGAACAAAGATTTGAACAAATGGTGGAATGTTCCAGTTAGCTACCGTCATGGCTACTGATGGCAGTATCGGTTTAAACTCCGGGAGGATGTGGAACTTGATATCAACAGCGTAATCCGTACAGCGTGAACGGATGAGTGCCATCGCCGATTGCTTCGATGTTGCAGCACTAGGTCCCACACCTTGGAGGTAGAGCGGGTCATTCTGCCGACTGAGATCCAATTTCTGTGCCAAACGCTTACTGGGCAGGTTACGTTCGGAGCAGCAATCCAGGAGGGCTCTAGTGGACTGGACGTTTCCATTGTAGTCAGCTATCTTGACGACAGGAGTTGAAAGGGCAACAACACTACTATCGACAGTCACACTAGCAGGAAGAGCTGCTGGCTTGGAATTGAAGGATCCAGCTACGGGAGCGGTGGCGAATGTATGCGAGTTAGAGGCGGACGAATTGTTTAAATTTGAATTTGAGGAATAGTGGGTTGCGATTGCGAGTTATCTTGTCCTTGACTGGAACCGTTGCCTGCTGGACGCAATTGCAGATTTTGACCAGAAGCACGACAAGCTGAGCTAGGACAAGCCCGTTCCAAATGGGAAGAGGAAAGGCAATTTAAACATAGACCAGCTTTCTAGACTGATTCAAGCCTTCGGGAAGGATTCATGTTATTAAAAGAATCACATTTGAAAGGAGAGTGGAAAGGATTTTGACAGTGTGGACAAGCTTTCCCAAGTAGCAATTCTGGTTTTATGAGGGTTATGTAGACCATGATTTAGACTTGTAGCATGCTTTAAAACCACTATTAAACTTGCAATGTAACATGGGTTCTTTTGCGTCGTGGTTGTTGTGAGTATAGAGCCAAATTTCGACTTAATCGCCGTTCTTCCGTGGTCTTGACGAGACTCCGATCCTCGAGGCTTTGAGGACATCAGAGGTTGCAAGGTTGCAAGGTGGTCACGCAGAAACTTCAACATATCATCGTACCTTGGAGCTTCACGAGAGTTGTGAGCTCGCTCCCAATGCCTTTAAGTATCAGCATCGAGACGTTTGTATGTAGTATGTGAGCCAACAGATGAGACCATCCGTCTGTGCATTAGTGCAAAGTAAGATTCGCGCTTGATCGTCTCGGCGTCCACAAAACTGCCCATCAACGTGCGAGCAATGATCTTTTTGTCCTTGAACCGTTGTTTAAGCATTTGCCACGTCACATCAAAGTTGTTAGCCGTAACTTCGATTGACTCCACCAACGTCCTGGCTTCTTTGGTGAGCACCGAGAGAAGATAATTGAACTTATCAATCGATGAGAGCGAAAATTCTTTGCCGATCATGCTCTGGAAAGCATCATGAAATCTCAACCAATCTTTCACACTGCCGTCAAAGGAAGGAAAACTTGGGAAGTACGGGTTTTGCAGGGCCGTAGGACGAAGAGGCTGCAGCTGTCGGATTGACTCGATACAAAGTGAGAAAATCTTTCACATTGAAGTATTGATTTTCAAAGTCATACATAGTTTTCCTGTTGGCCGATTCTACGTTCTTCTTCAGCTGAACGTCCTTGCCGTCAGCACTAGCAGTAAGGGCTAAGTCTTGCTCCTATCTCGCTTCAAGGTTACCCCGATAATCCCGAAACTCTTTGAACAACGTTTCCATATGCTTCAACCGTGAAGCAATTTTCGCTTGATCCCACTGTGCATTGAAATTAGCAACAAAATAGCATGGAATAAATGTACTCTCGCTTGGTCTTGCTTAGTTCGCGCAAAGCGAAATGCTGTCTATTTCAGGTATAGTTCCAAATCGCAAATCCAATCAAATTAAAAAAAAAAACATGTTCAATCTTTTGGCTCAGGAAGTACCAGGCCATCGGTCTCAAGCTAAATGAAGCACCCCTCGAAACGTAGGAAAACCAATGAACTCGTCATTAAACTCTGTCAAATTTTTAAGGCGAATCAAAACAAACACAGATTCCAGTACGAAAATGGGGGTCGCTTATAAATGTACTTGAGAGTTGAGACCAATGGGCCAGTCAAGTAAAGAGCCAATTTAACACTCCGAATACGGTGGGTAAAAAGCTTTACGCCGACTACGAAGCCTCCGAAAACGTGTAACGGCAAGTTTGCAATGGCACAACTTAGCCATTTCTTAATGAATTTCAAAAATTGTGGTACCTTTAGAATTCGTAGGGTTTCTAGATGATTTTGATTGCAAAAAGTTTGAAAATAGAGTCGTCTACTTTTTTAAAAAGCGAAAAGAGTTGTTACACGTTTTTTTGAAAGGTGTGTTTGTAGGGTTTTGCAAGTGGCGCAAGATCTGTAATTTAGATTAATGGGCACAAATGTTCACAATTAGCCAGAATACAGTCATGGTTCCTATATATGGATCCTGGAGACAACGGAGCGGTCCTCGAAAAATTCGGAACATCCGTAAAAGTGGTCAATCCTTGATCCTGATCCTAGAGCTCTGCGGCTTTTTTGAAAACATTAGGAACTGTGATACAAAAAAATATTTTGGGTCGTGACATAAACATGTACCTGGATGGCCATGGGACCGTCCTCCGGAAGATCCGGAACATCCGTAAAAGTGGACAATCCATGAAACTGATCCTAGAGCTCCGTGTTTTTTAACATTAGGATCTGTGATATAAGAATGAATTTGGGTCATGGACCCAAATGGCCATGGGACCGTCCTCCGGAAGATCCGGAACATCCGTAAAAGTAGTAAATCCACGATCCTGATCCGCGTTTTTTTTTATAAAGATTAGGAACTGTGATGATAGAAAGAATTTGGGCTTGTGACATAAACATGAACCTGGATGTCCATAGGACCGTCCTCCGGAAGATCCGGAACATCCGTAAAAGTGATCAATCTATGAAACTGATCCTAGAGCTACGCGTTTTTTTTAACATTAGGATCTGTGATATAAGAATGAATTTGCGTCATGGACCTTGATGGCCATGAGACCGTCCTCCGAAAGATCCGGAACATCCGTAAAAGTGGTAAATCCACGATCCTGATCCTAGAGCTCCGCGTTTTTTTTTAACATTAGGAACTGTGATGATAGAAAGAATTTGGGGTTGTGACATAAACATGGACCTGGATGTCCATAGGACTATCCTCGGGAAGATCCGGATATCCGTGAAAGTGGTCAATCAATAAAAATGATCCTACTGTGTTATCTGACTTATAACGAATATACGTTGTATACGAGTACCCCGAATACAACGTATGACTCGTCTTGTTTTGCATAGCATTTGCAATGTAAAATTAGACGAACTAAACGTTGTATTCGGGGTACTCGTATACAACGTATTTTCGTTATAAGTCAGGTAACACAGTAGAGCTCCGAAAATTTTGAAAAAAAAACACTAAGAACTGAGATGATAGAATGAATTTGAGGTCGTGACATAAACATGGACCTTGATGGGTATGGGACCGTCCTCCGAAAGATCCGGAACATCCGTGTAAGTGGAAAATTCACGAAACTGATCCTAGAGCTCCGTGGTTTTCTTGAAAACGTAAGGAGCTGCGATATTAGAATGAATTTGGGATCGTGACATAAACATGGACCCAGATGGCCATCGGACCGTCCTCCGCAAGATCCGAAAATTCCGTAAAAGTGGTCATTGTATGAAACTGACCCTAGAGCTCCACGGTTTTTTCGAAAACACTTGGAACTGTCATATATAAATTAATTTGCGGTCGTGCCATAAACATGTACCTAGAAGGCCATGGGACCATCCTCCGCAAGATCTAGAACATCTTTAAAAATGGTGAATCTTTGAAACTGATTCTAGAGTTCTACGGTTTTTTCGAAAGCATGTGGAACTGCGATATAAGAAAGAATTCGAGGTTATGACATAAACACGTACCGGAGACGAACCAGCCCAGGACTGAAAGTCTCCTTAATAAAGATAAAAAAACACGGACCTGGATGGCCATAGGACCGTCCTCCGGAAGATACGGAACATCCGTAAAAGTGATCCAGAGGCTTCTTATATCACAGTGTTTAAAAAAGAACTGCAGAGCTCTAGGATCAGTTTCACAGTATGATAAATTTACGGATGTTCCGGTTCTTTTGAAGGACAGTCTCATGGACATCCGGATCCATGTTTATGTCACGACCCTAAATTCTATCTTAAATCGCAGTTCCAAGAGTTTTCGAAAAAACAACCATGGTTTTTTCACAGTTTCATCGATGATCCACTTTTACGGATGATCAGGATCTTCTGGAGGACGTTCCAATGGCCATCCAGGTTCATGTTGATGTCTCAACCCTAAATTCTTTCAAATATCACAGTTAGAAGTGACGGAGCTCTAGAAACAGTAACATGGATGGAACATTTTTACGGATCTTCCGGAGGACTGTCCCATGGTCATTCGGTTCCATGTTTATATTAAGACTCCAAATTCATTCTTATATCACAGTTCCACGGTTTTTCGTTCTTGGATCAATTTTATGGCTTGCAATCGGGCTAAGGCCTTGTTGTCCTCTGCTGTCCGAAGAAGCCGTATCCATGGCCAGACTTTGCCAGCCTCGTAGTCTGTGAAGGGTCCACAGGTCGTCTTCTACTTTGTCGATCCACCTTGCCCGCTGCGCACCTCTTCTTCTTGTTCCTGTTGAGGCGCTTTCGAGAACCATTTTCACTGCGTCGTCGTGCGACATTCTTACGACATGTCCAGCCTACCGTAGTCGCCCAATTTTTTGCAATGCAAACGATGGATGGTTCTCCCAACAGCTGGTGCAATTCTTGGTTCATTCGCTTCCTCCACGTTCCGTCATCCAAGGGCGCGTTTGTCCTCCACGAGCATAGTCACGGTCTCGTGGCTGTAGACGACCACCGGTCTAATCAGCGTCTTTTAGATAGTCAACTTCGTGGCGAATTTTATTCGACCAGAGCGTCTTCCGGAGTCCAAAGTAGGCACGATTCCCTGCCATAATGCGTCTTTGAAATTCTCTGCTGGTATCATTTTCGACGGTCACCAGTGAGCCCAAATACACGAACTCATCGACCACCTCGATTTCGTCACCGTCAATCTGAACTCGGGGTGAGAGGCTAACATTGTTTGAAAAACTGCGGAATTTTTCGGATCTTCCGGAGGACGTTCCGATGGCCATTTGGGTCCATGTTTATGTCACGATCCCAAAATCATTCTAACGTTTTCAAGAAAACCACGGAGCTCTACGATCAGTTTCGTTAATTTTCCACTTTCACGAATGTTCCGGATCTTTCGGAGGACGGTCCCATGGACATCCAGGTTCATGTTTTTGTCACAAGCCTAAATTAATTCTATCATCACAGTTCTTAATGTTTTCAAGAAAACCACGGAGCTCTAGGATCAAGATTGTG